>NC_064631.1:8077934-8380964 GCF_023864275.1 Schistocerca cancellata | reverse complement strand
TGGCGACAACATCGATGTACTGTGGAGACCTCACGCCCCACGTGTTGAGCAATTCGGTGGTACGTCCACCCGGCCTCCCGCATGCCCACTATACGCTCTCGCTCAAAGTCCGTCAACTGCACATACGGTTCACGTCCACGCTGTCGCGGCATGCTACCAGTGTTAAAGACTGCGATGGAGCTCCGTATGCCACGGCGAACTGGCTGACACTGACGGCGGCGGTGCACAAATGCTGCGCAGCTAGCGCCATTCGACGGCCAACACCGCGGTTCCTGGAGTGTTCGCTGTGCCGTGCGTGTGATCATTGCTTGTACAGCCCTCTCGCAGTGTCCGGAGCAAGTATGGTGGGTCTGACACACCGGTGTCAATGTGTTCTTTTTTCCATTTCCAGGAGTGTATAATTACAAGTGCTTACATCCGTAATTTTGAAATTGTGAGCAGATGTTTATCTGGTAGCTATGTAATTTCCTCGCAAGTTCGAAACATGTATATTATCAATCAGCCGTAAACAGTGACACTAACTACAAGTCAATATAGTTTTACTCTCTCAGGAACTTTCTTATAGGAATTCTAATAAATGCCATTTGTGAAGAAGAAATTTTGTTCTATTCTTATGTCGTCATTCGCATAAAACTTTTACAGCGTATCAATGAAAATTTGACTATGTCATGTTTTTGATGGTAATGTAAAAGATGTTTAGGTTTGTTTTGAAAAGAAATGTGGTGAGTTGCCCTAATATAAGAGGAAGGACGACATATCACGACTGAGAAAACAAGTGCTGGGAAGAGCAGGTACTGTTATTGTGTCAAAACTGTTATTATTTTGACGTCTCTAAAATAACAGTTAAATGTGGATGACTTCAACATTTTCTGAAGTGAATCAGAAGGGAAGTGTAATTAAATTTTCAAGCCTATCGCTTTGCTTTCAAAAGACTTTTTGTTTTTTCTTTGTTCATGAGAGAGTAGTATTATAGATGGGACATTAAGTACACTGAGTTTATAAAGTGTTATACTTGCTGATATAGCTGAGTGTTTGCATTCAGTGCTAGAACAGGTAGAGTAGACAAGACAGCGGTTTAGTCTTCAAATAACTGTTCAATGTGACTTAGGTACCTTTAGTGACCAGGTACTGTGTTGTGTCAAGTCATACTTGCTCTGATAATAAATGTTTATGGTTATGTGAAAAACGACCTTTTTTTAAATTTAGAATGTGAGTTGAGTTGAGGTTATATTCTTAGAACTGATTTTAGTCAAAGGAAGAAGTACAATAATTACTCTGGTTCTGTGAGTGGTCACGAGGTGTTATTAATGCCACACACTCCAATTTACTGTTTATATTATTGACTATGACCATACTAAATTTTCTAACTTATTAACATAGTGTGTGGCAGAGTAATACCAACCACAATTAGTTTCCTGCCCTTGTTTTTGCACAAATCATGTTCATTTGAATAATTATAATAGTGATGAAATAACATATAATTATTTCTAATCTTCTGTAATATACTTCAGGTTTAAGATTCGGTCCTATTGCAGCACTCTGATAATAAAAATCCAGTAACCTTCCATTCAACATAAAAGCACAAAATTGGGTGTCACTGTCAGTGCAAAAGAAAATTAAAATCACACTGCATTATGTACTCTTTCGACAAATTTTCTGAAAATCTAGATCATTGGTCGTCAAACTGCGGCCACTGGGTAACACACAGTTCTCAGCCATATATCATGATATCCTTATGGAAAGTAACTGTGAAATTCAAAAACGTCGGCAAATGTTAAAAGCTTCACGAGAGTGTATTTTTTGGTCAATAACTAAAATACTTGCAGACACACTAATATTTTAAGATGTCCTCAATTTTAATTGACATTGGTGAGGTCGGCTATGAGCTAAGTAAAGTTTCCCAGGGGCAAAAGTAGGAGGACAACAGGGGTGCTGGTGCAATTTGTTAGTGCAGGTTGCCTACATCAGGGGCAGGTATGCACTCAGGGGCAAACCTATTGTTCTCCTTTGATTGACAGGTACTTAACCTATTGTTCTCCTTTGATTGACAGGTACTTAACCTATTGTTCTCCTTTGATTGACAGGTACTTAACCTATTGTTCTCCTTTGATTGACAGGTACTTAACCTATTGTTCTCCTTTGATTGACAGGTACTTAAGCTATTGTTCCGCTAAAAGGAACCTTCCTTTTGATTTACAGGTCCTTAACCTATTGTTCTGCTAAAGGATCCTTCCTTTTGACTGACAGGCAGTTAACCTATTGTTCCCCCACCCGCTCCCCTACTTCCTCCCTCTCACTGATACAGGTACACTTTCAGGTCTGAGTTATTGGAATAGCCTCCCTCACTGTTATCAGTTTGATTGACTACTTAATTAAATTAATCAATTAATTAACATCTCCCCTTCTGGTAACCCTCCCTTCTCTCCCACGCTCCCTCCCAGTAATTGGTGGGAAAAAGAATTAGTTGATCGATCATTTGGAGGGAATTCGAATGTAGTGTATGGAGTACTGTTTAAACGATTTAGACATTATGTGCAATACTGTTTATTTAAGCAATTTGGGGGATTCAAGGCAGTGTATGGATTATATGGAAATTGGTGGAGAGGAAGGATCTCATAACAGGAAATTCAAGGGTATGTTGTTTATTTATAAAAAATTCAGTTTCTCTTGCTCATCATTGTCTGTTGTTTGGAAATATGTAGGTCTTGTCAGAAGTAATTACATGGAGCAAACATGTTGCATAACCTAGTGTATGGCACTGTACTCTGGGTGTCTTAACCTAATCTGTGGACCTTTGTCGTCACTTAACCTATTGTTCTGTTAAGTGGTTTTCCATGTCACCTTCATTTCCTTAAACTATTGTACTGCCTTTGATAGCAAAATGAAGAATGGCCTCCCACCATTTTTTGGTATCCCTTTTCGAATTTCAAATGCTTTTGAACGCCATTTCTGGTGCATTCTTCTTTGTCACCCACCCCTTAAACTATTGTACTGTGTTTTACATAAAAATTATGCAAATGAATCTAGTGTTCTGCACTTAACCTACTGTTCTGCTCCATGTCACCCACTAACGCACACCCTCCCCATAACTACCGTACCACTAACACCACACTGATATTAAAAAATTTGTGCAAATTAATTAAATAGGTATTCTTCACATGTATGGCGTAGTTTTTCTTAATTCTCAGCATCTTAACGGTCGGTGAAATCGATGGAATATAGTTTAAACAAAAGATCACTAATAAAAAACACATCTGGCCATCTGACGCCGATGCTGGAGTCTGGGTGCATCGGTGGGCCTCGGCAGGGAGGTGATGCGGCTGCCAGCTGCCTGTAAATACTCAGGCATTCGTTTGGATACCACAAGCATCAGGCGGTGGTATCCCTTTCATACTGGACACCTGAGAAATTCCGGTCGAAGTATGTGTTCACTTACGCACCATTGCTGGTGCGATGACACATAGCTGCAGTGCGGGTCCAGCACCGAGAGATATTCCATTGCTTCCCAGAATAGCACAGGGTGCATTGCTCCAAGCGATCCTAATAGGACAGCCCGTTCATCACTGAATTTACCTGTCAAACTGCTGCTGCTGCCGCTGTGCAAGCACTGTCCACCGTAGATTTCTGCAGACAAAACTTTCAGCACCAAAATTATTTTGGAGAGATCGCTACATTTCACTGACAGTTAAACCCCGCAAAAGTTGTTTACAGATCAACGAATACATACTAGACTCACAAGAATATTGGGAGCCAGTAACACATTTACCAGTGTAACTACACTCCTGGAAATTGAAATAAGAACACCGTGAATTCATTGTCCCAGGAAGCGGAAACTTTATTGACACATTCCTGGGGTCAGATACATCACATGATCACACTGACAGAACCACAGGCACATTGACACAGGCAACAGAGCATGCACAATGTCGGCACTAGTACAGTGTATATCCACCTTTCGCAGCAATGCAGGCTGCTATTCTCCCATGGAGACGAACGTAGAGATGCTGGATGTAGTCCTGTGGAACGGCTTGCCATGCCATTTCCACCTGGCGCCTCAGTTGGACCAGCGTTCGTGCTGGACGTGCAGACCGCGTGAGACGACGCTTCATCCAGTCCCAAACATGCTCAATGGGGGACAGATCCGGAGATCTTGCTGGCCAGGGTAGTTGACTTACATCTTCTAGAGCATGTTGGGTGGCACGGGATACATGCGGACGTGCATTGTCCTGTTGGAACAGCAAGTTTCCTTGCCGGTCTAGGAATGGTAGAACGATGGGTTCGATGACGGTTTGGATGTACCGTGCACTATTCAGTGTCCCCTCGACGATCACCAGTGGTGTACGGCCAGTGTAGGAGATCGCTCCCCACACCATGATGCCGGGTGTTGGCCCTGTGTGCCTCGGTCGTATGCAGTCCTGATTGTGGCGCTCACCTGCACGGCGCCAAACACGCATACGACCATCATTGGCACCAAGGCAGAAGCGACTCTCATCGCTGAAGACGACACGTCTCCATTCGTCCCTCCATTCACGCCTGTCGCGACACCACTGGAGGCGGGCTGCACGATGTTGGGGCGTGAGCGGAAGACGGCCTAACGGTGTGCGGGACCATAGCCCAGCTTCATGGAGATGGTTGCGAATGGTCCTCGCCGATACCCCAGGAGCAACAGTGTCCCTAATTTGCTGGGAAGTGGCGGTGCGGTCCCCTACGGCACTGTGTAGGATCCTACGGTCTTGGCGTGCATCCGTGCGTCACTGCGGTCCGGTCCCAGGTCGACGGGCACGTGCACCTTCCGCCGACCACTGGCGACAACATTGATGTACTGTGGAGACCTCACGCCCCACGTGTTGAGCAATTCGGCGGTACGTCCACCCGGCCTCCCGCATGCCCACTATACGCCCTCGCTCAAAGTCCGTCAACTGCACATACGGTTCACGTCCACGCTGTCGCGGCATGCTACCAGTGTTAAAGACTGCGATGGAGCTCCGTATGCCACGGCAAACTGGCTGACACTGACGGCGGCGGTGCGCAAATGCTGCGCAGCTAGCGCCATTCGACGGCCAACACCGCGGTTCCTGGTGTGTCCGCTGTGCTGTGCGTGTGATCATTGCTTGTGCAGCCCTCTCGCAGTGTCCGGAGCAAGTATGGTGGGTCTGACACACCGGTGTCAATGTGTTCTTTTTTCCATTTCCAGGAGTGTACAATTAAAGATTATGATTGCTACCACAGTCTGACACCAGTCGATGTACAGGTAATGTTTCCTCTTGACAGCTGTGGTCCTGTAATGAACCTCAGTATCTATAGCATACATAATTTTCCATGTAAAAATCTCTCCCATACCTTCACAGTTATCAATGTGATGAATCTATACATCTCTCACGATAGGAGACACACTCGTCTTGTCTGATCATGCCACAACATAAGCCACAGTAACTTCACACTGCAACACACATGCATTTGAGACAAACAGTGCAGTTATCTTTTATATCTGTACCGTGTCTGAAAAAATTATGGTACGCCTACACTCACACCGGCTACATGTCTCGATTCTCATCAGTCCTAGGAAATTATTTGACAAAGTCTTTGAATCAGCGCTTGTGGAAGATGCTGCAGCCTGCCAAGATTCTCTCAAACAAATGTTATAAAGGACTGGCGTCCGGCACTATCTGTGATAATGAATACTGCACCTGAGGACATAATGCCTGGAAAGACATCAACGATGTGGGTTGGTGTACTGTAATACACATCACTATCGATAGAACAACTAGGAAAATGCGAGAGTATGCTTAGGGGTGCCGATGAGGGGAAGTATTGTTACAACCGTACTGCCCATCCTGTTGAACATGCACACTGCTATATTGTGCAGCCATTTACAAAATGAATCTATCACAACATAAGTTCTGATATACTCCTCAGTGCGTTGAAATCACAATTCACCATGTCCACTCTATTCTTCCATTATGACTAGACATACGTAATTTTTTTGTTTTTATGTGAATAGTAGGTTGATTATTTGTCACAAACGTATGCTGTAATGTAAGTCACAGTACGTTTACATTCAAGCAGCTGCATGTGCACCAGCAATTAAACCTTGTAAAGTGGCCCACAGATTGTCAAATGCGGAAAGACTCTTACTCAATTACACTGCTCTGCCACTGAGGACAGGAACTTGAATATTAGAGCGTGAAATCGATCTCCAACCCAGCAATATATCACCATGTACTGTGTCGATGTAGTAAGCATACAATTCGTATCCTGCACCATACAAAAATCGCACCTTTTACATCATTCATATAGCTATTGACCACCAGACACTCGTACATATACTGAGAAGACAGACAGCACCGTATATACTCCTTGCAGCAGTAGATATTTTTCCAGTAGCCGATGGTTGCATGTCATCCACTCCCGATGCATGACCAGAGCGCCCTCAGCAGACTGAAGTCACTCTTAGAACTCTTCTACAAATTCGGACTCATTTCCCCTCAGCACAAACGCATTACTGTTTCTGGTCTGGACCTGCTTGCTTGCTTGCTTTTCTACACCCATCTCTAGATTCAAGGATTACAAGAACATGTATTTTCGCATGGTTTCCCATAATATTATACCATTTTCGCAATACTTCTCTACATCAAGCACACAGCAGTATCCTACCGATCGCTCGCGCTACATATTTCCGAAGATTGGTAATTATTCCTCTACAAACCCGAAACTTTAGTGAGGTGGAGAATGCTGTAAACCACTGAGTAACAAGAAACTTATCTCATCTACGAAAACCTTTACGTGATAACTCGAAAAAAATAGAGTAAACTGATATTTCCACTCGCTAATACTGATGTCAGTGATGTAACAGATTCCACATCATCTCTACAATTTACAAAGACAAATAACGTGTTTCTCATGTCTAGAGAACCAGCATATGTGTCTTCCACCTGCTAGATGCACACACCACAATCGATGTTCTCTCAACTAAATAAAGATGCAAAATGTGAAGAAGCAGTCGACTGAACAATTTACATAGGAATAATGGCCAAGTGCAAACACACGTCCATATTGAATCTTCTCAAATTTCCATGCGATCACGAAAGCTGTCCAACACATACTAAGTATTCAGCCGTCTAGAGGACTACGACTACATGTTTAAGTCAGTTACATTCCTACACTCCAACAGGCCTTTCCATTCGGACAGCTCCTGCCGTTAACTGGAAACGTGAATCATTCCCGTCACCAGCGCAGAACGCTAAGCACACATAGGCAGAATCATCCTAGAAACCCAGTGACATATATGTTTTATCATTGTACTTACAATTAAATGTTATGGTTGCGGTCTCTAGTGAACGACATTCGACAATGAGTGAAGTATCTGAAATACACCCTGCTGACGGTTGTGGCTCTGGAAACAGAAATATCTGAGCCATTCTTATGACCTGACATACTCTTCCTTTTGCTGTCACAGTATTCCACGTCAAATCCATACCTACCTTTGCACATGTCTGAACACAAACACACACTTTATGAGCCTGATGCCCAAGGCAAACCTATGACACATCCCCTAATACTAACATTATGTCAATCACTGATTGTCGTCAATACAAAATACACCATTGGTGAGCACATCTCATAAGTTTTTCTTGCGAGTGGTGCCACTGTGTCTTAGAAAGAGAGGTGTAATCGTCTTACAAACCGCCAGATGTTAAAAAACATAACCATATTACCATCACAAGCGGTCTTGGTTCTACAGATGCACACAAGCATCCATCTTAAAAGCTCTACTGTCTTTATAAATCGAGGTATGGCATTACCTCCGAATGAATTGGCTTTTCCAGACAAATACCGAGACGGTGATCATAGGAATGTATATTATCAGACCATCAATCAGGTTACACGTAGCCCATGAAATAGCAACCTCGTGATAAAATCGCTGAGTTTTGAAAGTGATTTGGTTAAGGGACGTGGTATGAAACCGGTATTTGCAACTCCCTCACGCTTCTAGATATTTCTCCAGTATTTGTAATGTATTCTGTCTTGATACCATGTCAGAGGTTCAGTGATATATCCACTGAGTTATGGGCGATGACTGATTGAGGAGGATCACAAACAGTAGATGTTGTGCTGATTGACATCTTAAGAAACATACACTAGTTTTCAGATCTCTAGTGTCTCGCTATCCACTAGAAATGATGTCTATGGTTTGGAATCAAGTCCCTCCATTCAAGCACATACCTGCGTTGGATCCTATGGAGATGTCCTTTGATGATTACAGCCACTAGTGAATCATATTCCTGACACTCTCATATCTCGAAATGAGCCACCTTTCTCGAACCTATCTGCTACAGGAAAATTCCAACATGGTTTTAGGTAGCCGCTATGCATCTTGCAACTACCCTTCAGACTCTGTGCTACCATCCATGCAGCTTTGCGCATGTGATTGTTCCAATGTAAGTCAGAACTGAGCAGAAATCGGAGAAGCTATATCTACCAACATCTGCAACCCGTTTAGAAACAGGCAAAGCTGAGTTACTGCGACAGAACTGTGTTTTGACCATTCGATGGAAATGAAGCCTGCTCCTGCAACACAAGGTAGTATAAAAGACAGTACGGGAACTGGGGGAAGGACGCGGATTTTGCTACTGCATTGTGGTGCTTCTCCAAATTACAAGTAGGTACTACAGATCCCCATCCCTCAGGGTCCATTCGCATCTATCACCCCAACATTCTATCAGTGTTATTCTGTTCCATCCACCAGAGAAAAATTACGAACTACAAAAGCTCCACTAATTTCATCCGATAGAAAACTCGATAAGACTTTTACCGCATTTCTCTCCTCCCATTATCGAAAACAAAACCACATGCATGCCGGCTTCGAGGACATGTGACAATCCTATTAAATATACAGGTATTGACCCAGCGCACAGACCAGTTTAAAGTTTCATCACCTATACTGTAGGAGGATGACCGTATCCCACAGACTATACTGTAAGTTGCAAGAGACGCTCCCTGTGATCCTGTGTCATTGTTTGAAACATTGTTTTTTTCTGCTGTAACACGCTTTCTACACTGCCGTACATTTTGTTTTTCCGACACGACTTTGAGATCTGTCTCAGGTTCTAAACTGGCATTAACATGTTCTGATCCATTGCCTCTCGTAGAAATCTAGACGTTGCATGGTGTAAATCATGCTGTTTCTGCACCTACCCTAACACTCCATACAAACTGGATGATTTTAAACAAAAGACAATTACAACATAAGAAAACTGGAAGAATTTGGCGGGTGGCATTGTGGAGAGTCTCCAAATTGCTGTCCGAATGTGACTGACGACCTCTACATTTAAACTCATCTGTCACAGTGACGGAAAAGCTGATGGCTCCACATTCCATTTCGAGTGATTCCTCATATTGCATTCTTGTATGTGATCACTGTTTCGGTGCTATCTGTCCCCAGAAGGTGTTGTCCCTCCATCAAAACTCTTTCTCCAACTCAAACAATCGATGTAAGTCAATCATTATGTGGTAACCAACAGTGTACCGGCGGATGGATGAGATGGAAAAGACACCCCCCCCCCCCCCCCAATGTACTGAGATAATAAAAATTATAGTTGATAGTGTGACAAAGAAGAATGCACCAGAAACGGCATTCAAAAGCATGTGAAATTCGAAAAGTGTACCAGAAAATGGTGGGAGGACATAACTAATTACTGGATTTGATATCAAAGGCGGTACAATACTTTAAGGAAATGGGGGTGACATGTAAAACCAGTTGACAGAACAATAGGTTAAGTGCCGACAAAGGTCCACAGATTAGGTTAAGACACCCAGAGTACAGTGCCGAACATTAGGTTATGGAACATGTTTGCCCCATGTAATTCTGTCTTACAAGACCTACATGTTTCCAAACAGCAGACAATGATGAGCAAGAGAAAACCAACCTCGACAAACTGATTTTTTTTTTATAAATAAACAATGTACCCATGAATTTCCTGTTATGAGATCCTTCCTCCCCACCAATTTCCATATATTTCATATACTGCCATGAATCCCCTAAATTGTTTAAATAAACAATATTCCACACTACGTCTAAATTTTTTAAACAGTATTCCACACACTACAATCGAATTCCCTCCAAATGATCGATCAACTAAGTCTTTTTCTCGCCAATTTTTGGGAGGGATGGAGGGAGGGGAGGATGGTTTACCAGAAGGGGAGAGGTTAATTAATTGATCAATTTAATTAAATAGTCAACCAAATTGATAAGAGGGAGAGAGGCTATTCCAATAACTCAGACCTGAAAGTGTACCTGCATCAGCGAGGTGGAGGCGGTGGGGGGAGGGGGAGGGGGTGGGGGAACTATAAGTTAAGTGCCTGTCAATCAAAAGGAATGATCCTTTTAGCAGAACGATAGGTGAAGTACCTGTCAATCAAAGGAGAACAATAGGTCAATAAATTTGCTCCTGAGTGCATACATGTCCCTGATGTAGGCAACCTGCACTAACAAACTGCACCAGCATCCCTGTTGCCCTCCTCCTGGCAGAGAGGTAAGGAACGCGGTCACTGCAGGGTTAACAGAAATGAGGGTGGGGAATGTTTTATCATATGTCTTCCAATGCTGACAACTCACGAGCGTGCACATCTAGGACTGGTCACCTGCTGTATTATGAATATCAGATGGATGTATCATGGATTCATGAATGCGTGTTATAGAGACAGTCATCTCCAAATGTGGTGCATCTTTGTAGCAAGTAATATGAAATAAAATTATGGCTGTTTTAATACAATGCAGTGAGTAAAGGAAAAACGACATTGACAACATTTACTAAACGTTACATTGATTGCGTCGCCAATGGCCTTGCCTCAGTGGTACCACTGGTTCTCATCAGATCACCGAAGTTAAGTGCTGTTGGACTGTTGTGAGGCAAACTGAGGAGCAACTTGACTGAGAAGTAGCGACTCCAGTCTCAGAAACTTACATACGGCCAGGAGAGTGGTGTGCTGACCACTTGCCCCTCCATATCTGTATCCAGTGACGCCTATTGGCTGAGGATGACACGGCGACCGTTTGGTACCGCTGGGCCTTCATGACGTGTTCGAGAGGAGTTACTTTGATTGTGTCTCATATTGAAGTTAGCATAGTTAGTTAACACTGGACACTAACTTATGCAGCTTACCAATTAATAGTGAGATCGGTAGGGGAAGGTGTGGTAGAGTGGCCACAATGTGAAAGGCGGCCATTGCAAGCTTTCTGCCCTGAACAGTGTTGCTGCCTGCCGTGGAGTGGTCAGACTAATTCTGATACATGTAGCCATCACTGTCAGTGAGACTGAGAATGAATGCTTGTTCTGTTATTTTTTATTAAAAACCATATTTATTTTTTTGGGCAACGGCCTTGCCGCAGTGGATACACCCATTCCCATGAGATCACCGAAGTTAAGCGCTGTTGGGCGTGGCCAGCACTTGGATGGATGACCATCCAGACGCCATGCGCTGTTGCCATTTTTTGGGGTGCACTCAGCCTCGTGATACCAATTGAGGAGCTACTCGACCGACTGGTAGCGGCTTCGGTCAAGAATACCATCATAACTACCGGAAGAACGGTGTGCTGATCCCACACCCCTCCCAACCGCATCCTCCTCTGTGGATGACACGGCGGTCGGATGGTCCCGGTAGGCCACTCGTGGCCTGAAGATGGAGTATTAAAAATTCGTTTTTGAGTCGTCTGATGTAAGATGAACCGCTCAGTGTAGCCGTGTGGTCTCAGGTGCCTTACCACGGTTCACCTGGCTCCCCCATCGGAGGTTTTGAGTCCTCCCTCAGGCGAGTGTGTGTGTGTGTGTGTGTGTCGTCCTTAGCATAAGTTAGATTAAGTAGTGTGTGTAAGCCTAGGGACTGATCACCTCAGCATTTTGGGCCCATAGGAACTTACCACAAATTTTCAAAATTTCGAAATGTAAGATAAGTCATTTATACCATTCTTGTTACTTCACTTGTATGGAAAGCAATAACGTGTTACAATCATTGTTTAAACAACGTCTCCTGGCCTAGAAATGTAGTTCCTTGTTATTTATTTGAGTCTGATAG
The DNA here is from genome assembly GCF_023864275.1 of Schistocerca cancellata. Taxonomy (NCBI): domain Eukaryota; kingdom Metazoa; phylum Arthropoda; class Insecta; order Orthoptera; family Acrididae; genus Schistocerca; species Schistocerca cancellata. The sequence goes on along the minus strand of NC_064631.1, from coordinate 8,368,892 downwards.
TTTATTCTGTGAATCACTAATGAGGACACGGCGCCCAGTTGGGAAAAGTAACCATACTACTTGTCGGGAAAAGTAGCCAAGATATTCACCCTAATAAGTGTAAGTTACTTCCAAAACACATGCAGAACACAACAGATAAAACTGACTTCCTAAACCCTTGGCAACAGTATCTGCTGAGATACTGTCACTGTGTAAACCTTCTGTAAAATGTGTGCAGTTCCAACATATTATTTCCTTTTTCACTTTAAAATGCTTGGTGTGTCACCTTATAATTGTAGATTCATATTGTGTTAGTGGTAAGCTTCTGTCAGTGACCGTGCTTTGGTGAACGTTGAGTTTCTCTTCGAGTGGCCACTTTACCCCACCCCGTCCCTCGCCTAACTGTGCCACCCGAGGTGGTGCCCTACAGAGTCACTTTTGGCTCTCAGGCGAAGAACTCTGACGACCATTGATCTAGATTCACCAGCTGAAATGTTCTGTTAGCTACATGGTAGATTTGCTATAAAGTTTTTCGACAAGAAATATGACTCAGTATATACACAGGTATAAATTGTGATTCGAAGCGAAAAGGTCTAGCAAATACGGGCTCCAAAACGTATACCTCAAGAGCTATGAGCACTCCATCTTCGATGCTGTGAAACAAATCTCTTCTACTACAACCTCTTTGCTTTTCATATTTTGGGAGGTGGTAGGGCGGATCAAAAGAAGAAAAAAAGAGTGCAGTAAACATGTGCTCTAAATTGCATAACTTAAAGAGTTATGAGCATTTGTTCAGCAGAACATGTGTTTCACAGTAGAAAAGAAAAACCACAGCTCACACATGGTAATGTATGCGCTTTAGATCCCATGACTGCTGGACATTTTTTCTTCACGCCTCTCAAAATATAGAAAGCAAAGAAGAATTTAGGGAAGAAGAGATATGTTCATCAGTGTCTAAGATAAAGAAGTGCTCCATAGCACTTGAGATATGCATTTTACTGTAGTACTGGTTGTCACGCACATAAAAAATCGCCCCTCTTGTGAGTATAGCGGTTGTAGAAGGGTCGTTATTAGGCTTCCGCGGTGCGTGTGAAACGTTTCCAGGTCCTAATACAGAAATCCTGGACTTGACGTTCTAGTATAGGCGGATATTGAGCCACAAAATCCTGATTACCTGGTCTATTTCTTTTGAAATAGAGTCAGTTGGATATTTTCAATATGTTACTGATAATGAATTACTGTCATGTTTTTTGCGAGATCGATCTTAAATATGCTTAAACTATAGCTAGGAAATTACAATAGCAAATAAGTGCTCAGACGTCTGCATTGCTCGGTCTTCTTCCTAAGATAATCTTCTTTCGAAATAACTAAAAGAAATAAAAAACTATCTATTTTTCTGGGACGGTAAACGAAAGGATATTCAATAATTTCGTTATTTCGGTTACACGTATAATGAAATAAGAAAAATCTGAATTTAGCTATTAATATTTTTCATTTTTCGTGGAAATCATTTCATGGAACTCTAAGATAGTTTCAAATCACACGACATCAACCCCAGCACACGATTTATTGCTTTCCTCTTTCCCCTGGGCATTTATGAAAGAGAACACTCATTTGACGTTGGCATAATGAATGACGTGGAATGTCAAAGCATTATTCCGCCAATTTAAATAATTTCGCATAAAAATTGTTTATTACACAGCGATTTGAAATAAGTTGTCTATTTATACAGCCTTTTAGTTTGAATCTGTTTCGTGAAATTTTATCAATGATCAGCGAATTTATTGGCTTCCAAGTTGACATTTATAGTCTCTGCTGTTTGTTCCCAGATTGGAACATCAGCTAACGGAATCCACTGAAAAAGCTTTAATTCGCTGCTAAATTCAGATGTCCATCCCTAAAAGTAAACCCATGCAGTGTCGACGCCGCGGCTGCAGAACGTAAATTACGTTAGTCTTACCATGGAAGTTATGTATTTTTCATTGAGCGTCGACGACTCGTTACTGGTGTTGTATTTGAGAACTGATAATTCTGAAATCGTATGTCGTGTCTCGAGAAAAACAACCACCCACCTCGTGGTGGTTATGGTACGGGACAAGTAACGTGGACTGGGTTAAGTCTGTGTACCATTCTAAGTGAAAGAGTGACACACAATCGGTCTGACTAAATGTCACGAGCGAAGGTACTTTTCTTTTGGGTATCGTACCGCTATGTCATGAAATAGTCGCATATGCCCGTTAAAACCACTGGTACCAGAGTAATATTTATTGCAAGAACTGTGTCTGCCTCTTAACTTATGACAGCGTATCTGAAGAGTCAATATTTAATTACGTCCATCGTACGATAATATGAGCGTTGGAACTGGAACAGTGGCAACTATTTATTTACAGCTCGTAAACGAGTTCAAAGTTTTACTGACCTGCAAGTAGTCACCAGCATTGTGCATAACCCGTTGCCAGCGATGTGGAAGTCGGATGATACTCTTAGCAGAGTCACTTGTGTTGACGGTTCGAGCGACGCGGTCTATTGTCCGACGAATTTGTAGCAGTTCTGAAACGAATGCTGTGAAGTGTTTCCTCGAGTTTAGAAATCGAGTTGAACTCACGAGGTGTTAAGCCAGGGGAGTGCAGTAGGTGGTATAGCAGCTCCAAATCAGTAACAGCTTGCGCTGTATGTGCTTGAGCATTGTCCTGCAAAATGATGGTCAGGTTCTGCAGAACGTGCCATCACTTCTGTCTCTATGCAGTTCATTTTTGGAACACAACCTATGACCAGCTGTTTTGTACGAGCTATAAATAAATAGTTGCCACTATTAGAGATCCAACCCTCATATCATTTACGAACAGCACAGCCCAAATTCCTGATGGGACCTACGCAACATAATGAATATGTGGCACATGTTCTGCTCACGACGGCAGCCCCTTCCCCATCGTCAGAGCCTTAAGCGAGGAGCAGCTGAGGTGGCAACACTGTAGCGCCGCGCGACAGGCGCCTCATAAACCAGCAGCGGCAGTGCTGAGGTGCGGCACGGCACAGCAGCCTGACCTGCTGTCGTCGAGCAGCTGGTGCAGCGCGTCGCTCAGCGACTCGCGGCTGAGGTCCTGGTAGAGCAGCTTGAGGCCGTGGCCCGCAGCGACCACGCGGTCCGCGTTCAGGAACTGGTCGGCGAACATGGGCATGCACAGCATGGGCACCCCTGCCGCCACCGCCTCCTGTGTGCCCATCAGCCCCGAGTGCGTGATGAACACGCGCACGTTCGGGTGGTCTGCAACCGAAAAGGTTATTTTACCAGGTATTATTTGCAATCGTAGCCCCTGTATCTCTAACAATCTCTTGTTTCAAACCAGGTAAGCAAATTATGTGTAAATTTAAAGCACATAAGAATTTTTAAAATTTCCTGAGAGATTAAAAGTGTGTCCCAGAACAGGACTCGAACATCGGACATGTTCCTTTTTGCAGGTAGTACTGTTACTAGCTGAGCTATTCGGGCTCGACTAATGGCTGCAGTCCTGCCAGTACCTGCATCCTCTTTACAAGCTTTACATAAGCTCTGCTGCATAAAGCGTCGGACTAGTACTCCTGACAGATAGCACATCACGGAGGATTAGCTCAGCTGCAGAGTTGGTGTCTTTCCCAGAATCAGTCTTTCCAACGCAGTGCGCCCTGTCCTGAAGTTCGCTGGATACAGTGAAGCTGTGTGGAGGACCACGTCTCAGATCCACGGTGTTGCCTTTCGTGGGCAATGCTGCCAGCAACTGAGACACCCAGGTGCGGCCAGGGACCTACCCTTACATCATTAATTCCACCAGGTCATCTTTTGTACATATGTAGGAGCGTTAGGAAGGAGACTACTGACGAAAGTGAAATTGTGAGGTTGAGTCGTTGGTCTTCTCTAGGTCTCCAGTCGGGCAGGTCACTGCCCGCAAAGCCGAGGATCGAGGTAGAGTTCTGGTCCAGCATAGAGTTTTAATTCTTTGGGAAATTTCAGAACAGCATACACTCTGCTGCAGAATCAAAGTGTCATTTTCACCAGTTTCAGTTGAATTATGTAATCATTGCTAATGTAACACATGGTAGAGAAACCGTTTTCCTAATACAGAAGACAACAAAATTCTTGACGATTTTGTGTATGGAAATGTAGTGATGTCTTAAAACAGAATGTCATCTATAAACTGTCGGAAGAACGATTATACCGGATTGCCAAAATGAAATTAGCCTATGAAAGTGGAACCAGACAGCATGATGAATATTATGCAGTGGTTCTTCGCTGTAATAGTGGCCTGGTGCTCTAGTGTACCAGATCGACTCAGTGGTTGCATCGGATGGTCACATCATCTTTCTTGTGTGCAGCGTAGCCAATGTTTACAAGGTACTTAGTATCTGTGCCAGCTCGCTTCCTGTCTATTAAACAGCTTTATTACACTTTCATAAGTGTGTAAAACAGCATAAACAACAGTGGAAATCTATACCTGGTAGGCTGGTAGAACAATGTGAAGCTGGAATTCACCAAAGGCAATGATCAGCCAACAGCTCTTGTAATTCAGAAATGGGTAACTACCTCTATGAAACTAACAAGAGACCAGATAGGCATTGTGCAACTTAATACTAATGAGTCGATGTACTATTTCAAATTTTAACATAGTGTACAAACGTGCAATCCGGGAGTGTACTTGTAACTTTGAGTTAACAGTAGCAGCAGGCTCTGTCTCTAAGTTTACCATTAGTCCAGTCGATGGCAATTTGACAAGTGGCCGCGAGACTATCGGGATTCGACCATCGATCATGGAAACGTGTCGGCTCTTCGTGGTAATCACATTTTTGCTATACAAGGTCGATGGTAATCTCCTCATACACCGTCGCCGAGATAAACGGTGGCTCGAAACGTACAGCGTGACATAGATACAGGCTGGTGTGAGCAGTGTTTTGCTTTGGGAGACATTCTCCTCTGCGCTTGCACCGAACCTGTGGTAGTAATCGAAGACATGCTGCGAACAACTCGCATCCCTTCATGCTTGATGTCTTGCTGGACGGCGATTCCATCATTCATCAGTACAATCGTCCACGTCTAGGGGCTAGAACTGTGCTACAGTCCGTTATAGTGAACCCACGTTGATGTCACGGCGACCAAATTCGCCTGATGTAAATCCTACGTAACCCATCTCGGTCATCGGTCGCCATCCCTGCGTAGGCAAATCAGTGGCCCGTTATTTACGCGCCACATAAGTGCACAAACAGACCAGCAAATTTTCAGATCCCTGATAGGCAGTATCAGTGATTAATTTCGTTCCAAAGACGGAAAAACAAGCTATTAAGCAGGTAGATATAATGTTTTGGCTCATCGGTGTATGAAGAAGAGGTGCACGTGGGACAACTGAGTGAGACTGTGTTGGGTGAGACTGCTACAATGGATATATTGTACTACCATTTTTGTTATAGAGAAGTGATGGCTGTTGCAAAATGCAGCCAGAAAGAAAGGAGCAAGTTTAGAGGTCTAAGGCTCGATGGATAAGGCTACCATTGTAGAAAGATACCAGTGTTCGGATACAACATAGTGTGATAACTTTCACGTGGAATCCAGCCTGTTCCTGAGATGGTGGAAAAGAACGAGAGAAAGCGGAAAACTTAGGAGGGGCCGTTTGGGGATGTCCCAGCTAGATCAAGCCTGGCCTGAAAAATACGGTGTGAAACTTGAAAATGGAGTCGACACTCGATGGCCCCTAACCTCTCAGAGAACAGAGAGGGCAGCGCAGTCCCACTGATTTCATGTAGGCTACTGACGCACTATAAACATGAACACCTGTGGTTGTGCCCTATTAACTCCAAACTTGCATGGACCACAAAGAGAGGGTTGAGAAGACAATTGAGCCGTGGGCGACTCGTGTTCATGCCATTTATTGTTTGTCATCTTCTATTACGGTACTGCCGCCTCGTTTTCTTATTCCATTTACTGGCGTCACTAACTTTCTGCCTTACTTGCCCGTGAGTGGCAGCAGTAGTGCTTATTGATAAGTGCACTATCGTACCATCTCTGGAGCGACCGATAGTGTTTCTGGGTCGTCGTGTCTGGAAGTCAGTTGGAGACGGACCAGCAGTGCAGTCGAGGCAGGGAACAGCAGTCGGGGAGGAAGCAGCGTCGGGCACCGAGCGCCAGTGAGGTGCGGACAGCCAGTACTTGCCGACCGCTGGCGACACACGTGTACCATCCGGCTGAAGACGACTGGAGCGGCAACGGCCGTTGGTTGGTCGTTCGGTCGGTCATCTCATCGGCCGACCTGTGCTGATCTTTTGACCGTTTCCGGGTTTTAGGCAGTTGGTCAGTTGGGACAGACCAGCGAGGAAGTCTCGGTGGCGCGTAGTCAGGCTGGAGCCACTGGCGGTGTGCATCCACTGTTGGAGTTGTGAGGGGCCTCTTGCGAGGGTTACGAAGTTCGTCGCCCACCGATCCTGCACACTAAAGTTGAGTGCTCACTTAACCTACTATCAAGCCTCAACTGCTGTCACATCTTTTCGTTTGATCCTGGTTGTCGCTTTCTGCGAGATTCCTGCGAGCAACAATGTGTGTGCATTGAAGTCAGCTAGAATTGCAGCCGACCTGCCTGTGTGGAGTTTAACTTATTTAATTCATTCCTTAACTAATGACGTGTACCAGCAGTATCTTCTGACTTGCCGCCGTTGACGTTTTGATTAGCTGCCCTGGTCGCTGACGTAGTTTTCTGATGTGTATTTTCCTCGTCGTGTCGATGCTGTCCAGCACGGCGTGTAGTTCGACAGCTGAGGTGTTGTTGGTAGTTTTGGGTGTTTATTCTGACTTGATTGGACTGGGCACCAATATTCAGAACATTGTGCTGTCTTGTTGTCGTTTTCTGGTCGTGTGGAGCGGAACTGATCTTGTTGGTTGATTCGTCAGTTGACGGTCGATTTGGTTGCCTTCCGATTAAGAGGTTGTCGGTCTGGCTACCTGTCTCACCTAAACGTGCGTTAGTGTTACCTTCCCAGGCCGATCCTTGCAACCTCCTGAGTGTCGCTCCTTGTGTTTTACACAGTGATTTCTGTTTTAGTCTTAAGTACTGTGTGTGGCCTTCAGCGGAGTTTTAGGTTAATAAAATTGCGAGGCTTTTCTTCTTAGGCCTCAACCCACAAAAAAAATTGTTTCTTGTATGGTATTTGGCCTTCAGCAAAGTTTCAGCCTTTCAAAATTAAAATTGAAAGTTCCTTGTGCCTAGGCCTTAAGCTGTAAATTTGTTTCAAGTTGGTATGTGGCCTTCAGCTGAGTTTTCAGCCTTTTCAAATCAAAAGTTGAAAAGTTTTGTCTAAGCCTTAAGCCGTAAGAAATAATTTCTAGTTTGTACGTGGCCTTCAGCCGAGTTTTCCAGCTGAAATTAAAAGTTGGAAATTTCTTTGTCTGGGCTTTAAGCCGTGAGATTGTTTGCGTTGTGTATGTGGCCTTCAGTCGAGATTTATGTGAAACAGTTTAGGACAAAGCCTTTAGCCTAATTTAGTTGAAATTTAGAAGCTCTTCCCTTTAAGCCTTAAGCTGTAAAATTGTTTTCTGCATGCTGTGTGGCGAGTTTTAATCTCTCTTACATTAAAAAGTCAAAATCCTTGTCTTGCCCTTAAGTCATAAGATTGTTATTCTTTAGTATGAGGCCTTCAGCCGAGTTTTACACGAAATATTTTGAGATAAGCCTTTTTAAATTGAAAGCTCTTCTTCCTATGTCTTAAGCTGTTAAACTGTTTTGTTGGTATGCGGCCTTCAGCCGAGTTTTCAGCCTATTTAGATTAAACATTGAAAATCTTTGTCTCGACTTTAAGCCGTAACACTGTTTTTGATTAATGTGAGGCCTTCAGCCGAGTTCTATGTGAAAAATTTGAGCTAAGGCTTTCAGCCTATTTATATTGAAAATTAAAAAAAATTCTAAAGAAGTGAAGCCTGCAGAAGAACTCCTGTACCTCAATTCCTTGATTAGGCCTTGTGCCTTGGATTTTCGATGTGGCCTTCAGCCGATCTAAATCGAATCAAAGGAGGTCTTTCGTCAAAACCTTGAGAGTTTTTGATTCTTCCTTGTGTAATTGTTTTAAGAAATCAAGTTTATATGTGACTGCAGCTGACAGAAACTTATTTTGGCCCTTTCCACAAACATAACGTCATCCGCTCTGTCCTGCTAGCACAGGGATTTCAAATGCTTCGTGGACAGAGTAGCAGAGACGTGCTGACGGCAAAACCCGCGAGATTTTGTGACTTACTAAATGAGTCTTGTGTTATTATGAGCCAGCCGGAGTGACCGAGCGGTTCTAGGCGCTTCAGTCTGGAACTGCGCGGCCGCTACGGTCGCAGGTTCGAATCCTGCCTCGAGCATGGCTGTGTGTGATGTCTTTAGGTTAGTTAAGTTTAAGTAGTTCTAAGTTCTAGGGGACTGATGACCACAGCAGTTAAGTCCCATAGTGCTCAGAGCCATTTTTTGTTATTATGAGTATAGAGGTCGGTTAATAAACAAGGTAAACCTACTAGGATGGTGTCAGTTCAGATAATTTGCAGCAAAGTCGTGGAGGGAGGCCGTATAGTCCTTCCAAGCTGTACAACGTGTTGAACGTTTGGCGTCAGCGCCTGGCGGCGGTGGTTGTGCCGATGATACATAGTGTTATGCGTAGGGCGCTTCTGTCACGCCTCATCATAGGTCATGTTGTAATGGAAGGCTCAAATGGTGGGAAGAATGACACTAAGGTAGGTCATTTGTACCGTATAGTTGGTAGGCATCGCAGATACTCTGTGTGTTTGCAACGACGGTAAATCTTTGGTGTAGGAACACTGGAGAATGCAGTGCTCTTTCTTTTTATGTAAGTAGCAGAATGGTGCAATGGTTGAGGCACTGGACATTCGCTCTCGAGCTGAGGATGTGAGGTATCACGTGTAGCCATCATTCGCATAACAGGTTTGTTCCAGGCACCACAGCAATCCCCAGCCCGTGACCACTGCTGGAAGCGGTCGTGATTTGTTTCCTGTGTGCGTGGCGAGATGGGCGCTCTCTACCTGACAGCTCCCATCTCCCCTCTCACACACAGTTCGATTAAATACTGCAGAGAAGCTACATCGGCATCTGTGCAGAAGGCTACAGGCAGTATAACGCTATGTTATGTTTCAGGTCGCGATGGAGAAAAACAGGACTCTCTCACCTCCCAAACACTAGGAGATGGCAGCAGTGGTACATCCATTTCATTGCATAGTGGCTCGTTCAGTAAATATGTAAGGTAAGATCATGTGGGAGAAGAGTGTCCCCCCAACCAGTTCCATGCCCCTTCACGAATTCCACAGAGGAATAAATTAGGATTCATTAAGGATCAGTGGCTGATGCTGAATGATCTGGTGCCTGAAAACGTCACAGATGTGTCCCACTGGGTTCATATCAGGAAAATTTGGTGGAAAAGACTAGGGAAAATCATGAAGCATGAATAGGCGCACGTGATATGCAATAATATTCACGTATTACACAGCTGACACAGCTGTTATGGTACCTTCGATTAGCATCACACATCCCATGGAAGCCTAGATAAATGTCCCCCAGGCAATGTCTGTGGAGTGCCACATGTTTCGAGGACCCAATTGCCTGGATACTGGCGTATACACATACGACCACCGACCTGGTGGAACAAAAAACGTGCTTCATTTCTCCATTGATCTACAGTCCAATATCAATGATTCCATGCCCACTGCAATCGTTACTGACGATGCTGTTAGGTCAGCACGGAAACATGTAAGTGTCGTCTGCTGTGGAGCCCCATGTTAAACAATGCACGCTGGATGGTGTGCTCCAAAGCAGGTACACCAGCACTGCATTGTGTGGTCAGATCTGCCACACGTCGACGCACATCCTGCTTTATGAAGGGGCAAACCTCCGCCCCCTATACTCTGTGATGGGGTGTGGATGACCAACACCTCGTCCTCTACTCACGGTTTTAACGTCTTTCGACTACTTTCCAAGGGCGCCCACTACAGCAGGACACGAATGCCCACCAGCTCTTGAGATATTCGTTCCAAAGCACCAGGTCATAAGAATCTTTCGTTTGTCAAAGACGCTTATGTCAATAGATTTCCTCTTTTACAGCCCATACCGTCGCTAGAATGATTCTCCACACATCTCGGTTTCTTCTCTCCAGGTTTCTAACCTAGTTAGTGGTTGGTGAACGATTTCACCATGCGATACTGCCTGTTTTTCTATTATAGTCACGTACTGACTTTCATTCGTCTCTTCTCCGTTTATGTCCATTTATTCTCACATCACATGCCCACAAGGGCAGCAGATGGCACAGAACCTCGCAGCGAGTGGTGGTCGTAGTGTTTTGGCTGAAGTGTGCAGTGTCACCTCGCACTGCAGGAAGACGACAAGTAGCGGAGCAGAGAGACAGCCAGCCGAGGCAGGCACACTCACTGAGGACGTCGTTCTGCGGCAGCCACCGGCGCGCCAGCACGTTTGGCGGCAGCTCGGGCAGCCTGCTGGGGTCGGCTCTCCACAGGACGCGCTGCTGCAGCCGCGAGAAGGCGTCCAGCACGGCCCGCAGCTTCTGCGGCGAGAACGTGTCCGGCCGCACCATCGTGCCCAGGCTGAAGTACACCACGCCCTGGGGGCTGCCGTTCAGCCACGCTTCCAGCTCCTGCAAATACGTCACCCTGTACACAACTGCTTAGTCGACGTCTGCCAGATAATATACAGGGTGTTTCAAAAATGACCGGTATATTTGAAACGGCAATAAAAACTAAACGAGCAGCGATAGAAATACACCGTTTGTTGCAATATGCTTGGGACATCCGTACATTTTCAGGCAGACAAACTTTCGAAATTACAGTAGTTACAATTGTCAACAACAGATGGCGCTGCGGTCTGAGAAACTCTATAGTACGATATTTTCCACATATCCACCAGGCGTAGCAATAATATGGCGTAGTCTCTGAATGAAATTACCCGAAACCTTTGACAACGTGTCTGGCGGAATGGCTTCACATGCAGATGAGATGTACTGCTTCACCTGTTCAATTGTTTCTGGATTCTGGCGGTACACCTGGTCTTTCAAGTGTCCCCACAGAAAGAAGTCACAGGGGTTCATGTCTGGCGAATAGGGAGGCCAATCCACGCCGCCTCCTGTATGTTTCGGATAGCCCAAAGCAATCACACGATCATCGAAATATTCATTCAGGAAATTAAAGACGTCGGCCGTGCGATGTGGCCGGGCACCATCTTGCATAAACCACGAGGTGTTCGCAGTGTCGTCTAAGGCAGTTTGTACCGCCACAAATTCACGAAGAATGTCCAGATAGCGTGATGCAGTAATCGTTTCGGATCTGAAAAATGGGCCAATGATTCCTTTGGAAGAAATGGCAGCCCAGACCAGTACTTTTTGAGGATGCAGGGACGATGGGACTGCAACATGGGGCTTTTCGGTTCCCCATATGCGCCAGTTCTGTTTATTGACGAAGCTGTCCAGGTAAAAATAAGCTTCGACAGTAAACCAAATGCTGCCCACATGCATATTGCCGTCATCAATTCTGTGCACTATATCGTTAGCGAATTTCTCTCGTGCAGCAATGGTAGTGGCGCTGAGGGGTTGCTGCATTTGAATTTTGTATGGATAGAGGTGTAAACTCTGGCGCATGAGACGATACGTGGACGTTGGCGTCATTTGGACTGCAGCTGCAACCCGGCGAACGGAAACCCGAGGCCGCTGTCGGATCACCTGCTGCACTAGCTGCGCGTTGCCCTCTGTGGTTGCCGTACGCGGTCGCCCTACCTTTCCAGCACGTTCATCCGTCACGTTCCCAGTCCGTTGAGATTTTTCAAACAGATCCTTTATTGTATCGCTTTTCGGTCCTTTGGTTACATTAAACCTCCGTTGAAAACTTCGTCTTGTTGCAACAACACTGTGTTCTAGGCGGTGGAATTCCAACACCAGAAAAATCCTCTGTTCTAAGGAATAAACCATGTTGTTCACAGCACACTTGCACGTTGTGAACAGCACACGCTTACAGCAGAAAGACGACGTACAGAATGGCGCACCCACAGACTGCGTTGTCTTCTATATCTTTCACATCACTTGCAGCGCCATCTGTTGTTGAAAATTGTAACTACTGTAATTTCGAAAGTTTGTCCGCCTGAAATTTTACTGTTGTCCCAAGCATATTGCAACAACCGGTGTATTTCTATCGCTGCTCGTTTAGTTTTTATTGCTGTTTCAAATATACTGGTCATTTTTGAAACACCCTGTATGTTGTTTATATATCAAGCAGAGTGTATGTGTGTTAGTGTGGGATCTCCTCCGAAACCTATGGATCGATTTCAACGAAAATGGGCATATGAAGAGCAGGCCTTGTAAATATCAACACTGTTTGGTTTATAGCAATCTAGCCCCAACAGGAGCAGTGATACCTGAAAAAACGTGTTTTCCCAGCCTCTGGCTTATGCCCTGCACGACAGGAATGTTTTACGGAAACAGTATCGGCCTACCAAATCGACCTGCTTTACAGGGCAGCCTATATGTCAGGGACAAGAAACAGTTTTCCAGGCTCTAGTTTGGATAGAGGAGGGGACAGAAAAGTGAAGGGAAGGAAAATGGACAGAGACAGGGGAGGAGGGGGACATACTTGAGGTAGCAGGTAGGTCTAGGAAGGTAGTCGACATGTGGAAAAGGAAGATAAGCAGGGGTGGTGGAGAGGGGGAGGAGGACATGGTCAGAGGGAGGGAAAGGAAGGTATGGCGAAAGAGGGACAGGCAGGAGAAAATGGACAAACAGTGAGTAAGGAGGAGGTGAAGAGACAGAAAGAGTGGAGAGGAGGCAATAGATAGAGGTGGGAGAATGAGGTGGACAGATAGAGGGAGAAAGAGATGGACACACAGAGAGGGGCAGGTGGAGATGTGTTCAGTACCTGTGGAGATCGCATATGAAGGTGAACCCATGAGGAAAGTCTAGTTATTAATAACTGCAGTTGGGGTTGCGTGCTTCTGTGGAAATGTTGTACCCAACATACCGCTTCTATACAGACTCTTACGACAACAGTTTTGTGAATATAAGAAGTATCTGTAAAGTAACTTCAATTTTCTTGTTGGCTGGAAAATAGTACCAGAACAACCGCTACAGTGAATCACACAGCAGCTCAGAGTCCTCAGAGCTGCAATAGCTACAAGCTACACTGCCTCATCATCATCTTCGGTATCCATTTAAAGTTACAACTGAAAATCAAGCTAATGTGAAAACCATTCTGTAATACCGATTTTATTGAAGAGCGCGAAGTGGTTGAAACAAGTACTCACTACACACAGCGCTCTCAAGCGTCCATGTGTGCTGTCACACTGTGCGGCAGCGTCTGTGTCGAGTGCTTCAGTTATTAACAGAACAAGTCAGCTATATAATCCACTGCTTCAAATACGAATACCGTAAAGAAAATAATTACATGTGTGTGAGATATCAGCTGGAATGAAAGATCCTGGTTCAGCTTCTTATTTATTTGCCAACTATTCCTGCCTAAGCTCCAAGTAAGAGGTACAATTCCTAATGTCGTTGCAGTTTTAGAGAATAATCATCTTTGTGATAAGATGGCTGAAGTATTATGTAAATCTGCTTATGAGAAATCTTCCTCTATTATCACTAAATAAGGTCTTATATTGACAAATCAGTCTAGAATGCAACTGTAGCGGTGTAAAATCCCATAAGGCTGTTCTTTTCACTTCAGCTTTGATGATTCTTAGTTTGCTTAAGTGAATCTCTTAGTACATTAAGGTTACAGCACCACTGAAATTAATCCCGGTTTTGAAATTAGTACCATCAGTGGTAAGATGGAAATTAATTTTTGAGGCTTAAAATTTACCAATCACGAATTTGCTATAGAGGGTGAGTCACCTAACATTACCGCTGGATATATTTCGTAAACCACATCAAATACTGACGAATCGATTCCACAGACCGAACGTGAGTAGAGGGGCTAGTGTAATTGGTTAATACAAACCATAAAAAATGCACGGAAGTATGTTTTTTAACACAGACCTACGTTTTTTTTTAAATGGAGCCCCGTTAGTTTTGTTAGCACATCTGAACATATAAACAAAAACGTAATCAGTGCCGTTTGTTGCATTGTAAAATGTTAATTACATCCGGAGATATTGTAACTTAAAGTTGACGCTTGAGTACCACTCTTCCGCTGTTAGATCGTGTGTATCGGAGAGCACCGAATTACGTAGGGATCCAAGGGGAACGGTGATGGACCTTAGGTACAGAAGAGACTGGAACAGCACATTACGTCCACATGCTAACACCTTTTTATTGGTCTTTTTCACTGACGCACATGTACATTACCATGAGGGGTGAGGTACACGTACACACGTGGTTTCCGTTTTCAATTACGGAGTGGAATAGAGTGTGTCCCGACATGTCAAGCCAATAGATGTTCAATGTGGTGGCCATCATTTGCTGCATACAATTGCAATCTCTGGCGTAATGAATGTCGTACACGCCGCAGTACATCTGGTGTAATGTCGCCGCAGGCTGCCACAATACGTTGTTTCATATCCTCTGGGGTTGTAGGCACATCACGGTACACATTCTCCTTTAACGTACACCACAGAAAGACGTCCAGAGGTGTAAGATCAGGAGAACGGGCTGGCCAATTTATGCGTCCTCCACGTCCTATGAAACGCCCGTCGAACATCCTGTCAAGGGTCAGCCTAGTGTTAATTGCGGAATGTGCATGTGCACCATCATGCTGATACCACATACGTCGACGCGTTTTCAGTGGGACATTTTCGAGCAACGTTGGCAGATGTTCTGTAGAAACGCGATGTATGTTGCAGCTGTTTGGGCCCCTGCAATGAAGTGAGGACCAATGAGGTGGTCACCAATGATTCCGCACCATACATTTACAGTCCACGGTCGCTGTCGCTCTACCTGTCTGAGCCAGCGAGGATTGTCCACGGACCAGTAATGCATGTTCCGTAGATTCACTGACCCGTGGTTTGTGAAACCCGCTTCATCGGTAAACAGGTAGAACTGCAACGCATTCTCTGTTAATGCTCATTGACAGACTTGCACTCGATGATTAAAGTCATCACCATGTAATTGCTCATGTAGCGACACATGAAACAGGTGAAAGCGGTGACGATGCAGTATGCGCATGACACTACTTTGACTCAGTCCACCGGCTCTCGCAATGTCCCGTGTTCTCATGTGTGGGTTCGTGGCAACAGCAGCTAACACGCCAACTGCACCCGCTTCTCATGTGACGGGCCTGTTACGAACCCGTTTGCGTGCTACGACCATACCTGTTGCATACAGTTGGCGGTAGATGTTTTGCAATGTGCGGCACGTTGGATGCTCTCTGTCCGGGTACCGTTCTGCATACACCCTGCAGGCTTCAGCTGCATTTCGTCAACACTCGCCATAGATGAGTATCATCTCCGCCTTTTCAGAGTTCGAATACACCATGGTCACAGTTCCTACAACACTACACTATCACAGATGTCTGGTAACACGGTGTACTACAGTTGGTCTGCGTGCGGAGACGAATGCAGAATAACAAAAGCAGCAAGCGCTACATGCGGACACTGCGACAGCTAGACCAAACCACAACAGTGCACTACAGCCACACTCGTAAACACTGTCGTCATCGTAAACATGTCCCTGCAGATGCTGCTCGCCGACCGTGGCCTGTGTTTGTTACAACACGCAACTGAACGTCGGAGGTCTAAGCGTCAACTTTAGGTTACAATATCTCCGGATGTAATTAACATTTTACAATGCAACAAACGGCACTGATTACATATTTGTTTATATGTTCAGATGTGCTAACAAAACTAACGTGGTTCCATTTAAAAAAAACTAGGTTTGTGTTAAAAAACATACTTCCGTGCATTTATGTATGGTTTGTATTAAACAATTACACTAGCCGCTCTCCTCACGTTCGGTCTGTGGAATCGGTTCGTCAGTATTTGATGTGGTTTACGAAATATATCCAGCGGTAACGTTTGGTGACTCACCCTGTATACGCTGCAAAGAGAGCCGACAATATAATCTATATAAATTACTACACTGTATCGGTTCTTAATGAAAATATAATTGTTATTAGGTGATGATAGAAGTAAAAACACTGTGAATTAGAGTTATATTTATCTTCCTTGCTAAGTAAATTAGATTTATGAACAATAAAATTATTTGTGGACGTATGTACCGTCGTTGTAACTAAATGAAAGGCGCTATTTTGCCATATGTAGTTCGTTTCTGTCATTGATGAAGCATCTTCAGTAGCTTGTGAATACATGTTTGTTTATATATACACTGGTGAGCCAAAACATGATGACCACTGCCCATCGCGAGACTGTATGCTGGCTGGTGGCGCTGAGGGCACGTGACGCACTCTAGCGACGGTAAGTGGCACAAAGGCGGAAATTCGGCGACTTAAGAGACTGAAAAAGGCCAGACTGTTGTGGACTAGCGTCTAGGAACGAGCACTTCGGAAACGGTGAAGCTGGTCGGCTGTTCCCGTGCTACTGTCACGAGCATCTGTGGAAAGTGACTGAAGAATGCTGAAGCCACGAGTAGGCGACAAGAAGTTGGACGTCCATACCTCATCACAGAACATAGGGACCGGAGGCCTGCCCGTTCTCTAAAGCAGGAGAGGCGGCGATCTGTGGAAGATGTGACGTCAGAGTGCAGTGCTGGCGCAGGCGCAAGTGTTTCGGAGCACACCGTTCAGCACACAGTGTCGAACACGGTCTTCCGCAGCAGAGGACCCCTAAGTGTTGTGATGTTGACCCAACAACGTCGTCAAGCATGACTACAGTTGGCACGAAATCATCGAGATTGGACCGCGGATCACTGGAACCGTGTCGACTGGTCGGATGAGTCCGGTTTGTCGGTAAACGAGGTCGACGGTCGTTTCCAGATACGCCAGTGTGCAGGCGAACGGCTGCAGCGCGCCACGGACGCAGGCCGGTAGGAGCAGCCTTATGTTGTGGGGGACGCTCACATTCACTTGGACTTCCATTGGACCTGCGGTAGTAGTTGAAGGCACCATGACAGCTGTGATTGATGTTTTGCTCAACAGTGATGGCATCTTTCAGCAAAATAACTGTCGGTGCCACAAGTTCAGAATAGTGCTGCAATGGTTTGAAGAGCATGATAGTGAATTCACGTTGATGTCTTGGTCATCAAATTCGGTTTATGGAGTCCAATTAAACCCAAATGGGACGCTATCGGGCGCCGGCTCCGCGCCCACAAACCAACCGCCCGTAAATTACGGGAAGTAATTGGCATCTGGTGCCACAAAGCTCCGGAAACCTATCGAGTACTTCTCGATGGCACACAGAATCACTTTTCAATTGATTTCCAGAACTGGACCAACACGCTTTTAAGTAGGTGGTCAAAATATTTTGGCTCATCTGCATGTATAGTAAATGCATCATGTAGTAGTTACATGTATGTTAATATGTTACTTTTTCAGCACAAGATTCATGAGGGTAAGTTATCGTTTGGTTTTATGATTTTGAATGTTAGTAGTTCATGTGTGTCATCCTGGAGATGGGTTTACTCGGTATCCATCTGCAGGACGGTACACATGAACTAACAATATTAGAAATCATAACACTAAACTATAATATAATCTCATGAAACTAATGGTGCAAAAGTTTTATATATTTTTAACAGCTAAACAAATAAATTCATCACCTTTTTCCTTTTTCCTTTTCCATCGTTCCTTAGTTACTTCAACATTCATGAAGATATGATCCACTTTTGCAACTAGATGAAAGGCACTTGTTTTTTGTCACACACAATTCGCCTCTTTTATTAAAAGCATTTTGAGTGGCCTGTAATATATATGCTTGTGGCAAAAAACAAACTGCCTTTCATCTAGTTGCAAAGATGGATCATATCTGCATGAACTTTGAAGTGACTAAGGAACAATCATCATCATCATCATCATCATCATCATCATTTAAGACTGATTATGCCTTTCAGCGTTCAGTCTGGAGCATAGCCCCCTTATAAAATTCCTCCATGATCCCCTACTCAGTGTTAACATTGGTGCCTCTTCTGATGTTAAACCTATTACTTCAAAATCATTCTTAACCGAATCCAGGTACCTTCTCCTTGGTCTGCCCCGACCCCTCCTACCCTCTACTGCTGAGCCCATGAGTCTCTTGGGTAACCTTGCGCGTAACATGACCCCACCATCTAAGCCTGTTCGCCCTTACTGCTACATCTATAGAAATCATTCCCAGTTTTTCTTTGATTTCCTCATTGTGGACACCCTCTTGCCATTGTTCCCATCTACTAGTACCTGCAATCATCCTAGCTACTTTCATATCCGTAACCTCAACCTTGTTGATAAGGTAACCAGAATCCACCCAGCTTTCGCTCCCATACAGCAAAGTTGGTCGAAAGATTGAACGGTGCACAGATAACTTAGTCTTGGTACTGACTTCCTTCTTGCAGAAGAGAGTAGATCGTAGCTGAGCGCTCACTGCATTAGCTTTGCTACACCTCGCTTCCAGTTCTTTCTCTATGTTGCCATTCTGTGAGAATATGCATCCTAAATATTTGAAAACGTCCACCTGTTCTAACTTTGTTCCTCCTATTTGGCACTCAATCCGTTTATATATCTTTCTCACTGACATTACTTTCGTTTTGGGGATTCTAATCTTCATACCATAGTCCTTACATTTCTGATCTAGCTCTGAAATATTACTTTGCAAACTTTCAATCGAATCTGCCATCACAACTAAGTCATCCGCATATGCAAGACTGCTTATTTTGTGTTCACATATCTTAATCTCACCCAGCCAGTCTATTGTTTTCAACATATGATCCATAAATAATATGAACAACAGTGGAGACAAGTTGCAGCCTTGTCTTACCCCTGAAACTACTCTGAACCATGAACTCAATTTACCGTCAACTCTAACTGCTGCCTGACTATCCATGTAAAGACCCTTACCTGCTAGCAAAAGTTTGCCTCCTATTCCATAATCTCGTAGAACAGACAATAACTTCCTCCTAGGAACCCGGTCATATGCCTTTTCTAGATCTATAAAGCATAGATACAATTCCCTGATCCACTCATAACACTTCTCCATTATTTGCCGCAAGCTAAAGATCTGGTCCTGACAACCTCTAAGAGGCCTAAACCCACACTGATTTTCATCCAGTTGGTCCTCAACTAATACTCGCACTTTCCTTTCACCAATACCTGAGAAGATTTTACCCACAACGCTGATTAAAGAGATACCTCTGTAGTTGTTACAACCTTTTCTGTTTCCATGTTTAAAGATTGGTGTGATTACTGCTTTTGTCCAGTCTGATGGAACCTGTCCCGACTCCCAGGCCATTTCAATTATCCTGTGTAGCCATTTAAGACCTGACATTCCACTGTATTTGATGAGTTCCGACTTAATTTCATCCACCCCAGCTGCTTTATTGCACTGCAATCTATTGACCATTTTCTCCACTTCTTCAAATGTGATCCTATTTCCATCATCATTCCTATCCCATTCTACCTCGAAATCTGAAACATTACTGATCGTATTTTCACCTACATTGAGCAACTCTTCAAAATATTCCCTCCATCTGCCCAAGGCATCCACAGGATTCACCAGCAATTTTCCTAACCTGTCCAAAATACTTGTCATTTCCTTCTTACCTCCCTTTCGAAGACTGCTAATTACACTCCAGAATGGTTTTCCAGCAGCTTGACCCATAGTCTCCAACCTGTTTCCAAAGTCTTCCCAAGATTTCTTCTTGGATGCTGCAATTATCTGTTTGGCTTTGTTTCTTTCTTCAACATAACTTTCTCTGTCTACCTGAGTTCTAGTATGTAGCCATTTTTGATACGCCTTCTTTTTCCTTTTACAGGCTGCCTTGACTGTGTCATTCCACCAAACTGTTTGCTTCCTCCCACTTTTACACACTACTGTTCCAAGACACTCTTTAGCCACTTCTGGTACTGTGTCCCTGTACCTTGTCCATTCTTTTTCCAATGACTGTAATTGACTACATTTAACTAACTGGTATCTTTCCGAGATCGCTGTTATGTACTTGTGCCTGATTTCCTTATCCTGAAGTTTCTCCACTCTTATCCTCCTACATATGGACCTGACCTCCTGCACTTTCGGCCTCACAATCCCAATTTCACTGCAGATTAAATAATGATCAGTGTCATCAAAGAATCCCCTGAATACACGTGTGTCCCTCACAGCCTTCCTGAGTTCCTGATCTGTTATTATATAGCCAATGACAGATCTGGTTCCCCTGCCTTCCCAAGTATACCGGTGAATGTTATTCTGTTCGATTTCCAATCCTGGCATTAAAATCAACCATGAGCAGAACACTGTCCTTGTCCTTTACTCTAACAACTATACCACTGAGTGCCTCATAAAAACTATCCATCTTATCTTGATCTGTCCCTTCACAATGCGAATATACTGACACAATCCTAATTTTCTTTTTAGAAACTGTCAAATCTATCCACATCAGTCGTTCGTTTACATACCTTATTGTAACTACGCTGGGTTCCATTTCTTTTCTGATGTAAAGCCCTACACCCCATTGTGCTATTCCTGCTTTGACTCCTGACAGGTAGACCTTGTATTCTCCCACTTCCTCTTCTTTCTCACCCCTTACCCGAATGTCACTAACAGCTAAAACGTCCAGCCCCATCTTACTTGCAGCCTCTGCCAGCTCTACCTTCTTCCCAGACTAGCCCCCATTGATATTAATAGCTCCCCATCTCATTACCATTTGTTTGCCAAGTCGTATCTTAGGAGTCCCTGGTTTGTCCGTCACCTCCAAAAGTCCGAGGCATTTTGCTCTGATTGTTGCCAGCTTCATATTTAAAGTACCAGGGAAGCAGGTTGCTAGCCTTACTTGCCCCGAGTCCCATTGAATTTTACCCCTAACGGTTGTGGGACTAACCGGTGGATTTGGTAGTCTTTGCCGTATGAGCACAAAGGTGACCACGACTCAGAATATGTCCGAGGTGCCCAGCCTTATTCCAAAGTAACTGGTATCCTGACTGTCGGGACCACTTACTTGGCCACTCATGCGTTGCCCGTGATTCGTGAACTAGGACATGACTACAGGAACCCACACCATGAACCAACTAAGGAACAATGGAAACAATGGAAAAAGAAAAAGATGATATTTGTTTGGCTGTTATAACTTTAATTAGTCATAATAGAGAATAAATGAAAAATCTAGCTCTCACACACTCTGCATCAAATTTATGACCGAACTCATAAATGTCTAGTTGATCAGTACGCCAAATGTTATTGTAGTGACATTTGATTAAAATCTCTTAAATTACTAATAACTATTCTCAGAAAAGTAATTGTAGATATAAATTTTCTTATTTTAATTCCATAGAATGACATCGTATCTGGTGCTATATCTGAGATGTTGTTACATAAATCAATTAGTTCATTTTCTTGACAGCATAATTTCTGGAAATTAGGTTTGGAATTTTGCAGTCCCAGTTTTCAGTAATGGTCCAGGTCCGATTGTTAGTCAGCCCCACTCTCCTGGACATTTTCATTTGAGTTAATAAAACTAAAATAAAATGATACTGATGTCATTGTTTGAATAATACAATATTTAAGTGATGATTCATTTATAACAATGGTTTGATTATTTGCTGCCAGGTGATAATGATAGCGAGTTGATTTCTAGTTCTATTTAAACTTCCATTCAGGAATTTGATTAGATAAACAAGATCACTCCTGTCATCAGTGTTTCTAGGAAGAAAGGGTGTACAGATATTTTCAAACATTAAAAAGCAGATGAATGATACCTTTATAAATGAAGAATGAAACTATTACCTCCTTTTACCTCAATTAGCTTGCCTTATTTAAATTATATTAAGTTGTATGATGCACTTTCTTGTTTCATACCACATTCTCTGTCTAATTCTCTCTCATTTAAAATTAATTGACATAATTTTATTTTATTTATGCAAGGCGCTTAATCGCAGCTGTAGGCATAAATTATGCTGCTAGTAAATTAATTGGTTGCTCGAAAATCACTTGAGAATTAATTCAAATCGCTGTATTATAGAGCATTAAGTTTAAGAAAACTTCCACACAATAGAAAGGAAAAGTGACTATATAAATAAAATTGAAACATTTGAAATAATAAATTAATTAACAAGTAAAATACATATTACTAAACTTATAAAATGACAAAATAACTAACAAAAGTAAATCATTACAACTATACTAAAAAGATGATCTGTCACAGAAGAACAAATCAGTTTTCTTAATTACCCTCAGATCTGACGAGATTAAACAAGTAACATGTGCCTCATACAGGCCAAACGACTGAATGTGATGGCTGAAAGTGTTGTTTGTCAATGGTGTTGCTACTTTAAGGGTGGAAGGACCAATTTTGAATGTTCATGATGTCGTCAGAAGTGACTGTATAGCTGTAGTGAACAACGAACTGGTACTGAAAATTGCCTGAATGGTTCGTGAAAACTGGCGCTTTACGTTATATCATCTATTATAAACCTCCTTGAAATTTCTTGGGGCGTTTTGCGTGAGGTAGTGACTAAACGATCACTGTACCCAAAGTTCGTTGGATTCCATAAATACTTTCTCAGAACTACAAACTCAATGTTTGACTGCTTTTCTCAACTTCCTTTTTCGTTTTGATGCTGAAGAAAGAGGCGTACTAGTAACGGGACGTGACTTCCCTATGCTACTGCAGACAATATTCAGTAGTCAACACTATGGGATCATCCTAACTCGTTCACAAAAACGAAGAAAATGACGCTAAACATTGTCGGACAGAAAGGTCATGATCACTCTTTCGTTTTTGGGATGCTAAAGTCATTATGTTTTTGGGTTTTATTGAAAGAGAAAGGAAAATGAATTCTAGGATGGTTATGACGCGATAAGAAAATTGAGAACAGGCTTTTGAAAGAATCTGAACACTCTCTTCTTTACCAGTGTTGAGTTTTTGCACATCATTTATCGGACACATTCTGTGCGACAGACAGAAAATTGATTAGGTCATTTAAATTGTGACTTTTTCGAACATGAGTTACAGTGCAGGATCAGTTCCAAGTGATTTTCATCTCTTCGTGCGCGTAAAAACATGCCTTAGTTCCTAATACTTAGTCACTGCCAAAGAAATACAAGATACTGTCACAGTCTGGCTGAAATCTATGGCAGAACAATTATAGTGAGGAGGAATTTGTCAACTCGCTAAGAGCTATGATAAATCTGAATAGCGCTTATGCAGAGAAACGTCATAAATGTGTGGCGTAGTTGTGACGCTCTGTAATAAATTTCCTTTAATTGCTTTCCTGATAGGTCTCGAACATCACAACAAGCAGTCTTTGGTCTCCTTGCAGTGTCTCAGGCCGGGGCGTTAAGATCTCTCGCTGAAACCTCTTCCAGTCCTTTGCCTCTTTGCCTACACACGAATATCTGCCCATTGATTTGTAGCAGTGCAGCATGGTTATGTTATGTGAGTAGTGTAATCTCTGGTTTATCCCCCATTCCTTCACGTTGTCTTACGTCTAATATTAGGCCACTGCACTGCATTCTGTAAGAACCCTATGTACGTTGCATACACTATGTTTGCTGCTTGCTAGTGAGCCCGATTTCAGATTTGGCATACCGCAAGTAAAACTGCTATAACGGTCAGAATGACCGTGGAGAAATCTTGTTGCCATCTTTGGACACACTTAAGATCTAAAAACAGACATGACCAGTATGGATTCCACACAGAACTAAAGTACTGCAGATGAGACTTCCCCGAAAACAGTATGCTACTTAGCCGGCCGAAGTGGCCGCGCGGTTCTGGCGCTGCAGTCTGGAACCGCGAGACCGCTACGGTCGCAGGTTCGAATCCTGCCTCGGGCATGGATGTGTGTGATGTCCTTAGGTTAGTTAGGTTTAACTATTTCTAAGTTCTAGGGGACTAATGACCTCAGCAGTTGAGTCCGATAGTGCTCAGAGCCATTTGAGTATGCTACTTACTCTACTTTCCTTGATCTGCCCTTTAAACGTTTAAGTACCTGGAGGAGTACATCATTTGCCTTGTAGGTTACACTCCTCACATGTATACCTAAATGTAGCTTCCTAGGAAACATAACCCCAATGTCTAGGGAATTAGCTGACTCTACAAGGAATTCTTCTCCTACATTAGAGGCGAATTTTGGTTTGAATCTTCACGTGCAGAAGAATACCAACTGGCTACTCAAAACACTGATGCTCATTCCATTCTGATTGACTCATTTCTCTACTGTAACAGAGGTTAGTAATCACCTAATTACCTTATTCTACGACCTACCAACAAATAATTTGCAAGCACTTTCATATTTGAGACGTGCGTATGTCGCTAATGCAGAATATGTGCACTAGTGGTCTCAGCACTCTATTGTGCGACGCCTCTGACAATACTTCCAGTTTCTCCGTACCTCTTCCCCTACCTGTAATCTCTGTGTGCTACCCTTCGAAACCTTCAACCTGTCCTCAATTCCAACATCTTTTACTGTAATTTCCGTATTTGAAGCTCCAGATGAAATTTATCAAAGACCTTTGTCAGGTCCAAAGTGATGATAACTAGTTTCCCCTTGGCCCACATTTAATGTACCTCTCGTATACTGTACGTAGCTTGTAGGCTGGTTTTCACGTGCGTGTTGTTCCCCGAATCCACACTGTACTGTCTTAAGCCAATGTGACTGGTAGATATATTTGATTACTAGCATTTCGACAATTACTCTTGGGAAACGCATAGCAAGCAAACGAAAGGAAACTGACGTTTTACTAAAATTTGTTGCCTAGTCACCCAGAGATGAGCTACCACTTAACAGGCAAAATGTTGTACGCTGCCTAATAACACGCACACTGCGGGCCCACCTCCAAAACAATAGCTGCACTCGAACTGGTTTCAACGAGATTTCACTACTATCAGTTGAATTTTCTTCCCCAAACTCGATGATACATAGTGAAATCAGCTCGGTTTTATCGCTTCTGTAGTTTATATTAACTGCACATTGAAGTACTTGAGTAACTTCCGCCTTTCCTTCCACTGCTTATCAACAAACGTGTTACACGGTGGACGCCGCGCTGCGTGCCACTCGCAGAGGCAGGCCTCACCGTGACCCCAGTTTACTGCCGATACTGGTCAACATGTTACTGAGCTTCTCAAACACCCGTGTATACCCACTCTTTAGACCTATCTCGCACAACACTTGACGGATTGCGTCAAACACTTGTAAACATTCACTATTTCACTAGTTTTCAGGAACGACTAACATCAAGAAATAGCCGCAAGGGTTCCATTGCTATCTTCGAACTAAAAATATGAGGTGAGTGCTATTTTGTGTCGCCGACATCAGTAATCAGCCGTAAAATGGGCTGACCGTAATTATGCCATAGGTGATGATTTTTCAGTGTGAGGATTGTATCAGAGAATTGAGAGTTCACAAACTACAACTGCATTGTTCAGTGAACTGTTGGGGAAACTCGTTTTACTTTGTTTGAGAACACTGCACGTCTGCGTGCCTTGCACGTACACACAAAGAATTAATAGTTGACGACGGTTAATAATATGCGCGCTGGTGGCTCATTCTCTAGAGTTTATCTCCTGTTCAAAATTTCTGAAATCTTCGGTGTCCGTTTTATTCAGTATTTATTACACGAGTCGTCTGTTTGCGCTATTGGTCTCATTCCATTTCTGAGACCAAAAACGCGAAGAAAAAGTGCGCATACTTCAATGATGGTGATGATCAGTACAGGAAAGCGAGTATCATGTTAGCTCTAAGCTATTTCTTTACCTGCGATTTTCAAATAGGCAGTATTACTTGAGTCCTTGGAGATGTCATGTTTGTGACACCCTCTCATTTACATATTTTCTACATCTTACAGAATTCTGAAGTTGCAGCCTCCCAAGGCAATACACACATTGGAATTATACCACGTGGCTCTTGCTGTCTGATGTTACGAAAGTACTATGCTGATCAGCCTAAACAAAAGGGAGGAGAATAGAAAACTATAGGTTCCTACGAAGGTGCAGTTCATAGGGCATGAGGATGAGTCCTAAACTCAGGTACTAGCGCACTCGTATGGGCTCCAGCTGGAACATTATAACCAGGTAGACCACTATGACAACTGTAGCTGCAGGACATAAGCTGTGGGACTGTGATATAGGCACTTGCATATGCAGGATAGCGCAAAAGGGTGCAAATCCTTTGTACAACAACATTCGCTGCTAGAGTTGGCGTCCAACAACGTGAGGGGTTATGAGTTACCTGTGGATCTCCACAGGTAGAAGAATTCATACTGTGACACAACATGCCTCCATAAGCTAGGATAGACATACAGGCAGCCAGTTAAGGAAGATTACCGTTTTAAATCTCCTTGATGACATGTCATTTCGAACAGGCGACAAGCTAGGACTGCAGAAGGATGGAGAAGGAAATAGGCGCATCCTTTCTAAGTAAACGGCTCCAGTACTGATTTAAGGGAAACCACAGAAAACCTAAATCTAGATGGCCATACGGCGTTTCGACCACCATCCTACAAATGGGAGTTCAGTGTTTAAGTTAGACAGTTGAGAGTCTGTAAATCAAGACGTGTGACCCCTTGCAGTAGGATCTTATATGCAGATACCCTGAGAAACGAGTAACCACGTGGGAGATGGCTCAAATGGCTCTGAGCACTATGCGACTTAACTTCTGAGGTCATCGGTCGCCTAGAACTTAGAACTAATTAAACCTAACTAACCTAGGGACATCACACACATCCATTCCCGAGGCAGGATTCGAACCTGCGACCGTAGCGGTCACGCGGTTCCAGACTGAAGCGCCTAGAACCGCACGGCCACACCGGCCGGCCACCTGGGAGAGAGGTCAGCCCTAACGAGGCCTAGAGGAGCCTTGAGGCTGCGAGGTAACTGATCCCTTCCTCCTGGCTGCGGCAGGTACCTGGGGCAGCGGCGCGGGCTGGCCGACGTGCAGGCCGCCCACCTCGACGAGCCCGGGCACCCTGGGGAAGGGCCCGCCGGTGCTCCAGTGGCTATTGACCAGAACGAGGCTGGTGTTGCGCACCAGCTCGCTGGTCGGCGGGAAGTCCTCGCCGAACAGGTCGCTGGCCAGAGGGTCCACCACGCGCTCCGATATCCACCAGTTGCCGAAGCGCATGAAGACGTACCAGCACGTGTTCTGCAGCCTCTGCCAGAAGGTGAAGGGCGCAGAGCTGGCGAAGTTGATGGAGTCCATGTAGGCCGGGTTGTCCGGGTTCCCCATCTGCATCAAAGAAGTTTTCTGACAGCTAGAGCAGAGTGACTGTTTTGCTTTAAGTGAGGCTTATTGGAGAAGGATGGTGCGAAGTGGGTGCCTTATAGGAAGACATACGAACGAGAATTAATAGTGAGAGCGTTCACATTATTTCTGAACTATCTGGTGTCACTAGACATGCAATAAATAGTTTTTGGAACTAAAGCGATAGTCATGCCACTATTCTCAGCCTAAAACACTACGCTGAATATGCTAACAGTTAATCGCCTGTTCCACTGACTGTGACCGCAACGAATAGTATGTACTGGAAGCTGCATAACAAGATTACAGTTATTTAAAAAATAATGTTTGCCAAAATTTTGGCTCGAGTATGATATATAAATTACTTATGACATACTTATGATATATAAATTACTTATATACGGTACGATCAAAAAGTTTCCCTTTGTGTGAGTTGCTGCAGCGTATATGAAAGCAAGAGCGACATTGATGCGAGTATATACTCATCGACATTTAGGTAAGGGGTTAGTGTGACCTTCGAACGCAAACTTTTTGATCGCCTCTCATATTACCATTAATTAGGCACATGAAACAACTGAAACTACTAGAAAATTTGCCGTTACTGTAGAGATTAGTCGATTAATGGACCGGCAGACACTGCTCGGTAGATAACAAAAAACCACACAACAGAAATCACGCAACATACACGAATACAAAAGCACGAAAACTTGAAGGCGAATAAGAGAAATTCTGTCTGTCAAGTGACAATAGTCAGTAACTGTTACTCAGCAGTCCGTTTAGGCGTATTGAGCCAGGATCCGGTCATAGCTGCGAGTTACCGACGTGCCGGTGTAGCTAATTGTCCTGACCCGCTAGCAACAAGACTGTAAATTGTTTCGTTCGATAGAAGTGCAGCCTTTCCTGAACTTCTGAGGCTTTAGAAACACAGGTAAGCTACTGCAACACGGGCGTGAGCTAAGTGGGTTACGCGTCTTTGTGAAGTACTGCACTAAAAATTGGTTACTATTATATAGATGGTGTAAACATAAATTGTGGTTGCAGAGAATGTTAATCCATTAGATAGTGATATTCTTTTTCATATTATTGACATGCATCTTTTAAAGCAGAGTCGTAGATTGAGTTGTTGCACTCGCTAAAAGTCCCACGAAGACATAAGAACTTTCTTACGCTGGAATTATTTTCAACCTCTCTAGTGTTTCATGATTTTCTTCCGAGAATACTGTGTATCTTACAGTTTAACTAGTTTCTACTGTGGCCATATTTTGCAGCTCTTCAGTGAAGGGTTGTGCTCTCGATGTAAGAGTGAAAACTTTTTTTAATTTAATTTCTCTGCCAGGCTTGTTTGTCTGTGTGATATACTGACACGAAGAATGATAATCAAGCTTGTTAGCTGTGTGAATGACATTATGCGTACTTTATTTCGCAGAATGTTTGTGGTGGACAGTATGTCTCTTACAAGTCAGGCTCCGAAAATTGAGAAAGTAGGCCAAGCCACAGTACTGAGCGTCCTCGCTTAAAGGCGAACACTGTTTTGACCGGTAACTGGTACGACTGTGTGTTTCTTTCCGGTGTAGTAGCTGATCCATTGCCAGCGGAGGCTGACTGATGGCGACACGTATATATAACCATCGTCACGGTATATGCTGGGACACGAATACCACAAACACGTTTTTCGATTTTACTGTGGTGACCATAACAATACGGTGTCATGTATTTGTAACTCCACTGCGAACGAACGCCAAGTTTTACATTTACATTTACCAACTGTGTGTGACACACAAATCAGACTGGCAGGCAGAGCTCGGAGCCTGGGAAACGCAATCTACCTAGGAAATGGTAATCCAGAATATTATTCAACAAGCTTTGAAGCTGTGAGGTGGCAGCCCCATCACCAAGCTTAACCTGCGCAGCGCTCGTAACGTGGCCTACTGGCTCACATCAAGATTTGCCTCGGATAATGGATTCAGAGGAAACGGACATAGGCTACGGAACAGGAATTGACGAGATAGGAAGAAGAAACACTGCTTCACGTTTGGGACATGGAACATTCGTAGTCTTAATGAACCAGCTGCAGCAGCGACTTTGATATCTGAACTAAAAACATACAAGACAGACATTGTAGCTCTACAGGGAGTTAGGTGGCTTTGAGAAGGGACACTCACGGAGGATAATTGTGTCATTTTTTATGGGGGAGATGGAAAACATCATGAATTTGGTACTGGTTTGGCTGTTAAGAACAGGATTGTTAATCGGGTTAATATTTAACAAAAGAATGTCTTACGTAACAATCAAACACCAGTGGTACGATATAACATTCATAAATATCCATGCACCGACTGAAGATTCAACTGAGGACGAGAAAGATGAGTAGGGGAAAGTAGGGGAAACGTGCGTACCTAAGCGGAACTCTTTTTTTTTTAAATTTTTGACTTCGTTAAATAAAGTTTATTTTATATCAAAACATAGAGCAACTATTCTAGTATTTATAAAAAATTAAGATAACCCAAAATACTAAAAAATAAACACACCAAAAACAAAATTCCAAGACACTACCTAAGCGCACGGTTTCCTGAACGTCGGGGAAACGTGCGCGTCGGGTGGGGTAATTGTGCGCATGTTAGAAGAATTGATACGCAGTAATACCTGAAAAAAAAAAAAAAAACATACAGGGTTTGTTCCAAAGATTATATTGAAAAGGCACATATTAGATTATCTTAAACATAAGTTTTAATCAATTTTACAAGATTTAAAATAGTTCTGGACTACTGATTTTCAAATAAAATGCAAAGTTTTCTTTGATGTTAGGGGCCTACGGATTTAACAAGATAGATAAGTCCTTCACTGCACATATCACATATAAAATCTTTAGCAGAATCATTTGCGGTACAAGCTGCATGGTACCATCTTCTGCACAAAGTACATCTGCAGCACAGTTCCCTTTCTTTACCGTGATCTCCACAAAGTCCGCAAATCTCGTCGTCGGCTGCTTGAAGTGCGCCAGGGTCAAACAGCTCCGTGTCGATATCATCGTCATTACACAGTGGAACTTCGTCAACATCTGAATCGTCTGATTCTTCTAAATCATCTTCTTTTTTGTTTACCTTCTTTTGTAAGTGTTTCCTGCCAAAAGTCTTATTATCCTTTTTCTTGTTTTGAAGTCTCTTCTTATCCATACTTTCTTTTGCATTAGGCTTATGCCTTTTGCCAAGATTAAGCTTACTAGCAACTTTTATATTTTTATTGGCAGTTCTTTGCTCTTTCACCTTTTTTCCTTTTTCTTTCCTGTATCCATCTCAAGCTTTATTTTCATGGGTGTGCTAGTTAGTATTTCAGAGTGTTGCTTTTCTCTGGGCTTTCTTGTTTTAACGTCAGTGGGATTAGGCCTATCAGATTTCTTCTTTAGGTCAAAAGCTGGTAAATAAGTCATAAACTTCTTATGGCTTTCAGTAAAACCTCCCGTGGATGTTGAGGAAGTATGGTCATCTAGTAGCCCCACAGATGTAGTTGTAGCAGTCGATGTGGTCTTATGTGCTGCGGATGTTGAAGGACTGTCACA
This sequence comes from Schistocerca cancellata, assembly GCF_023864275.1. Classification (NCBI taxonomy): domain Eukaryota; kingdom Metazoa; phylum Arthropoda; class Insecta; order Orthoptera; family Acrididae; genus Schistocerca; species Schistocerca cancellata. The sequence continues at coordinate 8,338,065 of NC_064631.1, read as the reverse complement.
ATCTGTGGCTGCTTCCACTCTTAGCTCGTCTAGTTTTCGAGCTGGGACAAAATCAAGTCCAGAAAACTTGTCGTGGTTGTATGGGTGAATCCCAGCTGCAAGGAAGCCAGATAAGGCATTTGACAATGTAGCAACTTTAAGAAAAGCATTCTTCACAAGTTCAGCAATTTTGTACTCAGTAATTCTCTGGTGCCCAGTTCGTATCATGAAAAGGTCCTGCCCCTCTCAGCGGAGCCGGCCGCGGTGGCCGCGCGGTTCTAGGCGCTTTAGTCCGGAACCGCGCGACTGCTACGGTCGCAAGTTTGAATCCTGCCTCTGGCATGGATGTGTGTGATATCCTTAGGTTAGTTACGTTTAGGCCTAAGTAGTTCTAAGTTCTAGGGGACTGATGACCTCAGACGTTAAGTCCCGTAGTGCTCAGAGCCATTTGAACCATTTGAACCTCTCGGCGGAAGTTGCAGCGCCTACCCTCTTTGAACCTTTGGTGGCAAACACCTTATAACATTTCTTTTGTACAACGGTTATGCCAGTTTCATTTTGGTTGTACATTCTTGTGGGATCAATATTCTGTTTTTCTTTTAAAGTTAGCAGATTGTCAAAAAATCGAGTAACTTCTTCCTTGCTGAAAGCATTGATTCTATTTACACTAGTATTTTCTGGCTGCCGCAGTCTGATGGTCGGGTGGCGCTTAAGAAAATTGTACATCCAATCTTTGCCGGCTTAGCCACTCTCTTTGTTGAAATTGGCGTTAGGACGATAAAATCAACCATTTCTTGCTCAAAACTTTCTGGAAAAATAGACTTACACCCCAAACTTGGCTGTGTTACCTCGTTAATGGGCTTCGCGAGGTATTTTCGTATGGTTGATTCTGGTATTTTGGAGCTCCTACCGACTTCTCTGATTTTCCTCCCACCTGTTCTTACTGCATGTATTGCTTGTTTAAGCGTGTCTACAGTATAACTGTACTGCTCTGATTTCCGGACGTACTTTCTCGGCATCTGAGAACAAAGAAAAGAAAAACCGAACTGTTGGTGGCCTGCTGGTATTTAACTACATGAGGGGGAAACGCGCGCATCGGTGCGCACCTTTACGCCATGTTGTTGTTGTTGTGGTCTTCAGTCCTGAGACTGGTTTGATGCAGCTCTCCATGCTACTCTATCCTGTGCAAGCTTCTTCATCTCCCAGTACCTACTGCAACCTACATCCTTCTGAATCTGCTTGGTGTATTCATCTCTTGGTCTCCCCCTACGATTTTTACCCTCCACACTGCCTTCCAATACTAAATTGGTGATCCCTTGATGCCTCAGAACATGTCCTACCAACCGATCCCTTCTTCTGGTCAAGTTGTGCCACAAACTTCTCTTCTCCCCAATCCTATTCAATACTTCCTCATTAGTTATGTGATCTACCCATCTAATCTTCAGCATTCTTCTGTAGCACCACATTTCAAAAGCTTCTATTCTCTTCTTGTCCAAACTATTTACCGTCCATGTTTCACTTCCATACATGGCTACACTCCATACAAATACTTTCAGAAATGACTTCCTGACACTTAAATCTATACTCGATGTTAACAAATTTCTCTTCTTCAGAAACGCTTTCCTTGCCATTGCCAGTCTACATTTTATATCCTCTCTACTCCGACCATCATCAGTTATTTTGCTCCCCAAATAGCAAAACTCCTTTACTACTTTAAGTGTCTCATTTCCTAATCTAATACCCTCAACATCACCCGACTTAATTCGACTACATTCCATTATCCTCGTTTTGCTTTTGTTGATGTTCATCTTATATCCTCCCTTCAAGACACTATCCATTCCGTTCAACTGCTCTTCCAAGTCCTTTGCTGTCTCTGACAGAATTACAATGTCATCGGCGAACCTCAACGTTTTTATTTCTTCTCCATGGATTTTAATACCTACTCCGAATTTTTCTTTTGTTTCCTTCAGTGCTTGCTCAATATACAGATTGAATAGCATCGGGGAGAGGCTACAACCCTGTCTTACTCCCTTCCCAACCACTGCTTCTCTTTCATGCCCCTCGACTCTTATAACTGCCATCTGGTTTCTATACAAATTGTAAATAGCCTTTTGCTCCCTGTATTTTACCCCTGCCACCTTTAGAATTTCAAAGAGAGTATTCCAGTCAACATTGTCAAAAGCTTTCTCTAAGTCTACAAATGCTAGGAACGTAGGTTTGCCTTTCCTTAATCTTTCTTCTAAGATAAGTCGTAAGGTCAGTATTGCCTCACGTGTTCCAGTATTTCTACGGAATCCAAACTGATCTTCCCCGAGGTCGGCTTCCACTAGTTTTTCCATTCGTCTGTAAAGAATTCGTGTTAGTATTTTGCAGCTGTGGCTTATTAAACTGATTGTTCGGTAATTTTCACATCTGTCCACACCTGCTTTCTTTGGGATAGGAATTATAATATTCTTCTTGAAGTCTGAGGGTATTTCGCCTATTTCATACATCTTGCTCACCAGATGGTAGAGTTTTGTCAGGACTGGCTCTCCCAAGGCCGTCAGTAGTTCCAATGGAATGTTGTCTACTCCTGGGGCCTTGTTTCGACTCAGGTCTTTCAGTGCTCTGTCAAACTCTTCACGCAGTATCGTATCTCCCATTTCATCTTCATCTACATCCTCTTCCATTTCCATAATATTGTCCTCAAGTGCATCGCCCTTGTATAGACCCTCTATATATTCCTTCCACCTTTCTGCTTTCCCTTCTTTGCTTAGAACTGGGTTTCCATCTGAGCTCTTGATGTTCATACAAGTGGTTCTCTTATCTCCAAAGGTTTCTTTAATTTTCCTGTAGGCAGTATCTATCTTACCCCTAGTGAGATAAGCCTCCACATCGTTACATTTGTCCTCTAGCCATGCCTGCTTAGCCATTTTGCACTTCCTGTGGATCTCATTTTTGAGACGTTTGTATTCCTTTTTGCCTGCTTCACTTACTGCATTTTTATATTTTCTCCTTTCATCAATTAAATTCAATATTTCTTCTGTTACCCAAGGATTTCTACTAGCCCTCTTCTTTTTACCTACTTGATCCTCTGCTGCCTTCACTACTTACCCCATAGTGTCTTGGAAATAAATTTTGTCCACAATTTTCTTAAAGCTAATTACAACCAAACATGACTCAGTCAAAACATACCTATGACATACAGGCTTTAACTATATCACAAGTAAATTTAGTCAACGTAATGAATAGAGACTCAACGTCTTAAATCCCGAGGAGTGCAAATTAGATCATGTCACGTTTCACCATTTGCAAACTCACTGAACGTGAGACTGTAATGGCGGCCCAGTGAGCAGACGAAAGTAGTTCGCTAACCTGCCGCTAGGTGTAGCACTTGTTACAACGTTCAAGAAAGCTTTTAAATCAGAGAATCAGCGACGCGCATGTTTACACGCTGCGCACGTTTCCCCTACTTTCCCCTACTGTGAAGAATTAGAGAGAGTACTCGCAAGTATTCCAACAAGAAATATGAGAATTATCTTAGGGGACTTTAATGGAAAAATAGGTAAAGAGTATATGTTCATCCCACAATAGGAAAACGTAGCAAGCACTCGACCACAAACGAAAATGGATTAAAAATAATCAACTTTGCACTGTCAAATGAGATGAGAATTTGCTCGACGATGTTCCCTAACAAAGATATACACAAAGGTACATGGTGCTCTCCAGATGACAAAACAGTAAATCAGATTGACCATGTTATGGCAGATCAACGTTTCACTTCATTTATAAGAGACGTCAGAACGTACAGAGGAGCAGAAATTGGCTCAGATCATTTCCTAGTGGTTGGAAAAATGAAAATCAAGATGATTTGGAATCAACAACCAAAAGCAACACCAAAACCTAATTTAGACATCGAACGACTGAAGGAACTGTCTGTTAAAGAAGCCTATGTGATTGAAATAAATAACCGATTTACAGCATTGCAAGAAGCTGAAGAGGACAATAGTGTCGAGAAGGCTTGGGAAAGAATAAAGACTGTAGTAGCACATGCAGCAGAAAAAACACTGGGCAACAAAAAGAAAACAAAGAAACAGAAATGGTTCAACGAAAAGTGTCAGAGAGCAGTAGAAAGGAGGAAAGAAGCCAGGATGCTGTGGCTGCATAATAGGGAGAGTGAGGACAGGAGGGAGACTTTCAATGCCGTTAGAAAGGAAACAGCAAGAGTTCTACGAACAGAGAAAAGGAAATATCTAACTGGAGTCCTAGAATCTATAGAAGTGGAAAGCAGGAATGGAAACTGAAAGAAGTTGCTTCAGTATACAAAGAAAAGTAAGAGAGGTTATCTAAGTGAAAACCTATTCATAAAAGGTAAAAATCAAAATATGCTAACGCAGCTGGAAGGTATCCTAGAAAGATGGAAAGAGTAATTCTCAGAAATGTTAAATTGCACTGATCCGCACATAACCTTCAATTACGCAATTTCTGAGAGTGACAGCATTAATAATGACGAAAGTAGAATCACAGAGCAGGAAGTGATCCACGTCATTCAAAAGCTCAAAAACAACAAGGCAGCAGGCGAGGACCAGATATCAGCAGAGATGTTAAAAGAGGGCGGAAGCAAACTACGCAAAGAAATTTATAACCTTATAACAATGATCTGGAAAACTGAAACATGGCCTGAAGACTGGAAAATTGCAATAATTTTTCCCATACAGGAGAAAGGATACAGAATGGTATGTGGAAATTACAGAGGAATCAGTTTGCTGAACATAACATACAAAATCCTGTCAATGACCATTAAAAACTTAAACCTTACACAAAAACATTATTCAAGATTACTAGGCTGGATTTCGAACAAACCGTTCCACAACTGATAATTTGTTTACTATACGACAAATCTTTGAGAAATACTGGGAATTTAACAAAAACATCCATTGTCTCTTCATTGACTTCCAGCGAGCCTACGACAGCATCCACAGGAGTAGCCTCTACAACACATTACGAGAATTTAGTATAGCCAGTAAAATCATTAGGATGGCGCAACTGTGCATGGACTGCTCCCAGGCAGCAGCAGAGTTCACAGGACACATATCCACCACCTTTCCAATTAAAACAGGCTTACGACAGGGAGACGCTCTTTCTTGTGTCCTCTTCAACCTTGCATTAGAGCAAGTGGTTCAGTACAATGGTCTCCGATTCGAACACAGTGAAATAAAACTCCTGGCTTATGCAGATGAATAGTGTTGCTGAGTGAAACTGAAGAAGAACTGAAGGACATGTACAGATCTCTGAGGCACAGTACCAGCAAAATCGGGCTTTTGATTAACCAAGAGATAACTGAACATATGGAAATAGGTCGAGTCATAAACCCAAATCCTTACTTTGAAATTGACCAACATCCTAAATTCAGAAAAGTTCTCCAGTTTAAATACCTTGGATCACGTTTCAACAGTAAAAATAACATAACAATGGATATAAATGAAAGAATAGCCTCAGGGTCAGTATGTCTGTACTCACTAAGCAAACCACTAAAAAGTAAAGCTTTGTCAATCACCACAAAGATGAAGATATACAACACTATTATCTGCCCCATAGTACTGTACGGTTCACAAAGCTGGACGCTTACAAAGAAAAACTGAATGTTTTCGAAAGAAAAGTAATGAGAAAAATCTGGGGACCTGTGCTGGAGAATGGCGCATGGAGAATTCGAAAGAACAATGAAATTTATCAGTTAATGAAGCAACCCACTATCTTCCAGAAATTAGAAAGTAGGAGACTGCAATGGGCTGGACATGTGGCCAGAATGGAAAACAACAGAATCACCAAGAAAGCATTTGAAGGAAGTCTCCAGGCAACGAGACCATTGGGTCAACCTCGGACAAGGTGGAAAGATGACACAGAGAAGGACATCGCAGCATTAGGAATTTCCGCAGGGTGGAGAGAGGCTGCGAGAGATAGAAGGCGGTGGAAGCAGGTCGTTGATGCAGCGCGTGGTCTACAGGGCCTGTGATCGTTGAGGAGATAGATCGACAGCAGTCAGTCGTCCTTTTTGCAAGTTTTATTCGACAAATCAAGGTGTCGGCTATGCCTAGCGATTATAAATGCACTGTTTGATAATATCGACGCATGTCAGTCCCCTGTTGGTTGGGCATCTGTCACAGTTCTTTCAAGACCTGAAAGAACTGTGACAGACGTCTGAACAACAGGGGACTGACATGCGTCGGTATTATCAAACAGTGCATTCATAACGGCTAGGCTCTAGCCTAAATCTAGATTTGTCGAATAAAACTTGCAAAAAGAACGACTGACTGCTATGCTCTATCATTTGTAAACCATGTCACAGTCGCTGAGTGCGCCCACGTTCCTAACGGATGGTTATCTGATAGGTACGTTCCTAGGTAGATGACACCCGGTACAATGATCACATCGGAAATTATAGACGAATCGACAAAATTTTATGCGCTGCACGTGCGGGAGTGTCGCTCTGAGCAGTTGGTATGCGCTTCAGTTGTTGTTATAAGGAGTAAGTTGTACACATCACTAAGTAGTGACTAAGTATTTGTGTTCGACCGTCAGTGGAGTACGCGGCGTCGCTTGCCACAGACACGGCGCTGGGCGCAGTTGGTAGGCTGGCAGCTGAGCCGACCCTGGCAGCCAGCGTCACGCGGCGGCAGCACGGAGCCGCCCTACCCAGCCGCCGCAGCCAGCGCGCCCGGCCGAGTGTGTGAGAACGGGCAACGGGCCGCCACGAGCGAATGCCCCTTCGCCAGGTAGCTCGAGTAGCGATCCCTCAGGTAAGGGACGCCCTTCCCTGCACTACCTCTGTCCGCTTTCAACCACATCTTACTCGATACAACCAGTACGTAAGGGACCTTCGACATCTTGGCCAAATACAGAGCTTCTTTTCCGAAATCGAAATATTTATAACTTTTGGGAAACGAAAGCAATACCGACGATTATGTCGGTATGTAATTAGTTCTGCCAAGTATAAATACAGATTCCTCTGTACGATGGCTTCCTTTCACGCTTATTGATTGCGATAGAAACAGTCCATCGGCATGGGAGCAACAAGAAAGGAACGATGAAACGAGAATGCGACTCTACGCTAATCATTTCTTTTTGATCACTGCATTTGTCCCTACTTTAATTACTACAACGGCATACCCAAAAGACAATAGGGAAAGAATAAATGGGTTTATGAATGTTTGAAAAGAAGAACGACATACTCCACATTAACTTACTCTCTAAAAACATTAGTTAATAAAGTGTAGCGGGACAATGTTCAAAACATAACTGAAAACACGTTCACTAAATAGAGATAAGAACATCTATGATGTTTACATGTCATCTAAAGTCGACTTACAATTTTAAAATGTTAGAAATAAGGAAATGAAGTAATACAGAATGCTGCGCTTGTAACGTACATTGTTGTTCTACATTGTTCAGCTCTGGTATTTACCGGGTCACAGAGAAAGCATCTTAGGTTCTGGAAGGAAAAGCCGTAATTGTAATTACCTGCACTACAACAGAAACAAGAAGGACAACTTAAGGAAAAATAATCGAAGCTCACAATCAACTTTGAAGCAGATAGTTCCTGTGACTTAGTATGGGCAGAGGTTATATTCGACAACCGGAATAAATTAATAACTGGCTACTTTTACCGACTCCCTGTCTCAGATGAAACAGTTGCTCGACGGTTCAAAGAAAAGAAAACTTGAGTCTCATCACAAATAGGTACCCTACTCATACAGTTATAGTTGGCAGTTACTTCAATCTACCTTCCGCTTGTCGACAAAAATACATTTTCATACCCTACTGTAAACAGAAAACAACTTCCGTAATTGATCTAAATGCTTTTTTAAAATTATTTTTAACAATTAGTTGACGAGGCCATTGAAATTGTAAATGGTTACGAAAACACACTTGACCTTTTAGCCACAAATAATCCTGAGCATCACGACGGATTCAGGGATTAGTGAACACGCAGTCGTAGAGAGGCTCACTTCCGTAACAAAGAAATTCACCAAAACTAAACGCGAAATATATCTATTTATAAAAGCAGCTAAAAATTCACGTGACGTTATTCTAAGAGAGAGTCCCCAATCCTTCCAAACTATGTAAATGAAGACCTTATGTGGCTTAAGTTCAAAGAAATAGTATCATCAGCACTCGAAATATTCATACCAAATAAATTAATAAGAGACGGCACTGGTCCCCCATGGTACACAAAACATGACAGAAAGCTGTTGCAGGAGCACCGCTAAAGGCACGTATAGTTTAGACGAACGCAAAACCTCCAAGATTGGTAAAGTTTTACTGAGGCTCGAAATTTGGTGCGGATTTCAATGCGAGATGCATTTAATAGTTTCCACAACGAAACTCGCTCTAGAAATGTGGCGGAAAATCGAAAGAGATTCCCCCAAATTAAGTAAACCAGCGGAAAGACTCAGTAAGTACCTTTACTGCGCGACAGCGACGGTAACGTTAGTGATGACAGTGCCACTAAAGTGGAGTTAGTAAATGCATTTTCCGAAATTCCTTCACCAAAGAAGACGAAGTAAACATTCCAGAATTCGAAATGAGAACATCTGCAAACATAATTTAGAAATAGATATCCCTGGTGTTACAAAGCAACTGAAATTACACTGTCGGGGACAGAGGAAATGATCAAATATCTTTTCAAAAAGTCTCTAATGTATAAGAAAAGTAGGTCTAATACATTTGTTTCTGATGTTCTTTAGTAACAATTAATTTTCAGTAGTATGCTCCTTGCTTTTACTGACCTGTTTAAAGATAATCAACAATTTAGTAAGAAATTTTAATTTTTGAAAGACTATATCTAAATGTACTTAAGTAGATTTACATCTACTATAAATGTTTGCAGTTAAACTTAAATAAAAAATATTTGAGGTGCCAAAATTGTCAACCTTAGGATCAGATCAGTTTTGGGATGTTAGTTTTAGGTGCAATTCAAAGGTTCAGTTCCCATTTTCTTTTACAAAAGTGTATACTATCAGTATAACAAACCATGATATTTTACGTGATAGTTGCGATTCTGAAGCTTCAGATAATTATTTTAGAACTCACAATTATTTAATAGTATGGCCATGATATTGGTAGGTAGAAAAAATTTATCTTAACGTGACAACAATAGGCATACTTTTGTGAGGCTTGAAACACTTTTTAATTTTTACATTAAAGGCTGATTCACATCACACTTCGCACAGGCTTTGTACCGTGAAAATGATAAATGACCATCTACCATTCTGGCGTGTGTAAATCAGCCTAAACACGCTGAACTAATGTACACTCTATTTACAATTACAACTTAATCTTAGCTCCGATAATGCCGCTTCAATGTTTTAATAATTTTATCCCAGTAATCTGGGAGGACTCATTGGTCTTCATAGCTTTTAATACATTATTTTTAGCGTATTTTAGTCCAGTTTCTGAATATGGGCAATGGCTTTCAAGCAAGGCCTAATGTTGCTAGTCTCTTCATAATTCTTTACGATTCTCTCTATCCTGTCGTCCAGTTTCAAGTACTTCTTCTTTCTCTTCTTACCTTCAAGATTCACTTCCAATTTCATGTACATGCAGTTTGTGAGCTCTGCTTCCTTTTTCAAGCACTCCACCAAATAGTTGATTCTAGGGTGAGGGTTTCTAATAATATTATTTATTTTGTTGTGCCACCCTTCAACAGCTTTCGTCGTTCGGTGCCTTTTCCCGTAACAGTCCCACATTTCTACTGCGATATCCTCATTTTCTAGCCAGATGTCCACAAAGTAGTCAAAAATTGAGAGAACCTTCCGTTATCAGGAGCTTCTGCATGAATCTCAATCCATCCATTGCTTAGCCGGCCGGAGTAACCGGGCGGTTCTAGGCGCTACAGTCTGGAACTGCGCGACCGCTACGGTGGCAGGTTCGAATCCTGCTTCGGGCATGGATGTGTGTGGTGTCCTTAGGTTAGTTAGGTTTAAGTAGTTCTAAGTTCTAGGGGACTGATGACCACAGCAGTTAAGTCCCATAGTGCTCAGAGCCATGTGAACCATTTTTTTGAACCATCCATTGCTTACGTCCTCCGGTTTTACAACTGCCAGCGCTGCACACATGCTGACGTGAAGTCTTAAATCCTCGTTCTAGCGGTACTCCTGAGTTAGACCGAGAACTCGAATTCTTCTCCATAAGCTCTTCTTCATATGGAAATAGAATTCATTTATTTCAGTTGTGGGAAAAACTTGACGATTGGCCGATATCGCAGCTGCCTCAAAGTCCACCTTCTTGTTTAGGACACCACTCAGCGACTGCCTGTTTTATCAGACGAAACAGACGAACGTATGTGTCTTTCTTCTTATCAGGGAGCAGTGCAAATACAGTAGGAAGAATGTTTGTTTCTTTAATCGGGCCTCCTAAGACTACGTGTATGGTGTAGATCTGTCCAAACTGCTGGCTGCATCTCTTAAATGTTCCATCCATAAAAAAATGGGAACATGTTTTTAAACTTTCTTTTCCTTTGCTTCCACTAAAAATCATTATTCTCACCTCTACTATATCGTCTTCGAGAAGAAAACTACTGCCATCTCCCATTTTTAATAGATGTTCATGAAGATGAATTTCATAAGAGTTCTTAGGCTCTTGTCGGTTCCCCCGCTCTTGCCTCCATCGACGACGCACGGTTCTCTTCACAGATTCTGAATTAGGCATCACTATAACAAAGTCATAAACTTTATTATGTAGATTTCCCATTTCATCCGCGTATATCTCCGATAACTGTGTAGTTTCTCCTCGAGACCTTCTCTTCGCTCTTTCCACTTGTTTTCTCACTTTCAGAGCTGCATCGTCAGGTGGTCCACAGAGATGTTCTAATACGCTCAACACTTCTCCGTTCCTCGAAAGCAGCTTTCTCTTGCAATGATCCGCTTTTCGGCGTAAGCACATCCGTGTAACAACACCTTCTTTAGATTCCCTCGGTTTAAGATACGCGTAACCTTTCTAATGAGCAGGAGGCCTGCCCTTGTTCGTTGTAATAACTTCCATACTGATGGTCACGTTAGGAACTTGGAAAGCAAACTGGGCGGGCGGGTGAGGAGGAGGAGGAGGAGGAGGAGGAGGAGGAGGGGTGGGAGGAGAGACAAGGGACCCGACCCTTCGGAGCAGGTAAAACAGTGGCAAATGTCCGGACACCCCACGAGCTGTCGTGCGCCCCCTCCAGTGGAATGCCTCCTACGACTGCAAGTACTCAGCCTCTTTCCCTGTTCTACTGTGTGTTACGGCCTTGGATTATTGTGGAGTGTACACTGAATTTGCTTGCACTTGTGTTCCACTACAATGCATTGGTGTTGAGTAACCGATTTCTACCTTGCTGTTGTTGTGTCTTTCATTCCCTGTGTCGTTCCGGAGCCCCTACGAGCCTCGTATATTCGACCGAGCAGTCTCGCTACGTACACTGCGAGTAGCGAGACTCCGGAGCTGCGGGTCCGCCCCGGCTCTGGCTCACTCTGGCGCTCGGAGCTGTACGCACCCTGTCGTGGGCCCAGGGCATGGCCATGCTGGAGATGATGCCGACCAGCGGCGCGCCGAACTTGTGGGCCAGCGCGGCCAGGCAGTCGGCGTAGAAGACCTCGGCGACGACCAGGTCGTAGTGGTCTCGGGAGTGCGCCAGCCGGCGCACCTCGGGGTGTCGGTGGGCGTCGAAGCACATGGCCAGCACCTGCTGCCAGTCGCTCCACATGCCCGTCATGCCCTGGATGTCCAGCACCAGCTCCATGGTGACCTGCACACAGCAAACCGCTGGGCTCAGAACCGGGTCGTAAGGTGACCGTATCCTCAGAGACCTCAGATGTCACCCGACATGTAATTAATGTACGAGGGGCGTTTGAAAAGTCCGTGCACAGACAGAGAGATGGCACCACCCGCGCAAATCGAGATCAAGTTTACTTAGTAGCATCTTTGGAAAGAAAGAACACCAAGTTTCTGCCATATTGGTCTATTTCTTTGTGTTTGGCATTCGTGTGAATCAAGGAATTCGACTGATGGTCAAAAAATGTACGAAGAAGAATTTCTTGTGGTGATTAAACATTACTTTATGAAAGGCAAAACGCCTCAGGAGACTAAAGAGAAGCTTGATAAACATTACGGTGACTCTGCACCTTCGGTTAGAACAGTTTATAAGTGGTTTCAAAATTTTCGGAGTGGCCATATGGGCACAAGTGACGCTGAACGTTCTGGACGCCCTGTGGAGGTTACGACTCCAGATATCATTGATAAAATCCATGATATGGTGATGGATGACAGAAGACTTAAGAGATTGCTAGTGCTGTAAGCATCTCGAATGAACGGGTACATAATATTTTGCATAAACATTTGGACATGAGGAAGTTATCCGCAAGATGGGTTCTGCGATTGATCACGCTTGACCAAAAACGGAATCGTGCGAACTGTTGCTAGAACGGTTTGCAGCCGTTCAGGAAGAATCCGCAGGACTTTAAGCGTCGTTTTGTCACTGTGGATGAAACATGGATACATTACTATACTCCTGAGACCAAAAAATCTAAACAACGGGTTACCAAGGGAGAATCTGCACCAAAAAAGACGAAGACTAGTCCTTCGGCCGCAAAGGTTATGGCGACTGTCTTTTGGGATTCGCAAGGGATAATCCTCATCGTCATCATGCACTATTACAGGTGCATATTATTTATCGTTATTGGACCGTTTGAAAACCGAGCTGCAAGAAAAACGACGGCGATTGGACCGCCGGCGATTGGACCACAAAAAAGTCCTTTTCAATCACGACAATGCACCAGCACACACCTCAGCAGCTGTGGTCGTAAAATTAATGGAAATAGGATTCCAACTCGTTTTACACCCCCCCCCCTCCCCCTATTCTCCAGATTTGGCTCCCTAGGACTACTATTTCTTCACAAATTTGAATAAATGGCTGGCGGGACCAAGATTTTATTCAAACGAGGAGGTGATTGCAGCAACTAGTAGCTACTTTGCAGACTTGGACAGTTCCTATTATTCGGAAGGGATCAACACATTAGAAAAGCGTTGGACGAAGTGTGTAAGTCTACAAGGAGACTATGTCCAAAAAATAAAAAAGGTTTACCCAAAACACGTAAGTAGTTTTTATTTTTGCACGGAAACGCCCCTCGTATGGTGATGATGAGGTCCCATACCCCGAGGACCGTAGGGGACGATGCAGGAGAGGTCCGTGACTTAGAATCTAGATTTGTCATTTGATATCAACAGAGTAACAAATCTGTCACGGTTTTTTCAACCTTTGTATAGCTGCGTAGGTCGACTGTTGGTGATGAGATTGTAAAATGGAAATGGTAAGCAACGGCCGCATCTGAACCAAGCTTGGGAGGGAATCTTGTAGTTATGGACACGGGCCATCGAGCATTGCGTGGTGTGGCTGTAAAAAACTCGCGTGAAGTCAGCAGAAGGAATCACTTGTGCTACCAGCAGTCCAGGTAGCACAGAGACTGTTCACAGGTAATTAAAAAGCCTAGCGTATAATGGTCGAGCAGCTCCTCGTAAGTTACTCATTTCTGTAGTCATTGCTAAGCGACGCCGGAGGTCTGTAAAGAGCGACGCCGTTGGACAGGTAATAAGTCATTCGAACTGATGAATCACGCCATACCCTTTGGAAAACCGATGGAAGGAAATGGATTTGAAGAATTCCTGGAAAATGTTAAATGCCACCATGTGCCAGCTCTATAGTACAGAGGAGGTAGTGTTACGATAGAGTTTTTCATGGTTAGGATTTGATACCACTATTGTGCTTAAGAAAACAATAAATCCGGAAGGATTACATATTACATAATTATGTACTGCGTGCAGTAGAGGAACGGTTTGGAGACGATTATTTTAGTTTATCAGCGTAACAATGCCCCCTGTAATTAAAGCACCTCCTGAGAGATAATGATTTGTGTGGACAGTAAACTTCCTGCGATGTACTACCCAGAGTCCTGACCACAACCCAGTGGAACACGTCTGGCATGAGTAAGGAAGTCGACACCGCTCCAAACCCCCCTGCCCATTACTACGTCCTCTGGTTTCGGCTCTTGAAGAGTAATGCGCTGCAATTTCTCCACAGACATTGAGGCACCTCACTGAAAGTGTTTCATAGCGGACTCCAAGCCGTTATAAAGACGACGTGAGGACACACCCCACATTAATGTTCATTACTTGGTGTGTGGATTCTTTTGATCAGATAGTGTAGACTATACCAAATGTCAAGGAAGCTAGTCTTCAATGCTGAACATATGTTCGGAAAAAGGTGCTGAGAAGTCAGTCCGACAAAGTGCTTGAGCAGCCTAATCGCTGAAAGCGATCGTTACCGAGAAGTGGAAAACCAGGAAAGATCGTCGTGTCTGTAAAAGAGTTCTGTATAGTCATATTGTAATCATACTGACATATTCAATGCTATGTTTATAACTACAACATGTTATCGTAAATACACAATTGTATGGCTTGTTGGCTCGCAGTCTCACACAATTTTTAAGAGTTGATAGTGCATTGTGATATTGTAATACAATATTTACAGTCAATGGCGAATATGAAATTTTTAAGGAAAGTTACCGTAAATGCTGAAGAGAATCACAGTTTTCGCTCACATTAATTCATACCAGGACCAGCACTCTAGCGAACCTGAATAGTTTATTCACCTTCCCTTTTGGAAATGCAATTAAAGTTAGGAGCCAACGGCCTTGCCGCAGTGGTAACACCGGTTGCCGTCAGATCAGCGCAGTTAACCGCTGTCTGGCTGGCCTAGCACTTAGAGCCGAGCGCTGTTGGCAAGCGGGCTGCACTCAGCCCTTGTGGGGCAAAACTGAGGAGCTACTTGACTGAGAAGTAGCGGCTCCGGTTTCGGAAACTGACACACGGCTGGGAGAGCGGTGTGCTGACCACGTGCCTCTCCATATCCACATCCAGGGACGCCTGTGGGCTTAGGATGACACGGCGGCCAGTCGGTACTATTGCGCCTTGGTGGCCTGTTCGGGAGGAGTTTAGCTTAGTTTAATTAAAGTTAGGAAGGAAGAAATAAAAAAGTTTGACGTGTGCCTGTGACACTGTAATTCAGTCAGAGACGGCAAAGGACTCGGGAGGTCAACTGAACTGAATGGATAGTGTGTTGGAAATGGTTATACGGTGATTATCAGCAAAAGTAATACAATCATAATGGAATATTGCCGAATTAAATCATGGGATGCACAGGAATTTACTCCTAAGCTGGAAAACGAGACACTAAAAGCTGTAGATGAGTTTTGCTATTCGGGTAGCAAAGTGACAGACGATGGTCGAAGTAGAGATGATACAAAATACAAACTGGGAATAACAAGAAGTTTCTTAATACGTTATAGAAAGATTTTTCTGAATGTATTTGTCCTTAGTGTCACGTTGTTCGGTAGTGAAACGTAGATTATAAACAGACCAAACAGGAAGAGAACAGAATTTTTGGAAATGTGTTACAGAATGGTGTTGAAGATTAGATCGGTAGAATGTATACAATAAACAGTAAAGACGTACTGAGTCGAACTGGGGAGAAAGGAATATTATGTGAAAACATGTCTAAAAGAAGGGGTTGGTCGATGGGACACTTCGTGAGATATCAAGGTAAGTGAATTTGGTAACGCAAGAAAATGTGTGTGCAGGGGGGGGGGGGGGGGAAGAGAGGGGGTGATGAAAGGGAGGAGTTACAAGTTGTAGAGGTATACCATGCCACGAATACAGTAAGCGGGTTCACAAATGGATATCGGTTGCAGAATTTATGCAAAGAGGTAGAAAATTCAGTGCATAGACCAATCGAGAACTGCGTCAAACTACTCTTACAGAACACAACAAACAACAATAAGTCTCCTCAATATTAAAGGAAAAAATATTTCTGTTCCTGAACTTTTTGAGACTGTGTTCACTGAAACCGACGACAGAAAACTTTTCAATTTTTCGCTGACTGGAAGGAGTCAGGTAACCACTTTTCCATATTCTTACCATCGCTCGATTTATCAGCATGCAGGAATGGCAGATATTCACAATTGGAGTTGCTGAATAGTAAAAACTGTCTTGAAATTGATTATGTAAGTATTGCGACTGTCTATGGGCTGGCACAGTTTTGAGGCTGTCTATGTCTATAGCATGACGGCCCGGATGATTAATGACCTAATTACCATACACTGGGGCGACAAATGTCATGAGACAGCGATAAACACGTGTACAGGTGGCTGTAGTATCGCGTACACGGGTATAAAAGGGCAGTGCACTGGCGGAGCAGGCGACTGACGTGAAAAGGTTTCCCACAAAATTATGGTTGCACGACAGGAATTAACAGATATTGTTACTGAAACTTCCTGGATGATTAAAACTGTGTGCCGGACCGAGACTCGATCTCGGGACCTTTGCCTATCGCGGGCAAGTGCTCTACCACTGAGCTACCCAAGCACGACTCACGACCCGCCCTCACAGCTTCAGTTCCGCCAGTACCTCGTCTCCTACCTTCCAAACTTCACAGAGCTGGCAGAAGTAAAGCTGTGACGGCGGGGCGTGAGTCGTGCTTGGTAGCTCAGTGGTAGAGCACTTGCCCGCGAAAGGCAAAGGTCCCGAGTTCGAGTCTCGGTCCGGCACACAGTTTTAATCTGCCAGGAAGTTTCATATCAGCGCACACTACGCTGCAGAGTGAAAATCTCATTCTGGAACAGATATTGTTAGTTGGAGCTAGACGCATAGGACATTTCATTTAGGAAAATGATCGAGAGCAGCGGCATTTATAAAGACTTGTTAGTGCTAACATACAAGCAGCACTACGCGAAATAAACGCAGAAATCGGTATGGGACGTACGATGAACGTATCAGTTAGGTAAAAATTTGGCGTTAACGGGTTGTGGCAGTAGACTACAAACGCGAGCGCGTTTGCTAACGATAGCCGGCACGGTAGCTCAGGGTGCTCGGTCAGAGGGTTAGCTATCCTCTGCAAAAAAAAAAAAAAAAAAAAAAAAAAAAAAAAAAAAAAAAAAAAAAAAAAAAAAAAACTGAGTGAACAGATCAACGAAGAACCGAAATGGGTGTCATCGGACGTCCGCCACGAACAAATACAACGAACAATATAGAATAAAATGAGATTATAAAGAACTAAAACGGTAAGTCATCGTCTTCAACGCCTCTCCTGGGCTTGTGACCATATCGGTTGGATTCTAGACGACTGGAAAACCGTCGACTGGTCAGATGAGCTGCAATTTCAGTTGGTACCAGGTGATGGTTCGGTTAGAGTGTGGCGTACCCTCCACGAAGCCATGGACCCAAGTTATCAATAGGAGACTGTGCAATGTGGCGATGGCTCCATAGTAGTGTGGGCTATGTTTATGGGTCCTCTGGTCCACTGAACCGATCATTGACTGGAAATGGTTATGTTCAGCTACTTGGAGGCTGTTTGCAGCAATTCGTGAACTTCATGTTAACAAAAACGATGGAATTTTTATGGATGACAGTGCGCCATGTCAGAACATTCTGGACAATTCGAGTGGATGATTTGGTCACCCATATCGCCCGACACGAATCCCTTTGAACATTTATGGGACTTAACGGAGAGGTCAGTTCGTGCAAAAAATACGTCACCGGCAACACTTTGGCTCCAGGGAACTTACAACGACGTTTTGAGTCCGTGCCACGTCGAGATGGTGCACTATATTAGGAGGCGTCCCATAATTTTTGTCACCTCAGTGTAATTTGACCATTATCAAGTAATTTATTACCGCGTTAGTACAAATTGTGACCTGATTAGCGTAATTTTTGAGCAAATTAGCACTATATGATTCTTATCAGATGATCTATGACATATTATCATAATTTATAGCGTCCAACATAGCTGAACAATGACGTCACAAGCTCAACTCTCCGACTGGAACTAGCTCTCAAGGTCAACAAGATGGCAGAAGATCAACAATATGGGTGTCACAGTGAACCGTTGCCCAAGGTCACCCCTGTGCAAGACAGGTCTGGAGCAGCCTTCTCCAGAAGACGAAACCTGATGGATAATTACAAGATACAACAGAGCAGTCACACTACTGTGTTTTATATGGTTAGGAAGGAAGGGGCAGTTACGAAATCTGATTATTTGCAGGACTTCTTAAACGCAGCTACACTGTGATTAATTCTGGATATGACACTCTGGAGGTCGTTCTATGGCAGACAGGACAATTACGGAGCGTTTATTACGCAAAATGCAGACGCGGGAGAGTACCGTGCTTGGTTTCTCTGCGGAGAACTGCTGTAGAGGTGACAAAAGATAACGTAACTGATAAAGATAAGCGGTTACTGAGAAGTAGCCGCTCATCTAATACTAGGAGTTATTTCAATAACTTCCAACAGTGCCTTGATCCATCTGTTTACCGAAGATCGTACAACGCTTTCGCGTCATATCAGGTCTAGCCACAAAAGAGAGCGATAGACCATCAGGAAGGTGCTCTGTAGGTCGTGGAAATAACTGTGAGACTGCGGGCCATCTGTTCATGGAACAGCCTACTACACTTTTGCGCGCTCTCTCTAGACACTACTTTCAGCACAAAGTTGGTCACAGAGCGGTGGCTTAAGGGGGCGACCGTAAAGGCGTTTCACGTGCACGGTCGTTCCCTTGAGCCACCGCGCTGTTTGCCAGTTTAGTTTTGGCGGGTAATACCAATTGTGATTATAAGGAGTTCGAGCGACTATGGAAATAACTGCCAGATGTCGGTATTTTTCTGTGGCAGTTATCGCCACAGTTCTTGTTCTCTGGGCTACCACTACAGGTAATCTAGAAGTTGCTAAATGCGTTGCAGACTCCAGTTAAAGGTCGTAGAAGCCGCTGATATTTCCAGAGAGAGTAATTATCGAAGTGAACAAGTATTTTTGTACTGCTACGGAAATAACCACTGGCCAGGAATCACACACCTGTGTAGTAATTTTGTAAGAATATATTGTGTAAATTTAGGGCTGTAAACTCATGCCAGCATAACACAGAATGTAGAAAACCAACCCTCTCAAAAAATGTGCTTAATAATTTGTGGCGTTATTGTGAGGAGAAACACTCATTGTGTTTGATCTCGTACATAGTACGGAAAGCTATGAAGCATTGTAAAGAGTGTGCAATATATTTTGCCGGTCGATGTGGCCGAGCGGTTCTAGGCGTTACAATCTGGAACCGCGTGACCCTACGGTCGCAGCTTCGAATCCTGCCTCGGTCATGGATGTGCGTGATGTCCGTAGGTTAATTAGGTTTAAGTAGTTCTAAGTTCTAGGGGACTGATGACCTCAGAAGTCAAGTCCCATAGTGCTCAGAGCCATTTTTTGGCAATATATTTTTTTGAGATTTTATCCTTTATGCTTTTTGATTTATTCGAGTATTATTGGTGATCTGTAATACAAAATAGTTGACTATCTTCTCAAATTATACCATATCCTTAATGCTTCGTAGTCTTTCGCCATTGACTTGGAAACATTTTCTACAAGTATTAAGCATATCAATTTTATACAGGAAAATTGTACGATGGAATACTTCAGACACTTGTATGGCGAATTAAGCATTTCATAGAGGCACATTTGAAATGGATACAGGTGTGTACAATAAAAACCAGGTCAGATATTTGTCAGTGGTATTTAAATAAAAGTATAGATTTACTTACATTACGGCCTACTAGTATCTGTGCATACTACATGAACATATTTGAGCAATATATGCTTTTCTGATTTCAAAGAGGCCAAGTCACAAGTCAGTTCATTTCCTATTATGTTATGTAACACTGAAAATATAGTAGGGGTCAGTGAAGTGAAATCGAAAGAAGACAAGGATTTCTGGTCAGATGAGTACAGAATAATATCAACAGCAACAGATAGTAGGGTTCAGTGAAGTGAAATCGAAAGAAGACAAGTATTTCTGGTCAGATGAGTATAGAATAATATCAACACACACACACACAGGTCATACCGGACTCGACAGTCCATTGCCGTAGAAACGTATTTTCTCCATCTGTCCCTGTCTTGGGCTATTTTTTTTCCATTCACCTTCAATACCTAGGCTCCTCAAATCAGCCTTCACATTGTCCTCCCATCTACGCCTCGGTCTCCCCACAGACCGTTTTCCCTCTGAGTGCCCTACCAGTACCCTGCGCGCTGCCCTGCCCTCATCCATTCGAGCTACGTGACCCGCCCATCGCAGCCTACGTGATTTAATAATACTGATTATGTCAGGGCTTGAATAGAGTTCGTGAACCTCTTCGCTATGCAGTTTTCGCCACTCTCCGCTAATGTCATCCCTTTTTGCTCCGAAAATTTTCCTCAAAATTTTCTTTTCAAATACTCGAAACGGCTTTTCATTTCGCACAGTGAGAGACCAAGTCTTACACCCATACAGCATAACTGGTAGAATAATAGTTTTGTATATTCTAATCTTTAAATTCCTTGACAATATCCGAGATGAAAGTAATCTATTCAGTGAGAAGTAGAACGCATTTCCCGCCCGTAATCTCTTCTTCAGTTCGGATTCAATCTCATTTCTCGAAGTGATGTCCACGCCTAGATACTTAAATGTGTTCACTTTTTCAAACTGCTTGTCTCCAATTCTTAACATTTCCTGATCTACTGCTGTTGGCATTCTCTACCTTTTGTGTTTTTCAAACTCGCCCCTGTAAGTCTAACATAATTCTTTGGTATTCCAAGTTCCAAAAGAATTCTGACCAATTTCGTTTGCAATACTGAATCATATGCTTTTGTAAAATCTATGAAAAGATTATGAATTGGTTTATTGTATTCCCATTTCTTTTCCAAAATTTGACGCAGGGTGAATATTTGGTGTATAGTTGATCTGTTCCTCCGAAAGCCAGCTTGGTAATCCCCCACAATTTCATCTGCATATGGTGTAAGCCTGCTTAGCAGAATATTCGAGAAAATTTTGAAACATAATGGTAATAGCGATATCCCTCTATAAATACTACAATCCATTTTGTCGCCCTTCTTAAAAATTGGGGTCAGAATCGACTCCTGCCACTCTTCAGGTATCATCTCTGAGTTCCATACTTTAGTTATCACTTTGTGAACTACTTCCACCAATTTCTGTCCCCCATTTTTAACTAATTCTGCAGTTATGCAATCTGATCCTGGTGCTTTATGGTTTTTCAATTTGTTGTTTACATCTCTTACTTCCTTTAACGTTGGCTCAGGTATCTCGGGTTCTGCTGTATGTATTTCGTACGCCTGCTCATTTCCTGCTTCGTGGTGTACATTTAATAGATGCTCAAAATACGCCCTCCATTTACTTAATAGAGCACTAGGGTCTGTCCGTATTCCCCCAGCATCCCCACGAAGTGCATTTGTCCTAGCCTTGAACCCCTTCCTATACCCATTTATGTCTAGGTAAAGTTCCCTCATGTTTTTTGTTTTACTGTTTGTTTCCATTTTTTTAATCTGATTGTTCAAATAATCCCTCTTCTTTGCCTGTAGCCTATGACCAACTTCCCTTTTCATGTTTAAGAACTCCTCTCGTTTTCTGTCTCCCATTCTATCCCAATCTAATCGCGCTTTTCTCCTTTCCTCTACCAATTTCCTGCATTCTTCATCAAACCACGGTTTCCTCCTGTTCTTCTTAATTGTACCTATTGTGACCTTCGCTGCCTCTTTGATATTATTCCTCACAGTGCTCCACTGTTTATTTACATCCTCGTCTTGAGAGCATCAAACCTATTTGAAATTTCTATCATGTACCTTCTTCTAAAGTTTTCATTATTTAGCTTGTCAGTGCCGAACCTAACAAGTTCTGCATTGTGACACCTTGATGTTGCTGTAGACAGCCGTTGGTGAACATTGGCAACTACAAGAAAATGATCAGAATCGCAGTCCGCTCCCCTGAAAGTCCTAACATTTTCTATACTAGTGTGCCATCTCCGATCTACAAGAATATAATCAATTTGGTTTCGGGTGTGTCCATCCGGAGAGACCCAAGTTGCTTTATGAATGTCCTTCCTTTTGAAATATGTGCTCTCAACAATCATGTCTTTTGAAACAGCAAAATTAACCACCCTTGTGTCATTCTCATTCGAAATGTTATGCAAACTTTCTTTCCCAATTGTAGGCCGGTATGCTTCCTCCTTCCCTATCTTCGCATTAAAATCACCTATGATTAATTTTGTATCGTACGAGGAGAACTCATCCCACAGTTGATCTAGTTCTTCATAAAATCCGTCTTTAACAACCTCTTCAGTGAGTGCGTGTACATTAATTACTACTAGTCTATTCCACCTGCCGGACAACACCATAACTGATCTGATAGTCGGTCACTAATGAACCTTATATCTCTGATTGCGTGAAGCACTTTTCTCTGTACTGCGAAACCTGTTCCGAAACTGTGAGCTTCCGCACCTCCATAGAAAAAGTATAGTTACCCCTCTTTATGCTACCCTCCAACTGCCACCGAGTTTCTTGAATAGCTGTAATGTCTACATCGTATCTATCTAATTCGTCTAATAATGTCTGGAACGTTCCTGGCCTGTTCAAACTTTTAACGTTCCATGTTCCCAACCTGAAAGTTCCTTTCGGCCTGAATCTCTTCGAAGTAGGTTCCGCCCGGAGATCCGAATGGGAACCTAGTTTGCCTCCGGGATATTTCACTTCAAAGGGACACATGCCCATTAATGTTGCTGATTCTCGATGAATAGATTTGATAGTAAGAGAAGAAGAAACAGAGATGGTTCATCAAGCCATCGCCTGCTCCCCACCGGCTGTCCGCGACTGCTTATTTTTTTGTATTCGCAGCTACCCTTCATATCTGAAGGCCGTATCTCCTATTCGCAACCTGGGGACGCGTTGTGCCGTGGTGGTAGGGGTCCACGAGACAGAATAATATTAACAGCAACAGAAAATGGTATAACGGGAATAGAATTCGTTATGAATAGAAAGGGAGAGCAAAGAATGTGTTACAGTGAACAGTTCAGTGATAGGGTTGTTCGTATCAGAATCGATAGCAAACCTACACCGACAACGATAGTTCAGATGTACATGCCGACATCGCAAGCTGAAGATGAAGAGATAGAGAAAGTATATGAAGATACTGAAAGGGTAATACGCTACATAAAGGGAGATGAAAATCTAATAGTCGTTGGGGACTGGAATGAAGTTGCAGGAGAATGAGTAGAAGAAAAGGTTAAAGGAGAGCATGGGCTTGGGACAAGGAATGAGATAGGGGAAAGACTAATTGAGTTCTGTAATAAATTTCAGCTAGTAATGGCGAACACTCTGTTCAAGAATCACAAGAAGAGGCAGTATGCTTGGAAAAGACTGGGTGATACAGGAAGATTTCAGCTAGATTACATCATGACCAGACAGAGATTCCGAAATCAGATACTGGAATGTAAGGCCTACCGAAGAGCAGATATAGACTCAGATCACAATATACACTCCTGGAAATGGAAAAAAGAACACATTGACACCGGTGTGTCAGACCCACCATACTTGCTCCGGACACTGCGAGAGGGCTGTACAAGCAATGATCACACGCACGGCACAGCGGACACACCAGGAACCGCGGTGTTGGCCGTCGAATGGCCCTAGCTGCGCAGAATTTGTGCACCACCGCCGTCAGTGTCAGCCAGTTTGCCGTGGCATACGGAGCTCCATCGGAGTCTTTAACACTGGTAGCATGCCGCGACAGCGTGGACGTGAACCGTATGTGCAGTTGACGGACTTTGAGCGAGGGCGTATAGTGGGCATGCGGGAGGCCGGGTGGACGTACCGCCGAATTGCTCAACACGTGGGGCGTGAGGTCTCCACAGTACATCGATGTTGTCGCCAGTGGTCGGCGGAAGGTGCACGTGCCCGTCGACCTGGGACCGGACCGCAGCGACGCACGGATGCACGCCAAGACCGTAGGATCCTACGCAGTGCCGTAGGGGACCGCACCGCCACTTCCCAGCAAATTAGGGACACTGTTGCTCCTGGGGTATCGGCGAGGACCATTCGCAACCGTCTCCATGAAGTTGGGCTACGGTCCCGCACACCGTTAGGCCGTCTTCCGCTCACGCCCCAACATCATGCAGCCCGCCTCCAGTGGTGTCGCGACAGGCGTGAATGGAGGGACGAATGGAGACGTGTCGTCTTCAGCGATGAGAGTCGCTTCTGCCTTGGTGCCAATTATGGTCGTATGCGTGTTTGGCGCCGTGCAGGTGAGCGCCACAATCAGGACTGTATACGACCGAGGCACACAGGGCCAACACCCGGCATCATGGTGTGGGGAGCGATCTCCTACACTGGCCGTACACCACTGGTGATCGTCGAGGGGACACTGAATAGTGCACGGTACATCCAAACCGTCATCGAACCCATCGTTCTACCATTCCTAGACCGGCAAGGGAACTTGCTGTTCCAACAGGACAATGCACGTCCGCATGTATCCCGTGCCACCCAACGTGCTCTAGAAGGTGTAAGTCAACTACCCTGGCCAGCAAGATCTCCGGATCTGTCCCCCATTGAGCATGTTTGGGACTGGATGAAGCGTCGTCTCACGCGGTCTGCACGTCCAGCACGAACGCTGGTCCAACTGAGGCGCCAGGTGGAAATGGCATGGCAAGCCGTTCCACAGGACTACATCCAGCATCTCTACGATCGTCTCCATGGGAGAATAGCAGCCTGCATTGCTGCGAAAGGTGGATATACACTGTACTAGTGCCGACATTGTGCATGCTCTGTTGCCTGTGTCTATGTGCCTGTGGTTCTGTCAGAGTGATCATGTGATGTATCTGACCCCAGGAATGTGTCAATAAAGTTTCCCCTTCCTGGAACAATGAATTCACGGTGTTCTTATTTCAATTTCCAGGAGTGTAGTAGTGATGAAGAGTAGGCTGAAGTCCAAGAGATTAGTAAGGACGAACCAATACGCTAAAAAGTGGGATACGGAAATACTAAGGGATGACGAGACACGCTTCAAGTTCTCTAAGGCTATAGGTACAGAAATAAGGGATAGCTCAGTAGGCAATACAGTCAAAGAGGAATGGACATCTCTAAAAAGGGCAATCACAGAAGTTGGAAAGTAAAACATAGGTGCAAAGAAGGTAACTGCTGAGAAGCCATGGATAACACAAAAAATACTTCAGTTGATCGATGAAAGAAGGAAATACAAAAATGTTCCGAGAAATTCAGGAACACAGAAGTGCAAGTCGCTGAGGAATGAAGTAAATAGGAAGAGCAGGGAACCTAGGACCAAATGCCTGCATAAAAAATGTGAAGAAATCGAAAAAGAAATGATTGTCGGAAGCATTGACTCAGCATATAGGAAAGTCAAAACAACCTTCGGTGACATTAAAAGCAAGGGTGGTAGCATAAAGAGTGCAACGGGAATTCCACTGTTAAATGCAGAGGAGGGAGCGGATAGGTGGAGTGAGTACATTGAAGGCCTTTGTGAGAGGGAAGATTTGTCTGGTGTGATAGAAAAAGAAACAGGAGTCGATTTAGAAGAGATAGGAAATCCAGTATTATAATCAGAATTTAAGAAAGCTTTGGAGCACTTACGATGAAATAAGGGAGAAGGGGTAGATAATATCCCATTAGAATTTCTAAAATCATTGGGGGAAGTGGCAACAAAACGACTCTTCACGTTGGTGTGTAGAATGTATGAGTCTGGCGACATACTATCTGACTTTCGGAAAAATATCATCCACACAATTCCGAGGACTGCAAGAGCTGACAGTGCGAGGATTATCACACAATCAGCTTAACAGCACATCCCTCAAAATTGCTAACAAGAATAATATACAGAAGAATGGAGAATAAAATTGAGGGTGTGCTAAATGATGATCTACTTGACATTACAAAGGGTAAAGGCACCCGAGAGTCAATTCTGACGTTGCGGTTGATAATGGAAACAAGATTAAAAAGAAATCAAGACACAGTTATTGGATCTGTCGACTTGGAAAAAGCTTTCGATAATGTAAAATGGTGCCAAATGTTCGAAATTCTGAGAAAAATAGGGTAAGCTACAGGGAGAGGCGGGTAATATACTATAGATACAAGAGCCAAGAGGGAATATTAAAAGAGGTAGAACAAGAACAACAGGCTCGGATTAAAAAGGATGTAAGACGGGGATGTAGTCTTTCGACTCTACTGTTCAATCTGTACATCGAGGAAGCAATGATGGAAATAAAAGAAAGGTTCAGGAGTGGAATAAAAATTCAAAGTGAAAGGATATCAATGATACGACTGCTGCTGACATTGCTATCCTGAGTGAAAGTGAAGGAGAATTACAGGATCTCCTGAATGGAATGAACAGTCTAATGGGTACATAATATGGATTGAGAGTAAATCGAAGAAAGACGAAAGTAATGAGAAGTAACAGAAATGAGAACAGTTAGAAACTTAACGTCAGGACTGATGATAAGGAAGTAGATGAAGTTAAGGCGGCAAAATAACCGATGATGGATAGAGCAAGGACATCAAAAGCAGACTAGCACTGGTAAGAACGGCACTCCTGGCCAAGACAACTCTACTAGTATCAAAGATAGGCCTTAATTTGAGGGAGAAATTACTGAGAATGTACGTTGAGAGCACAGCAGTGTACGGTAGTGAAACATGGACTGTGGGAAAACTGGAGCAGAAAAGAATATCATGGTGAGATATGGTGTTACAGACGAACGCTGAAAATTAAGTGGACTAATAAGGTAAGCAATGAGGAGGTTCTGCGCAGAATCGAAGAGGAAAGAAATATGTGGTAAGCACTGACAAGGAGAAGGACAGGATGATAGGACATCTGCTAAGACATGAGCGGATGACTTCCACGGTACTAGAGGGAACTGTAGAGGGCAAAATGGAAGACAGATATTGGAATACATCCAGCAAATAATTGAGGACGTATGTTGCAAGTGCCACTCTGAGATGAAGAGGTTAGCACAGGAGAGGAATTAGAGCCGCTTCAAACGAGCCAGAAGACTGACGAGACGACCCAAGAGAAAAAAACAAAAAACAAAAAAAAAAAACACTTTCTGCCAGGTAGACTCATTACCTTGTTGTGGTTTAGTCACATACAAAAAACTTTAGCCCTCCATTTTGAGTGGTCATCTGTCTCATTAATGAATAACCTGTTATATATTTAGACAGTTAACTATCATGATATTAAATTGTAAAAAGAGAGAAAAAAAGTGGAAACAGACAGGTGATATTGATGGATGAAGTATACTGGAAAGGCTGCATTTATTGCCTCATATACTTGACAGTATGTGTGCACTGCCATCACATTTAAGCTTTAAAAAAGGCAAAACATGGAACTGACAGGTGAAGTATTCCTCTGGACAGGAAATTTTATCATTGAGAAATTCCCCACGTCAGTACTATTAATTCTGAATCTCACAATCTAGATACCCAAAGAAAAATTAGATCAACAGAGTAAAACGGTATAGTAGTGACATCTGAGGCTTTTAAATAAGTTACTTATACGATATTAACATAACTTATCATCCACAAAATTCTGCATACATGAAGGCCAAACGTAAGAGACAGACATTAAGCTGAAGACTTGGACAGATGTAGTTAGCTATTCTCCCACAAAAAAATTAAGACCCTTCCAGTAGTTGAAGAAATCGAGGAGCTTTCCAGCTGAAACTTCCTGTCAGATTAAAATTGTGTGCCGGACCGAGACTCGAACTCGGGACCTTTGCCTTTCGCGGTCAAGTCCTCTACCATCTGAGCTACCCAAGCACGACTCACGCCCCCTCCTCACAGCCGTACTTCTGCCATTAACTTCTGCCAGTACCTCGTCTCCTACCTTCCAAACTTTACAGAAGCTCTCCCGCTGCAGAGTGAAAATCTCATTCTGGAGTTTTCCAGCTGTCACATAAAAGTTCCCTCAAAAGGATTATCTGGTACAGGAGTAAACGAATCTTATAACTTTGCGTATATTTTAGTGTTTTATTACAAGGCCCTACACTTATTCCATTAGGGGAACAGCAGCAGAAATTAAGCTTCGAATTTTACTTATAGTATTCAGCTTACACATTAGTTCATTCTTGAAAAAGCGCAAGTTTAACATTTTACTTTTGAAACCCTATAGCAAAGTTCCGTTTACTTCCTGTTGCAGCTGCATGGATAATATTTATAACAGCGACCGATATATAACGAATAACCGTTGAAACATCAACTGAACTGGACAGTTAATATGATACGGTTGTGGCGCGTTGGCTCACTCCCTCCCTGTCTGCGCTGCCATCGCTGACTGCGTCGGCCAGCAGTCACTCGCCACAGCAGGCGAGGCGCGTGATTGATAACTTGTTCCGAAGCTGCCGACATCGGCGGTACACAGTCCGCTCGAATTTCACCTCCCTGATGTAAACGACCGAAGCTGCCATCATCTCGTTAAATATATGCAAGAATGAACACATCTGGGAATTCTGAAGCTGAAAGCGGAATTTAAACATATGTAAACTGGGAATTTTTCTGTAGCTAACAACAGACTTACAAGATACTATCACGACCACTGAATTTTTAGCCGTGTACTCTGCAGGGCCACACATACACTGCAGAACAGATTTTACAGACATGCCAGAATTAATTGATGACCAGGATAAAGCACCGAGCGAGGTGGCGCAGTGGTTAGACACTGGACTCGCATTCGGGAGGACGACGGTTCAATCCCGCGTCCGGCCATCCTGATTTAGGTTTTCCGTGATTTTCCTAAATCACTCCAGGCAAATGCCGGGATGGTTCCTCTGAAAGGGCACGGCCGACTTCCTTCCCCATCCTTCCCTAATCCGATGAGACCGATGACCACGCTGTCTGGTCTCCTTCCCCAAACAACCAACCAACCAGGATAAAGCACTGCAGTTAACCATCAAATACAGGATGTCCGGGTTAGAGATATACACAAACATATTATCATTACGAAAGAATTCGACATTTTATATTGCTGGGTACATACGCAATCAATAGAGACACACTCAGACGCTCTCTAAGATGTGATCCTCCCCATTTCATAAACAGCGCTGAGTCGCATAGCACATAGGGGTTGGTAGCCCTGCACAAGGCAGCACCTACGGAGACAGAGCTTTCGTGAAAGATAAGTAATTTAGGTTGTAATTAATTGTAGTTGAACACTTTTAACTAATTAAATACGTTCTTTAGTGTACTCTTCAAGCTCACCATTAAAAGTTTTTCTTTTATTTGAGTAGTGTTCTAGTAATCGCGAAAAGTTCGTTTGTTTACTTACTGCTGCTTAGGCCTAATTTTTCGAGTGTGCATATTTAGCGTTATACCGGAGTTGTAAGTGGATTTGCTGAAGTTTAACTGATTAAATACGTTCATTAAGGTGCTTTTCAAGCTCACCATTAAAGGTTTTTCTTTTATTTGCGTATTGTTCCACTTATCGCAAAAAGTTCGTTTTGATTACGTTCGCCTGTTTAGGCCTAATTTTTGATCGTGCATATTTAGCGTTATACCACAAATTTAAGTGCATTTGGTAATAGTTTACTTATATATTAGTTTCCAAAACATATTTAGTGTCCTTTTGCATCTGTATTTAATATATTATCGTTACAACGTAGTAAATCTCTTAACTAATTTCCAAACAACCATGGATACTAAGTGTGTGAGCTGCAGTAGGAAAGTTAGTTCAGGGGTTTTGTGCAGCTGTTGGTTTCATTGGGGAAATTGTAGCGGCGTGGGAATTGAGGAAGCAAACGAGACTCTTCCATTCTTTTGCAGGGTTTGCACAAGAGATAGCATTATAGCTGAACAGGAGGAGAAAATTAGAGCCCTTCAGGCTGATTTGGACAGAGCGAGGGAGGAACTGAAGAGCTTAAGGGGGGAGGAGGCCAAGTGCATATCTTAGCCAGGTGGTAGAGGATATAGGTTCCTTGTGCAAGGGTTTCACGAAGCAGGATCGTGTGATGATAGTGGGTGGAGTGGGAAACAGCGGTGGGAAGTGGTAACTGGGGACAGGGGCCACAGTTTCCCAATTGGCACAACCAATAGATTTGCCTTGCTACCACAGTTAAGTAAGGAAGAGGCTCCAGTAGAAGTAGATTCAGTTAAGATGCAACAGAATCTTACAAGGAAACCAACTGTTTCAAAAAAAGTAGAAAGTAAGAGGAAAGTTCTGTTGCTAGGTAGCAGCCATGGAAGAGGTGTGGGCCAGATTTTGCAGGAAAAATTAGGTGACAGGTACCAGGTCACAAACTTTTTCAAGCCAAGTACATATCTTAGCCAGGTGGTAGAGGATATAGGTTCCTTGTGCAAGGGTTTCACGAAGCAGGATCGTGTGATGATAGTGGGTGGAGTGGGAAACAGTATTGATAGTGATCAGGGCTACAGTATTGAGTGTGACCTGGTGAAAATAGCCTCAGCGACGACCCATACCAGTGTTGGGCTGGTTCCTGCTTTCGTGTGGCATGATCAGCCCCAGTTGAACCGCTCTGTCAGGAGGGTAAATATGGAGTTGGATCATTTACGTAGGGCGGCCACTCTGTCAGACATTGGATTGGTTCCTGTCGAGGCTATTGATACGGGTGATTTCACAAGGCATGGCCTACACATCAGTAGGAAAGGGAGGGGCAAACTGGAAGGGTTATTAGCGAAATCCATAAGTGGGGACACTAGAACTCATGGATGTATCTCTTTTTTAGACTAATATCAGTGTCCAATGAGAAGTTCAGGCAGGCAGATGCTAAAAAGGTCCAAAACTCACAGAATTCTCACAACAGGAAAGTAAATAATAATATTACTATATTAACCAAAATATTGGTGGATTAAAGCAAAAAGCAGATTCTCACAAAAGTAAAGTAAAAAATAATGTTACCACTTTTCACCAAAACATGCCAGGATAGAAGAATAAAGTTGATGAGCTCCTGGTTTGTTTAGATGACATTCAATCTTATAATGTAATAGATATACTATGTGTGGTGTCACCGCCAGACACCACACTTGCTAGGTGGTAGCCTTTAAATCGGCCGTGGTCCGTTAGTATACGTCGGACCCGCATGTCGCCACTAACAGTGATTGCAGACCGAGCGCCTCCACATAGCAGATCTAGTCTAGAGAGACTCCCTAGCACTCGCCCCAGTTATACAGCCGACATTGCTAGCGATGGTTCACTGTCTACATACGCTCTCATTTGCAGAGACGACAGTTTAGCATAGCCTTCAGCTATGTCATTTGCTACGACCTAGCAGGGCGCCATATTCAGTTACTATAATTACGATCTCCAAGAATGTATTCTCAACAGATAATATTGTGAATCATGTACCATCAAGAGCGACGTTCATCATAATGGATTAAAGTTAAGTATGAAACTAATTACGTCCGCTTTCTGAATTCTAATTCCTTGTCATGTTCCAGACCTCACGTCAGTATAGTCCTTCCTTCCTCATGCCAGCCTGTGTGAGCTAAAACGCATGCATTTTGGCCTCCTCTTGTAACACAGTGTTGGCTCTTCTGCCAACACAACATCGGCGACGAGCCAAAACGCTGTTCTTATCTATACTGCTCTGATTTACTTGTGTAATAGCTTTGCCACAATCTCCAGATGTACTGTCCGAATTTTATGGCTTACAGAAACAGCAGACGCAGGCATTACTAGATGTCCTTGGACAGCTCGTCCAGGGTCAACGTGCAATGCAAAACGATGCGGCAGCCGCCGCTCCACTGCTAACGCAGCCGCAACACGTAGTTGCACCAAGCTTCAGACCTTTTGATGCGGCACTGGAAAGCTAGACGGAGTGGTCACGCCAATTTGGATTCCATCTCGCCGCCTACAGAATTCAAGATAACGAGCGGCAGCCTTTTCTTTTGTCGTCTGTCGGGGTGCAAACCTACTGCGTGATAGTCAAATTATTTCCCCGAAGCGACGTAGCAACTCTGTCCTAAGAAGTAATTTTGTCTGTATTAGATGCATATTTCAAACAATCAGTCAATGTAGTTGCAAAACGGTATACCTTCTTTCGTACAAAACGTACGGCAGGTCAGACTAGTCAGGAGTGGGTTACAACCTTGCAAGGCCTTACTAGGGACTGTGCTTTTGAGTGTCAGTGTTGACTCCCATATTCAGATACTATGGTACGTGATGCAATTGCACAGAACGTTTCTGGTGTTCGTATAAGGGAACAGAAGTGAAACTAGTCAATCCCTCCCTTCAACAAGTGATGGACTTATTGGATCGGCAGGACACACTTGACTTTGTTCAGGAATCATTTGAAACTTCGCCAGCCGTGTGTCAGGTTAACCGGCCCGCCGGGCGAGCTGCAGGGAGCAGTAAACAGCCCTTGCGCCCTGCCGCGCCAAAGCCGCCAGGCTCTCAGCCATGTGTGCCGCACTGGCAAGCAAATGCAGTACTCAAATCATGCCCGCAGTGCGCTACTAAACATTCGCGTGAGAATTGCCTGTCACGCCAAGCTATTTGCTTTTACTCTAATAAAAAAGGACATGTTCAGAGTGTTTGCCAGAAAAAGCTCAGGTCGGAAACTCCAAACCATTACAGGCCCTTTGCTTCACGCCGGAATCGGAATCGAACCAATGATACTCAGGCTCGCGAAACGTCCCCCATGGAATTTCATGTCGTTCATTCCACTCCGCCCAGTGCCACTCTCTCTAACAGTGACTGTGTTCGTCTCACTAATAGTGTGCATCGACATCGCCAGAACTCCCATCAAGTCGCAAGTGATTTTGTACCAGTGTCAGTTCACTTTGCACGAGACAGTCGCTCTTGTCGTCAGCAGGACAATAAACTTTTTGTAGACTTGGACATTAACGGCAAAGTGATACCATTCCAGCTCGATACTGGAGCTGCAGTTTCATTGATCAATCAAGACACTTACAAACTTCTGGGCACACCTCCATTGCGTGCTGCAAATGTTAAGTTAACTAGCTATTCAGGTCAAGAGATCCCTGTGTTAGGACAGAGCAGCCTTCTTGCAACACATAAAGGACAAACAAAACTTGTGTCATTTTACGTCCTTCGTTCTTCTTCTGCAGTGAACTTGTTTGGTTTCGATTTATTTCAGTTGTTTAACTTGTCTATAGTAAATCAGGTCCTATCAGTGAACCAGACTGAGCCTTCAGACAGTGTTTCTCGTCTGTGTGAAGAGTTTGCAGACATTTTTGCACCGGGCCTTGGTTGCGCTAAGAATTTGGAACTGAAAGTAAATGCGCAACCGAAATTTTTCAGAGCGCGCAATGTTCCCCTCGCATTGCGTGATGAGGTTGCAAATACATTACACGATTTGGAATCACAAGGTGTAATTGAACGTGTGCAGGCTTCTCTCTGGACATCACCCTTAGTATTTTTGCCAAAACGTTTGGGATAATTGAGACTTTGTGTGGACTTCAAGGCAACAGTGAATCCACAACTAGTGACTGCAACTTTTCCTTTACCCCGCCCGAATGATCTTTTTGACAAACTGTGCCCGGGTAAATATTTTTCGAAGTTGGACCGAGCAGATGCGTACTTGCAAATACCGGTGGATGAGGAATCCCAGCGCGTTTCGGTGGTTAACACGCACCTTGGTTTATGTCAATTCAAAGAACTGCCATTCGGGTGTGCATCCGCCCCTGCATTGTTTCAGCAATATCTACAAACTGTATGTGCATCGGTCCCTACTGCAGCGAACTATCTGGACGATGTTGTGATCTCCGGAAAGACGGAAGAAGAAAATTTAGCCAATCTCAGAACATTATTTCAGGTCTTGCGACAAAATGGTCTTCACTTACGGAAGGACAAATGTGTGTTTTTTGCTCGTGACTTGCCGTATCTGGGACATGTACTCAATGCCCAAGGCATACATCCCAGTCCCAGGCTCCTCCGTGCCATACAAGACTTTCCTTCGCTGCAGAATTTGAAGCAGCTACAGAGTGTGCTGGGAAAAATCCACTATTATTACAGATATGTGCCGCATGCCTTTTCCATTTCAGCTCTGCTTCATCGCTTACGCCGTAAAGGTGTTCCGTTCGTCTGGACGACGGAATGCGAACGCGCCTTTCGCCGGTTGAAATCGTCTTTGTTTTCCAATACTTGCATTACGCCATTCGATCCCCAGAAGCCCCTTTTGTTGATGGTGGATGCATCGGATTTCGGGATCGGTGTTGTGCTTGCACACAAAGATGGCTTGCACGATCGCCCTGTTGCCTTTGCGTCCAAGTTGCTCTCGTCTGCGCAAATAAATTATTCACAGATCGAGAAAGAAGCATTGGCTCTCGTATTTGGTGTTACATAGTTTCATGACTTCTTGTATGGTCGTCACTTTACCATAATCACAGACCACAAACCTTTGACATCGCTTTTTCATCCGAACAAGCCTGTACCTCCACGTACAGCGCAGAAATTCCTTTGCTGGTCTAATTTCCTCTCGCAGTACCGCTATGATATCTTGTATCGGTCCACTGCTAAGCACGAAAACGCCGATGCGTTGTCCCGTTTGCCTGTTGCTGAGGATAGGGCTTTCGATTCCTCCAAACTTGCTTGCATGTTCATTGATTCGGAAACTGATTACGACTATGTGCTCTTCTTGCATGGTGTGTGCCGAACAACAATCAGCACCACCGTGGAAATTCTTTGCATGGCCAAAAGCCACTTTCCTTTGGCAACGCTTACACATCGATTTTGCTGGTCCATTCTGGAGTGCTCGATGGTTGGTTGTGATAGATTCATTCAGTACTTTTACTTTTGTTGTCCGGATGTCTTGCACGACACCATCTGCCACCATCCAAGCGTTATCTGCTATCTTTTTCATTGAAGGTCTTCCACAGACAACTGTTACCGACAATGGCCCAGAATTCATGACCGCAGAATTTCAGTCATTCTGCAAGGCCAATGGTATTCAACATCTGACGTCCGCGCCGTTTTCGCCACAGTCAAACGGTGCCGCTGAACGGTTGGTCAGGACTTTCAAGTCACAGATGTTGAAGTTGAAAGAGTCGCATTCTCGGGAGGACGCGTTATTGCTCTTTTTGTCCTCATATCGCTCTCAGCCCCTGGGTGGTCGTTCGCCGGCTGAGTTGCTCCATGGTCGCCATCATCGGACCTTGATGTCTTTGCTACATCCGCAGCATCAGGTTCCTGTACAGCGGCAGATACCTGCTTTTGCCCCAGGCGACGTTGTTTACTACCGCCACTATCGAGGTTCACGGCGTTGGCTCGAAGGGCACATTCTTCGCTGCCTCGGACGCGCTATGTATCTGGTTTTGGGGGCCTCCGGTGAGGTGCGCCGGCATAGCCGCTCGCCGTCTGCTTTCAGTGACGGTGCTATCCGGTCAGCGCCCCAGGGACCCATCTACTGGCTCGCCTCAGCCCCAGGTATTACCGACGCTGCCTTCCATTTTGCCCCATGGCGACGCTCCGCCGCCGCCGCCAGTTCTCCCGCCGGCGACGCCCGCAGTGGACGCGTCACTGCAGCCGCCGGGCGCCCCCCTGGGTCACGAGCCGCCGATCGCTCCCCGGGACCAGTTGCCCTCCGACATGGACTCTTGCCCACTCTGGACCATATGTCGTCTTCGCCCGTCGGGTGCCCCGGCCCGATGGAGATCGACCCTTTGGCCCCTCCTGTCTCTCTACGAGCGCATACACCGCATGTTGGCGTGCACCCTGGCAGGGTGCGGGTGGCACAGCCTCGTCTGTTGTTAGGCTCCCCACCTCGTCACATATGTCAACATGGGGTCCTCCCCACGGCGGACGGAGGCCTTATACCACAACCATACGCCGATTTGCGGGGGAGGAATGTGGTGTCATCGCCAGACACCACACTTGCTAGGTGGTAGCCTTTAAATCGGTCACGGTCCGTTAGTATACGTCGGACCCGCATGTCGCCACTAACAGTGATTGCAGACCGAGCGCCGCCACACGGCAGGTCTAGTCTAGAGAGACTCCCTAGCACTCGCCCCAGTTGAACATTCGACTTTGCTAGCGATGGTTGACTGACTACATACGCTCTCATTTGCAGAGAGCCTTCAGCTACGTCATTTGCTACGACCTAGCAAGGCGCCATATTCAGTTACTAAGTTTTCTGAACAGATAATACTGTGACTCATGTACCATCAAGAGCGACGTTCATCATTAATGGATTAATGTTAAGTATCAAACTAATTACGTCCGCTTTCTGAATTCTAATTCCTTGTCATGTTCCAGATCTCACGTCAGTATAGTTCTTCCATCCTCACGCCAGCCTGCGTGAGCTAAAACGCGTGCATTTCGGCCTCTACTAATAACACGGTGTTGGCTCTTCTGCCAACACAACACTATGCCTGAAACTTCCTGCGAGATTAAAACTGGAAACATCCCCCAGGCTAAGCCATGTCTCCGCAATATCCTTTCTTTCAGGAGTGCTAGGTCTGCAAGGTTCGCGGGAGAGCTTCTGTAAAGTTTGGAAGGTAGGAGACGAGGTACTGGCGGAAGTAAAGCTATGAGGACGGGGCGTGAGTCGTGCTTGGGTAGCTCAGTTGGTAGAGCACTTGCCCGCGAAAGGCAAAGGTCCCGAGTTTGAGTCTCAGTCTGGCACACTGTTTTTATCTGCCAGGAAGTTTCATATCAGCGCACACTCCGCTGCAGAGTGAAATCTAATTCTGTATAGTATGCCTATCTGAGCACAACATTGTGTCTGATATGGAAAAGGTAAATATTAGTGGTTATAAAGTAGCTGCACATATGAGTGAGAGCAGTAGTTGCCGTATATGTCAAAAGTTATCACTGTGTAGAAAGCTTAGATACAAAAAAGTTTTGTCTAGAGCAACATATAGAAGCATGTGCTTGTCAACTTAAACTGAACGAGGGCTCTTTTATAATTGTAACAGTGTATAGGTCCCCTTCAGGAAACTTTCATTTATTCCTGGAAAACTTGGATGCCTTGTTGTGCTATCTGTCAGATAGGGGAAAGCAAATTATTATTTGTGGGGACTTCAATGTTGATTCACTGAAAGAGTGTAATAGGAAGAATGACCTGTAAGTTTTGCTTGGTTCTTTCAATTTGACATTTGTCATTAATTTTCCTACTTGGGTAGTAAAGGACAGCAACAAATTGATAGATAACACTTTTATAGACCATGATAGGTTTAAAAACATACATTCTGGTCCTGTTGAGAATGGCGTTTCTGATCATGATGCTCAGCTAGTTACGGTATATGACATAGCTCCATTCAGTAATTCAAAACTACCTTCCATAGTTGTGTGTTCAATTAATGTCTCAACAATTAGAAATTTCAGAAAAAATCTTCAGCAGTTAGACTGGGATGAGGTGTACAAGGAACCCGATGCTAATTTAAAATATAACTTATTTCATGATACACTTGTAAGAGAATCTGAATACTGTTTCCCGAAGAAAGTGGTTAAATCTAATTACAAGAAACCACGCAAAAAACCTTGGCTTACTAAAGGAATAAAAATATCTTGTAACCACAAAAGGGAACTGTATCTAACAACAAGAAAGAGTAATGACCCAGAAACAGCCAAACATCATAAAAACTACTGTGCTACATTGAGAAAGGTTATTAAAATGTCCAGAAGCATGTACATCATGTCTGAGATTAATACCTCTGATAACAAAATCAAAACAATTTGGAATATTATTACAAGGGAGACAGGGCAACCAAGAGTACAGGATGACGGCATCACCATCAAAGCAAATGGAAACTTGATAAACAACAAGCTGGAAGTCGAAAACTTTTTGAATAATCATTTTTTAAATGTTATAGAGAAAATAGGATCTGAATGTTCATTAGAAGAAGCATGGCAGTTAATGGAAGAGGCCTTACCCACACCATTTGATACACTTTAAATTCCACCCACCTCTTTTTCTGAAATTAGAAAGATAATAAACTCTCTCAAGAATAGAAGCTCACATGGAATTGATGGCATTTCCAGCAGGATAATAAAAGCTTGTTCCCAAGAAACAAGTGGGATTCTTAGCCACATATGTAATAGCTCTCTGAAGCAGGGTGTTTTCCCAGATAAACTGAAGTATGCAATTGTTATACCACTGCATAAAAAAGGGGATACATCTGATGTCAACAACTACCACCCAACATCTCTTCTGACTGCCTTATCCAAAATTCTTGAAAAAGTAATGTATTGTAGAGTAGCTTCACACCTTTGTAAAAATAAAGTTTTATCAAAATGGCAGTTTGGTTTCCAGAATGGGTTTTCAACGGAAAATGCTATATATACTTTCACTAATGAAACATTAAATGCTCTGAGTAACCAGAAGTCACCCATTGGGATTTTTTGTGATCTATCAAAGGCTTTTGATTGTGTAAATCATGGAATACTTCTACATAAGCTCAAGTACTATGGTGTGAATGGGACAGTGCTCAAATAATTTAAATCATACCTAACTGGAAGAGCGCAGAAGGTGAGGTAAGCAGTTCACATAATATGCAAAAAACTGGTGATTTCTCAAACTGGGGAACAATCAAGAATGGGGTGCCGCAAGGTTCGGTCTTGAGTCCCCTGCTGTTCTTAATATAAATTAATGACTTGCCATTCTATATTGACGAAGATGCAAAGCTGGTACTTTTTGCCAATGATAGAAGTACAGCTATCATACCCAACAGACAACAATTAACTGGTGAAATTGTAAACGATGTTTTTCAGAAAATCATTAAGTGGTTCTCTGCAAAAGGGCTCTCATTAAACTTCTACAAAACACATTATATACGGTTCCACACAGTAAATGGAATGACACCATTAATAAATATAGACTTCGATCAGAAATCGGTAGCTAAGGCAGAATATTCAAAATTTCTAGGTGTATGCGATGATGAGGGGTTGAACTGGAAAAAACACACTGAGGATCTTCTGAAACATTTGAGTTCAACTACTTATGCAATTAGGGTCCTTGCAAATTTTGGCGATATACATCTCAGTAAATTAGCTTGCAATGCCTATTTTCATTCTCTGCTTTCGTATGGCATCATATTCTGGGGTAACTCATCATCGAATAAAAGAGCGTTCATTGCACAAAAGCGTGTAATCAGAATAATTGCTGGAGCTCATCCAAGATCATCCTGCAGACATTTGTTTAAAGAGCTAGAGATCTTCAGTGTAGCCTCACAATATATATATTCACTTATGAAGTTCGTTATTAACAATCCAAACGAATTCAAAAGTAATAGCAGTGTACATAGGTACAACACTAGGAGTAAGGATGATCTTCACTACTCAAGGTTAAACCTAACTTTGGCTCAGGAGGGGGTAAATTATGCTGCCACAGAAGTCTTTGGTCACTTACCTAATAGCATCAAAAGTCTGACAGATAGCCATATAACATTTAAAAGGAAATTAAAAAAAATTCTTAATGGCAACTCCTTCTACTCATTAGATGAATTTTTGGATATAGTAAGTGGGTAATTTCCCCAACCCCCACAAAAAATATAATATCTTGTATGTTGTTGTGGTCTTCAGTCCTGAGACTGGTTTGATGCAGCTCTCCATGCTACTCTATCCTGTGCAAGCTTCTTCATCTCCCAGTACCTACTGCAACCTACATCCTTCTGAATCTGCTTAGTGTATTGATCTCTTGGTCTCCCTCTACGATTTTTACCCTCCACGCTGCCCTCCAATGCTAAATTTGTGATCCCTCGATGCCTCAAAACATGTCCTACCAACCGGTCCCTTCTTCTAGTCAAGTTGTGCCACAAATTTCTCTTCTCCCCAATCCTATCCAATACCTCCTCATTAGTTACGTGATCTACCCACCTTATCTTCAGCATTCTTCTGTAGCACCACATTTCGAAAGCTTCTATTCTCTTCTTGTCCAAACTAGTTATCGTCCATGTTTCACTTCCATACATGGCTACACTCCATACAAATACTTTCAGAAACGACTTCCTGACACCTAAATCTATATTCGATGTTAACAAATTTCTCTTCTTGAGAAACGCTTTCCTTGCCATTGCCAGTCTACATTTTATATCCTCTCTACTTCGACCATCATCGGTTATTTTACTCCCTAAATAGCAAAACTCCTTTACTACTTTAAGTGTCTCATTTCCTAATCTAATTCCCTCAACATCACCCGACTTAATTTGACTACATTCCATTATCCTCGTTTTGCTTTTGTTGATGTTCATCTTATATCCTCCTTTCAAGACACTGTCCATTCCGTTCAACTGCTCTTCCAAGTCCTTTGCTGTCTCTGACAGAATTACAATGTCATCGGCGAACCTCAAAGTTTTTACTTCTTCTCCATGAATTTTAATACCTACTCCGAATTTTTCTTTTGTTTCCTTTACTGCCTGCTCAATATACAGATTGAATAACATCGGGGAGAGGCTACAACCCTGTCTCACTCCTTTCCCAACCACTGCTTCCCTTTCATGCCCCTCGACTCTTATAACTGCCATCTGGTTTCTGTACAAATTGTAAATAGCCCTTCGCTCCCTGTATTTTACCCCTGCCACCTTCAGAATTTGAAAGAGAGTATTCCAGTCAACATTGTCAAAAGCTTTCTCTAAGTCTACAAATGCTAGAAACGTAGGTTTGCCTTTTCTTAATCTTTCTTCCAAGGTAAGTCGTAAGGTCAGTATTGCCTCACGTGTTCCAACATTTCTACGGAATCCAAACTGATCTTCCCCGAGGTCGGCTTCTACCAGTTTTTCCATTCGTCTGTAAAGAATTCGCGTTAGTATTTTGCAGCTGTGACTTATTAAACTGATAGTTCGGTAACTTTCACATCTGTCAACACCTGCTTTCTTTGGGATTGTAATTATTATATTCTTCTTAAAGTCTGAGGGTATTTCGCCTGTCTCATACATCTTACTCACCAGATGGTAGAGTTTTGTCAGGACTGGCTCTCCTGAGGCCATCAGTAGTTCTAATGGAATGTTGTCTACTCCCGGGGCCTTGTTTTCACTCAGGTCTTTCAGTGCTCTGTCAAACTCTTCACGCAGTATCTTATCTCCCATTTCATCTTCATCTACATCCTCTTCCATTTCCATAATATTGTCCTCAAGTACATCGCCCTTGTATAAACCCTCTATATACTGCTTCCACCTTTCTGCCTTCCCTTCTTTGCTTAGAACTGGGTTGCCATCTGAGCTCTTGATATTCATACAAGTGGTTCTCTTCTCTCCAAAGGTCTCTTTAATTTTCCTGTAGGCAGTATCTATCTTACCCCTAGTGAGACAAGCCTCTACATCCTTACATTTGTCCTCTAGCCATCCCTGCTTAGCCATTTTGCACTTCCTGTCGATTTCATTTTTGAGACGTTTATATTCCTTTTTGCCTGCTTCATTTACTGCATTTTTATATTTTCTCCTTTCATCAATTAAATTCAATATTTCTTCTGTTACCCAAGGATTTCTATTAGCCCGCGTCTTTTTACCTACTTGATCGTCTGCTGCCTTCACCACTTCATCCCTCAGAGCTACCCATTCTTCTTCTACTGTATTTCTTTCCCCCATTCCTGTCAATTGTTCTCTAATGCTCTCCCTGAAACTCTCTACAACCTCTGGTTCTTTTAGTTTATCCAGGTCCCATCTCCTTAAATTCCCACCTTTTTGCAGTTTCTTCAGTTTCAATCTGCAGTTCATAACCAATAGATTATGGTCAGAATCTACATCTGCCCCAGGAAATGTCTTACAATTTAATACCTGGTTCCTAAATCTCTGTCTTACCATTATATAATCTATCTGAAACCTGTCAGTATCTCCAGGCTTCTTCCATGTATACAGCCTCCTTTCATGATTCTTGAACCAAGTGTTAGCTATGATTAAGTTATGCTCTGTGCAAAATTCTACAAGGCGGCTTCCTCTTTCATTCCTTCCCCCCAATCCATATTCACCTACTATGTTTCCTTCTCTCCCTTTTCCTACTGACGAATTCCAGTCACCCATCACTATTAAATTTTCGTCTCCCTTCACTACCTGAATAATTTCTTTTATCTCGTCATACATTTCATCTGTTTCTTCATCATCTGCAGAGCTAGTTGGCATATAAACTTGTACTACTGTAGTAGGCATGGGCTTTGTGTCTATTTTGGCCACAATAATGCGTTCACTATGCTGTTTGTAGTAGCTAACCCGCACTCCTATTTTTTTATTCATTATTAAACCTACTCCTGCATTACCCCTATTTGATTTTGTATTTATAACCCTGTAATCACCTGACCAAAAGTCTTGTTCCTCCTGCCACCGAACTTCACTAATTCCCACTATATCTAACTTTAACCTATCCATCTCCCTTTTTAAATTTTCTAACCTACCTGCCCGATTAAGTGATTTGACATTCCACGCTCCGATCCGTAGAACGCCAGTTTTCTTTCTCCTGATAACGACGTCCTCTTGAGTAGTCCCCGCCCGGAGATCCGAATGGGGGACTATTTTACCTCCGGAATATTTTACCCAAGAGGACGCCATCATCATTTAATCATACAGTAGAGCTGCATGTCCTCGGGAAAAATTACGGCCGTAGTTTCCCCTTGCTTTCAGCCACTCGCAGTACCAGCACAGCAAGGCCGTTTTGGTTAATGTTACAAGGCCAGATCAGTCAATCATCCAGACTGTTGCCCCTGCAACTACTGAAAAGGCTGCTGCCCCTCTTCAGGAACCACATGTTTGTCTGGCCTCTCAACAGATACCCCTCCATTGTGGTTGCACCTACGGTACGGCCATCTGTATCGCTGAGGCACGCAAGCCTCCCCACCAACGGCAAGGTCCATGGTTCATGGGGGGACATCATTACGAAGTGTCGTATTTATTATCTATGGAACAAGTACTAATCTAATCTAATCTAATCATGATTGCAAGTGACACCATGCATGGGCGTTTATCAAGGACATAATTTGTAGAACCACTGTTTGAAGTCTGGTATATTTGAGACAGTGGATGTATGCAGCAGAAGAGGCCTTCACACCTACCATACTTATGAACATGTAGTGAGAAGTGGAGTACCATTTCGATATGTGTTGAGCAACAATCGGTGCTCACATTGAATTACCAACATGCATAAAAATGATTGAGCTCCCATTTTCTATACCTCTAGCTTGGACATCTTGTACATGTGAGATCACCAGTTCTATATACACTAACATATCACAAGTAATTGATGGAAGCAGGCACTCACCAAAGGGGATGATACACCACAGCTAAGTTAAATATATGCACCTGTGCTCTCTCCCAATGTCAAAGAGGGGATATCAAGGTGGCGATACAATATGTCATCAACCCTCCTGTGCCAAGATCAAAAGCTTGTGAAATAGTTGGAACTGTGACACCATAGGTGGCCAGGGCTATCACCAATGATAGAGCTTGTGTGCAGCTGTACAGCCACCCTTCCCCTCACACCACCTCGTCGACGATCGTATAAGGTGGGACTTCACAAGCAGGACCACATCGGTATTCACCTCTACCTACCCTGAAGTGTACATGTTGATTGCTCTGGAGATGATGATGAGGGCCACAGACGCTCCCTTCTGGGCGCTGGCATTTCGAGTAAGCATCTAAATTTTTTTATATATGTTTGTGCATGATTGTGTATAGGCATATTCTAATGGATTTTTTATAACATTACACTCACCAACCAAGACATATATGCCCTGACTTATGGTCTACGAAACGTTAGCCTTCTTAATGCAGCAAATACTGCCTCTAAAGGTCAGACGCTCAGTGGGTGTTACAGAACTGGTACCACTAAGCAACGACGTCTGTGTACGTGTCCTTATACGAGGGTTGTTCGGAAAGTAAGGAACGATCGGCCGCGAAATGAAAACCACTGTGAAAATCAGAACTGTTTTCTTTGCACATTTAGCTACACCTTCCAGGTACTTCTCTACAGAGTCGCCTCTCCGAGTTAGAGATTTGCCGAAATGTTATACCAAATTTCCAACACCATTGTCACAGAACTGCCCCTGCAGAGTGCGGCTGAGAACTGCCATGAAGAAGGAAGTGCGTGGCAGTTATGTTAGGTGGGCTGCATTCATTAAGGCGAAGCCTCTCAGTGGGCCCTCCTACTTGGCTGGAGACGTCGTTGTTCTAGGCACCTTTACTCACAGTGCGCTCACAACTGGAAAGAGCGTCTTGATGCGATCGATAGGCATACTAGGGACATTGTGCAAAACGTCTGTGAAAAAGCTCATCCGATTTTCACAGCAGTTTCTATTTCGCGACCGATCGTTCCTCACTTTCCTAATAGCCCCCTTATACGTGTAAAAACGAAGAAAAAGGTCCAGTTGCATAGAACGTTTATCTAATGCTATTTCC
This sequence comes from Schistocerca cancellata, assembly GCF_023864275.1. NCBI lineage: Eukaryota > Metazoa > Arthropoda > Insecta > Orthoptera > Acrididae > Schistocerca > Schistocerca cancellata. The sequence goes on along the minus strand of NC_064631.1, from coordinate 8,293,932 downwards.
AGGATTTTTGAATCATGGCGCGACCAAAGTCAGTCTGGAGGATGCAGCTAACCCAAATGATGTCAGTCCACTGGATGTATCTGCTATGTGCTCCCAGGATAAAAGTGCATGGACTGCAGATGGATATGATGACGATGATGTGAGTAAGTAACACGTCTATATATATACGAGTATATGAATATGGGTGCCTATGTGGGGGTGTGAGTGTGAGCAGTTGTATTTATGCTTGTTCTTCTTGTAAATATCAAGTTAATTCTTAAGCATACAGGGCATGTGGTTTTATATGGGCTGGTGCATTAGGGCTAGTCAGGTTCCGTCCTCATCTGATGATGATGGTGATAACAATAACAATAATAATACTAATAATTTCGTGTAGCTCACTTTCCTGGTGTTAGTTTTTCAATTTGAGGCCACTTCGCTGACTTGCATGTTCCTAACCTGTTCCATACTCAACTGGGGAAAGGGAACCCACAGCTTAAGGTGGAATCTGAACCAGTGTCGTTTGCGGTGGCTTCTCCCGTCGTTGAGAAGTGAAGGCTGGATTAAAATGCTGAACGAAAAATCCACGATCCGACAGATTCGATCTCGCAACGTTTCCAGTCAAGTGCTTTGCCGCTGCCCCCCTCCCCCCACCACCACTCCCTCAAAATCAGGGTAATAGGAAGGAAACATCCAAACAGAAGAGGGAGTCTACTCATCATCCAACTCCTTGATGATTAAATACTCGGTGCAGCATATCTGCAAAAAGTGCACGATAGTTTCACAGGGGTCCGGGTCGTAGCCACTACCCATTACGTAATGAAAACAATACCTGACAAGCAACATAATTGTATTGTTCTTCGCGCTGGGAAAGAAGGCTGTTCGGGACGTAGTGGAATGTCACCGGAGACTGCCGCTTCCGTCGTCCTGGCAAGAAAGGCCAATTGACGGTGGAGTCAGTTCCGATATGTGTGACCAACTGGCGACGTAACGTATCCGTGTCAAGGCGATGACTGCATCGGTCTGTCTCCCTAAGGCCGATGCGAAAAGGACAAGGCTATGAACGACTGGGTACCATGTGGACACCACTTCCGTCGGAAAAATAGGTAGGCTGACAAGAATCAAACAACAACCTTCCAATCTGTCTCCACACAGGAAACGCGATTTGTAAACATCCAGCGGCATAACTGCAGTTTTACAGAGAGATGCGACTGGAAAAGAACACCAACCCCAAAATAACTGATATCAATAAAAGATTCTCGAATATGCCTTCATTTGCTGTTTACCTTACGAACATCTGCTGGATAGGTTAAGCTTGTACTTCGGAGAGAAGCAAGAAGGCAGGCTGTAAGTGACTGGTGGACGCGAAGACACGTTGAAAATAGTGCGTCGAAGAAATAAAGCGGGAGGCTTGGCTCGAACTTCAGGGGTCCAAACCTCCCATCAATCAGGACCTCGACATTACCTCATAGTGCACCTGAAAAACATAGTCTCTGCAGATAAATTTGCCCTATAATCGTTCTAACTTTCCGGAAATCGTCGCAGGAAGGGGGAAAACGTATGCAATAAGTAAGTTTAACTCAGTACATGAGTTGCCAACGTTGAACTTTATGAAGTAACGAGAAGGAGCGACGCTCGTGGTCAGGATTCGCTCCTTAGATCCTATCCGTGACTGACTTTCAGTTTTACGCAGCCATATTTGTGGTGTCGTAAGCACATCACGCTCCACTAGGCAGCACCACAGGCGTCGTTAGGCCGACAACCCAATCCACACTGAAGAGTCGCAGCGGTGGCGTCGCCAGCAGAGCGGGCAGTTCCAGGTCAGCTCGGCTGCCAGGAAGACCGCCCTCTGCTTGTCTACTTCGCACTGCATCGTGTGCTTCTAGCGAGTCCACACGAGCCTATCTTCAGTGGGACAAGTACTGTTTGGTATACAGCCTTAGCTTAAGGAATAATAGCTGATTTGTACAAAGTTGAATATTCATCAATAATGTGTATTTGCTTGTCACTAATCATTATCAGTGTTCCATGTTCTCTTCGTTCTGCTCTCAAAGTGTTTGCACACTATAAATACACTCCTGGAAATTGAAATAAGAACACCGTGAATTCATTGTCCCAGGAAGGGGAAACTTTATTGACACATTCCTGGGGTCAGATACATCACATGATCACACTGACAGAACCACAGGCACATAGACACAGGCAACAGAGCATGCACAATGTCGGCACTAGTACAGTGTATATCCACCTTTCGCAGCAATGCAGGCTGCTATTCTCCCATGGAGACGATCGTATAGATGCTGGATGTAGTCCTGTGGAACGGCTTGCCATGCCATTTCCACCTGGCGCCTCAGTTGGACCAGCGTTCGTGCTGGACGTGCAGACCGCGTGAGACGACGCTTCATCCAGTCCCAAACATGCTCAATGGGGGACAGATCCGGAGATCTTGCTGGCCAGGGTAGTTGACTTACATCTTCTAGAGCACGTTGGGTGGCACGGGATACATGCGGACGTGCATTGTCCTGTTGGAACAGCACGTTCCCTTGCCGGTCTAGGAATGGTAGAACGATGGGTTCGATGACGGTTTGGATGTACCGTGCACTATTCAGTGTCCCCTCGACGATCACCAGTGGTGTACGGCCAGCGTAGGAGATCGCTCCCCACACCATGATGCCGGGTGTTGGCCCTGTGTGCCTCGGTCGTATGCAGTCCTGATTGTGGCGCTCACCTGCACGGCGCCAAACACGCATACGACCATCATTGGCACCAAGGCAGAAGCGACTCTCATCGCTGAAGACGACACGTCTCCATTCGTCCCTCCATTTACGCCTGTCGCGACACCACTGGAGGCGGGCTGCACGATGTTGGGGCGTGAGCGGAAGACGGCCTAACGGTGTGCGGGACCGTAGCCCAGCTTCATGGAGACGGTTGCGAATGGTTCTCGCCGATACCCCAGGAGCAACAGTGTCCCTAATTTGCTGGGAAGTGGCGGTGCGGTCCCCTACGGCACTGCGTAGGATCCTACGGTCTTGGCGTGCATCCGTACGTCGCTGCGGTCCGGTCCCAGGTCGACGGGCACGTGCACCTTCCGCCGACCACTGGCGACAACATCGATGTACTGTGGAGACCTCACGCCCCACGTGTTGAGCAATTCGGCGGTACGTCCACCCGGCCTCCCGCATGCTCACTATACGCCCTCGCTCAAAGTCCGTCAACTGCACATACGGTTCACGTCCACGCTGTGGCGGCATGCTACCAGTGTTAAAGACTGCGATGGAGCTCCGTATGCCACGGCAAACTGGCTGACACTGACGGCGGCGGTGCACAAATGCTGCGCAGCTAGCGCCATTCGACGGCCAACACCGCGGTTCCTGGTGTGTCCGCTGTGCCGTGCGTGTGATCATTGCTTGTACAGCCCTCTCGCAGTGTCCGGAGCAAGTATGGTGGGTCTGACACACCGGTGTCAATGTGTTCTTTTTTCCATTTCCAGGAGTGTATTTGAGGGTGGCGACGAGTAAAATCTCCTCCTGTAGTGCGACACCACAATCGTCATCTGACAACGACCAACGGTAACACGCAACGATCAACTGCGGGTGATCGGCGCAACCCACGGGATCTCAACCACGTCGGATCACTGCAAACTGAGTAGCCAACATTTCCGGTCGTTAACCCCTGCTCCCGTAAAACGACGAAATGCATCCAAAACATTCTTGAGAGCACATATATGTCGTCATGAGTACGAAGTACCATAACGGCATCGGCATACTCGCGGACGATAACCTTTCTCCCAATAACGAGCAGCTACCCACTCTAGCAGCTATGGACATCAATAAGGGTCAGTGTTACAAAATATATCGGCTCAACCACTTGTTTATAGTGTGAAACACTAAGATTGACGCGTTTCGGAAGACAAGCTTTCATCATCAGAATAATAAAAACTAAAAGAACCTGTTAAAACTTGCTAAAATGGAATTTTATTGTGACTGGTGCATGTTCCATTTTAGCGAGTTTTAACAGGTTCTTTTAGTTTTTATTATTCTGATGATGGAAGCTTGACTTCCGAAAGGCGTCAATCTCAGTGTTTTACACTATAAACAAGTGGTTGAGCTGATATATTTTTTAATATTGACACTCACAACTACGACCTCCGATCCAGTATGGATAAAATCAAAGATCAATAAGGGTTCCAGAAATACCACGAATAACGACATAGATATGGGACTCCTCTGCACGACACCTCGACATGTTTCTATGGAAGGTTCAAAATGGTTCAAATGGCTCTGAGCACTATGGGACTCAACTGCTGTGGTCATAAGTCCCCTAGAACTTAGAACTACTTAAACCTAACTAACCTAAGGACATCACACACATCCATGCCCGAGGCAGGATTCGAACCTGCGACCGTAGCGGTCGTGCGGTTCCAGACTGTAGCGCCTTTAACCGCTCGGCCACTCCGGCCGGCAATTCTATGGAAGGAGTAAGTCGACCATTCACGTGAACAGAGGCCTGAATACCAGTAATTAGAGAGGCGAACGTCCGTCGTGCAGCATCGTTAAAACAAACAGCCGTCAATACCCACAACAGAAAATCGTGACTAACTCGGTTAAGTGCATGATTAGGGTCAATAAAAAGTAAAACTCCTGACGCAGGAACAGTGGAAGTCATCGGGATGAGATCACGCCATTCAGCACTGGGAGACAACTTTCATAACGCGCGACGGTGTCAGCAAGCAAGACCGACAGACGGGTATTTATCACCAACGCTACGATTTTATAATCAAATCTCAGTAACATTATTGGCCGGACCTGATCCACGGAGAGACATCCCGTCTTTTTGGGAATAAAAACAATCTTTCAGACATTAAAGGAGGGCGGGGTGTGTGCCTGCGCCACTTCATTCACCATACATGTTACCGTGTCTCGTATCAGAGGCCAAAACCGAACGTAAAATTCTTTGGGAAGCTATCCAAATCTGGCGATCTGCGGGAAGGAGAGCGAACTACAACGCCAGACACCTCATCACCGTGAAAAGCTGCCAAAACTCCTGATGGAGAGCACGTGTAAAACCACTGACAAGAAGGGAAGTAAAATTAACAGACGGTATACCGTATGAGTGGTCTCACATGTGCAAGGTGTTCGGGTTAGAGGTATAGAGAAACATTACCAGCATAATAAAATTGCCGAGTCCTCCTCATTGGAGCCGCTTTACCATCTTTCTAGAACACAGCGAAAACTCTCTTGGGAACGGCTTTCCCGCCGCCACACGGCAGCGATGATATAATCTAGAGTGGGGTTCACCAGATGTAAGATACTTAGCTTGCAAACAGAGCGAGAAAGATGCAACCACTGCCGGACGTGATTAAGAGTAACTGAAATGGCACAGTAGTCAGTGAAACTGACAGGAATACCATGAATTGACAAAAGCTGGCTACACAGGAAAGCCGAGAAATAAAAACGGCCCAGTCGACTACTAGAAGCAGCTGTAAAATACGTAAACCGCACTAATGTGCGATACCTGCAGATCCAAGCACCCTGCATCCTCAACGACACCACCATATCAGTAAGTTGACGACATTAGCTATAATTGGGAGTCTGATCCGCAGAATGAATGTCCCCCCCCTCCCACCCGCATCAAAATTTTCTATTGATTTTGACGAAATAAATAAATGGCAACGGCCTTGGCGCTTTGGTAAAATCGGTTCCCGCAGATCACTGGCTTGGCTAGCACTTGGATGAGTGATCATTCTTGTCTGCCGGATGCTGTTGGCAGGCGGGGTGCACTCAGCCGTTGTGAGGCTAATTGAGGAGCTGCACCGGTCGCGCCAACTGACAGCCGGGAGAGCGGTGCCCCTCCGTATCTGCATCCGGTGACATCTAAGTTCTGAGGATGACACGGCGGCCGGTCGGTTCCGTTGGGCCTTCAAGGTCTGTTCACGAGGAGGGTTTTTTTTTTTTTTTTTTTTTTTTTTTTACGTAACTGGCATCTTCCTTATCGCGAGCAGTTATTTGTTCAACCAGATCCCGATGGAGCATAAAGAAGAATTAAGAAGAGATCAAACAAGCGACACCCTTAACCCTGACGTTCGTTCAGCGTTTCGAAGTCCGACAATGGAATACCGCCCCTGTAAAGCACGGTCATGCCAATAGAACCTGCCGGCGCAACATTAAAAAACGTAAACACATCAAATAAGACTTCTTGCAAACACGCGACATCATGTTGGGATTCATAAATAAATTGTCGTAATAGAGAGTTTACCCTGTTAACATTTAGGGTAAGAAACGTATACACCTGCATTAGTTAACACATGTAACGCATGAAAGGGAAACTATAGCAGAATTTACGCATCCGGTCCCGTTCTCCACAACACCGGCAGACGGCGAAGAAGTAGATACAGAATTTAAATCCATTCCGTTGGAAGGTGCAAATTCCATGCTTTGTTTTTTTTTCCGGCGCTACGCTGCACGCTCGGGTTGAAAACGTTGTTTCACACCACTCCGTGACAACATGAGGACAGGAGGCTCATCATGGTCCACCTTGGGGAGGGAGGTGTCGCCAGTCCACTTAACGGAATGCGAGAAACACAACCGTGAACGGTGAGCATCATCATCATCAGATAAAAAAGAGACAGGCAGTGCAGCTTCTGAAGCTGTCTGCATCGACTACCCGGAAGAGAATCCAGAGTACGGTGTTGCTCCACCGTATCATAATTAGGAGGGGATAGTGTTGGACTAGAACACTGTAAAGGCAGAAATAGACAACGTCTCTGTTAAATAATCGGAACACAGCAGAACAGACGTTTCTACGGGTGAAGGAGAGGGCGCAGATACAGTATTCATTTCAACATCTACATACCTGGCGATACAAGAACCGCAGTTAGCTTGAGTATTCAAAGCGTCACCATCGGAAGGGGCACCACCAACCATCATCTTCTCGGAGAGGCAAGAGTGGAGAGGGGTGACTTCCTGAGTCCGCCAGCCGACGTTTAAATTGCGTTACCGGTGCCGGTGCCTTAACGGCAGCAGGGGCCGCATTTGAAGCTTCCGCTAACGGCGTGAAGTGGCGCAGAGTGGGGGGCAACGCCTCCCCAACGTCCTTTACAACTGGACAAGTACTGACAGCACATTGCCAACACAGTAATTCAGCAAATATCAACGGACGACGTTTTCCATAGGAAAACATTAAAGCGTAACAGGGCGCGAAAAATTGCATCTGAGAAGGCCACTTACATTATAAAGGAAGCAGGTTCCTTCCTGGATTGCGTACGTAACGTTAATTCGCTAACCACAAACATTCAAGTATGAAGATTATTCTTTTGAACATATATTTGTAACGTTCGGATACCACTGTAGCACTGCAGGCGATGTTGTGCAGACGAATGTTCCCGCCGGATATACCAAACAATTTCAAAAGGAAACAGCGCTTCCTTAAGAAATGAATGGCCGACTTCGGGTGGAAGGCAAGAAACTGTAATCGGAATACACTAGATCGCCGCATTTGCAAGGAGGACTGGGCTAACGGAATAATCACTATGTCTAAACATCACCTGAGAATTAACCGGAGAGGGAGACCGGTCTCCCTGTAAGGGATCTTCGAACTTCACAAAAAATCCATACAAATCACAATAAAAGTAAGCATTATCTACCTAATCAGATGTAATTCGAATCGTAGCCACCAACCAATCACAGATTTCTATAGAGACTGGTTGAATATGGTGCGTAGTCTGCTCAAAACTGAAACGAACAATACGCTGACGAGGAATATTCTTCGGAGATTCGACAGACAACATGGTGCAGGCAGAGAACGGAGCCACCAGAGAACGAACCGACAACAAACTCCGCTAGGCAAGAATGATACGACACCTGCCAATACAAGAATTCTACAAACGCGGTTCTGAGGTACGAGCGGAAGTAAGCCGCTAGACCAGCAGGCCCAACTGCCCTCATCTGATGAGGATCATGATGCACCTGAATCGCAATTGGGTTGTGACACGAGTATGTCGAATGGGCAGAGAAGGTGCTAACTGACCTACACCAAATACCCAATGATGCCGAGATGAATTCCCGATAGACCAGTACGGACATGCACTATAGTCTCGTAAGTACCTAAAATAATCTATGTTTCTTGTCTATGTCGTTTTTCCTTATAGTTGGCACACAGAAATCAGTCATGTGTTTGCTGGCCCCGTAAGAGTGCTGGAGCTGATGGTATGCGTGCTATCACAACACTCCAGACTGGAACGTCGATGGCACAATCACTAGACCCAAACCGTTACGACCAAGCCTACTGTCGTCTTCGTGGCCATCTCGTCCCAGGCGGGCGAGTCCACCTCAGCCTGCACCATCAGCCACTACTTATGCATTGACTAGCAGCAGATCCCTTGCCTGTCCCACTAGTGTAGGGGAGCACCAGGTTAGTGGCAGACCAGCTTTAAATTTCTGATTAGTCAAAGACGCTTTTGGGGACAGGGCCGCATATCCTACATAGATAACTCTACCTCAGGCTACCGAGACCCGATCTGTTTCCTAAAAGCATGTCTACCCGTTACGGTTATTGCAGAAAGACCTGCAAAATACTGATAATTGGTATAGGGCCTGGAGGGGGGGGGGGGTATTTGACTTGTTGTAGTGTGCATGAATGGTTAGAGAAATCCTGTACTGTGCAATTATACTACCAGAGGAAACAGTTCGTAAAAAAAGAACCCGAAAGTAACCACCCGGAAATGTTCTACTGTTGAAACAATCCTAGAGGGTACCTTTCAAAATGGTTCAAATGGCTCTGAGCACTATGCGACTTAACTTCTGAGGGTCATCTGTCGCCTAGAACTTAGAACTAATTAAACCTAACTAACCTAGGGATATCACACACATCCATGCCCGAGGCAGGATTCGAACCTGCGACCATAGCGGTCGCTCGGCTCCAGACTGTAGCGCCTAGAACCGCACGGCCACTCCGGCCGGCGGATACCTTTCAGATGGCGTATTACTGTCTCCCTCATACGTTTCGCGAAATGATTGCGATGCAATTTGGGAGCTCATATGGGGATTTACTGGCAATCATTCTCTCCATGTGAATGAGTTAGGGACGTAGGTTAATGTTCTTTCTACCACACACCATACGGTACTTTAGCTGTTATATCTTGTAAATAGTGACGATCATATAAAAATCCTTTGACTCGAAAATTACGGCCTATCTGAGGATTTTGTCCGCATATTGAAGATTCAAAGCTGATGTTTTTGTTTGACCAATGACCCAGTGTGGATATGCATGTCTACGTGGGAGAAGATTGCTGCCCGAAAGTAGCATTTCATATATGTTACATTCCCTCCACTTTTTCGATATAATACAAAATCAGCTTACCTTTTTTCAATTTTTTTGGTTGTCCCCATCACTGATGTCTGCTAAGGTCCCCATACTACGCAGCAATATTCCCAGAGCGGAAGGATAAATGCGGTGTATGCAGTCTCCTTTAGTAGGTTAGCTACAGTGTCTACGTGTCCTGTGAGGAAAACACAATCTTTGGTTCGTTTTTCGCGTACCATTTTACGTGTCCTTCCACGTGAACTAGACGCTGTTGATCCCAAAGTGGGAGATAATCACAATATTTCGATCGATTGGTATATTTAGAAGATTCGTCAACGCAGAACATGTGTCTTGTTTCATTCTATTTATTATTTCATATTATTTATTACTAACTTAAACGATGAACTGGAAAGTTACAGTTACAATTGACGATGGGCGATGTTCTTAATCGAGAAGATGAAATCTGATGCTCCCTGCAGAGGCGCGTGACAAAGGCTCAGACGTGCAGGCAAAACTGTTTATAATAAAAACTTGATAGTCGCACGTAATGCGTCAACTTTATACAGGACGTACTCGGAGTTTATAGCAAAAGTTATGGAGCTTTAATATAAGTATCAAAGATAAGAAGGATATGACTCCACATATTTTAATAAATGTACAACGCTAGAAATCTCTCTCATATTCTGTAGAATTTAGCATTAAACTATTAATATGTCAGAATTTTTCATGAAAATAAGATTTCTAATCATGTCGCACTTGAAATGAGCATCTTTGCACCGAATGCAATAAATTCTGCATACACGTCGCTGAGTTACAGCAAAACACTTGTAAGCTACTCTGCTGGCAGTAAAAATTCTGGTTCGAGCATCTTAGGGTTATGTGGTGGAATACTAGACCCATATTTACGTGGAAACTACATTCATATCACCTAATTCTTATTGTAACCAGTAATTCGACATTGTGTCAAAACACAATTGTCTATATTATTATTTATCAAAATATATAATATTTCAAGTACAAACAAATGTGGCACTGCTGTCATAACTAACTTGTTCTATAGCAGTAAAGAAGTATGCATGGATCACGTATTGGCACTACTGACAAAATCGCATTACAGGATTGATTGGTTGCGACATACCCATGAAACAGTCGTAATTGTAGTTAAAGATTGGTACCACAGAGATGCATAGGCAGCTAGTTTCTATGAAAAACTATGAGTGGCCAACAACTGGAGTGGGGATGTGTAACGAAGGATTTTTAGGTGAAGTTTGTTTACAATATAACGCATACAGTCTCTGTCAATAGGACTTCGGCGCAAGTTCGTAATAATGCACAGCAGACCAGAACGAGTCGTAACATGTCAATAAAACTGTTGTTTCAGTTGGTAATACGTAAAATAAGTTAAAATCAGGGCCAATAAACTCTTCAGATGCCCGAAAATAGTGTTGCGATTACGGCAAAATCCTGCACACAAGAAAAAAAAGGGAGGGGGGGGGGGGGGGGGGGAATGAGCGTATGGCATCACTGGCCGGGAGGCCCCTATTGGGGGAAGTTCGACCGCCAAGTGCGAGTCTTATTTCAGTCGACGCCACATTGGCCGACTTGCGCGCCGGTGATGAGGATGAGATGATGACGAGAACAACACAACACCCAGTACCTGAGCGGAGAAAGCCTCCAACCCGGCCGGGAATCGAACCCGAGCCCGCTTGAATGGGAGGCAAGCACGTTACCATCCAGCTAAGCAAGCGGACCCTGCACACATATTCCTAAGCGACAGTATTATTGTCTTTAATTCAAAACTGCTAACAGTTTCCGGCTGTACGGGTTGGTCTCTCGCTAGCCTTTAAATAATCATTCCACCTACCTCGGTCTCAGGTTGTCTGCTCCTTTACTCTACGATAGTAGTTGCTGATTTAGCCGACATAAGCAGCGTTGACGAAAATTCGACTAAATACCTAACACACAAAGACCACATAACTCCACTCAACGGGCAATATCTAAAAGTTAGTTAAGCTATCGAGCGTTCCGTTCTTGCATGATTCGTTTGAATAAATGTATAAAATTTCCTCTAAGTTCGTTTATTGTCTTTAAAATACGGAAAATGGCTATCAAGTCCGTATTTAATATCCCGACGTGTTACGCAATGTTAGTGACTGTCTGCTACAAGCGCACACGCGAAATCAGCCGGAAGATATTTAGTTCGAACCGATATTTTGAAAGTCCCAAACAGTCACTCACCCACGACTACTTGGGGCTTAACACATTCAGCTGTTCAGTAGCCTTCTTGTAAAGAAGTGTTCGCCATAATGTCTCGTAGTCTGCACGACACATGCCATGCGGAGTTTATGGGCGACATGAAATGTTGACACGCGAATATCTCCTAAGATAAACCACTCACAAAGCTCAAACTTTAACAAAATGTTCAACACTGTACTCACTTGCGGAGTTTATGGACGACATGAAATGTTGACACGCGAATATCTCCTAAGATAAACCACTCACAAAGCTCAAACTTTAACAAAATGCTCAACACTGTACTCACTTTTTTTCAACGACACGAGAACAGATCAAACGGGCGAATTTTTTAATTTTGGTTTAAATCTGATTAGCGTGGTTAGTTTAACACAGCGTGTTTACCAGAAGACGGTTCCCGAGCGACTCCATCAACTCATAGACTAAAAAAAAAAAATTAATGAAAACAAAATACGATTCCTTTCAACAAAATTAATTACTAATAACTTCAATACTCAACGCCCCTTCTGGTTGTTTTTTACAAAACCAAGCTCAGTCGAACATACGTCACAAATTTCTGTATTGCACATCGACTTTTTCATGCATACATTTACATGTTGTTGTTGTGGTCTTCAGTCCTGAGACTGGTTTGATGCAGCTCTCCATGCTACTCTATCCTATGCAAGCTTTTTCATCTCCCAGTACCTACTGCAACCTACATCCTTCTGAATCTGCTTAGTGTATTCATTTCTTGGCCTCCCTCTACGATTTTTACCCTCCACGCTGCCCTCCAGTAGTAAATTGGTGATCCCTTGATGCCTCAGAACATGTCCTACCAACCGGTCCCTTCTTCTTGTCAAGTTGTGCCACAAACTCCTCTTCTCCCCAATTCTATTCAGTACCTCCTCATTAGTTATGTGATCTACCCATCTAATCTTCAGCATTCTTCTGTAGCACCACATTTCGAAAGCTTCTATTCCCTTCTTGTCTAAACTATTTGTCGTTCATGTTTCACTTCCTTACATGGCTACACTCCATACAAATACTTTCAGAAACGACTTCCTGACACTTAAATCTATACTCGATGTTAACAAATTTCTCTTCTTCAGAAACGCTTTCCTTGCCATTGCCAGTCTACATTTTATATCCTCTCTACTTCGACCATCATCAGTTATTTTGCTCCCCAAATAGCAATATTAATTTACTACTTTAAACGTCTCATTTCCTAATCTAATTCTTCATTTGACTACATTCCATTATCCTCGTTTTTCTGTTGTTGATGTTCATCTTATACCCTCCTTTCAAGGCACTGTCCATTCCGTTCAACTCCTCTTGCAAGTCCTCTGCTGTCTCTTACAGAATTACAATGTCATCGGCGAACCTCAAAGTTTTTATTTATTCTCCATGGATTTTAATGCCTACTCCGAACTTTTCTTTTGTTTCCTTTACTGCTTGCTCAATATACAGATTGAATAGCATCTGGGAGAGGCTACAACCCTGTTTCACTCCCTTCCTAACGACTGCTTCCCTTTCATGCCCCTCCACTCTTATAACTGTCATCTCCTTTCTGTACAAATTGTAAATAGCCTTTCACTCCCTGTATTTTACCCCTGCCACCTTCAGAATTTGAAAGATTCCAGTCAACATTGTCAAAAGCTTTCTCTAAGTCTACAAATGCTGGAAACGTAGGTTTGCCTTTCCTTAATCTTTCTTCTAAGATAAGTCATAGGGTCAGTATTGCCTCATGTGTTCCAACATTTCAACGGAATCCAAACTGATCTTCCCCGAGGTCGGCTTCAACCAGTTTTTCCATTCGTCTGTAAAGAATTCGCGTTAGTATTTTGCAGCTGTGACTTATTAAACTGATAGTTCGGTAATTTTCACATCTGTCAACACCTGCTTTCTTTGGGATTGGAATTATTATATTCTTCTTGAAGTCTGAAGGAATTTCGCCTGTCTCATACATCTTACTCACCAGATGGTAGAGTTTTGTCAGGACTGGCTCTACCAAAGCTCTCAGTAGTTCCAATGGAATGTTGTCTACTCCCGAGGTCTTTACATAGTTTTAATAAAATATCACATCTTCATTTTACGTATGTCCTCCATTCACTCTCTCAAAAACACTCGCATAACCAAAAGACTCTTTTTCTTGAGTTATCAGCCTTCTCACTGGTTTGATGCCACAAATTCTTCTCCCGTGCTAATATTTTCATCTCAGAGTAGCACTTTTTACCTACGTCCTCAATTATTTGCTTGATGAATTCCAATTTCTGACTTTCGTCTGTAGCACCACATCTTAAGTGCTTTGATTCTCTTCGTTTCCGTTTTCCCACAGTCCATATTTCACTACATCTACATTTACATCCATACTCCGCAAGCCACCTGGCGGTGTGTGGCGGAGGGTACTTTGAGTACCTCTATCGGTTCTCCTTTCTATTCCAGTCTCGTATTGTTCGTGGAAAGAAAGATCGTTGGTATGCCTCTGTGTGGGCTCTAATCTCTCTGATTTTATCCTCATGGTCTCTACGCGAAATATACGTATGAGGGAGCAATATACTGCTTGACTCCTCGGTGAAGGTATGTTCTCGAAACTTCATAAAAGCCCGTACCGAGCTACTGAGGGTCTCTCCTGCAGAGTCTTCCACTGGAGTTTATCTATCATCTCCGTAACGCTTTCGCGATTACTAAATGATCCTGTAGCGAAGCGCGCTGCTCTCTGTTGGATCTTCTCTATCTCTTCCATCAACCTTATCTGGCACGGATCCCACACTGGTGAGCAGTAGTCAAGCAGTGGACGAACAAGTGTACTGTAACCTACTTCCTTTGTTTTCGGATTGCATTTCCTTAGGATTCTTCCAATGAATCTCAGTCTGGCATCTGCTTTACCGAAGATCAACTTTATATGATCATTCCATTTTAAATCACTCCTAATGCGTACTCCCAGATAATTTATGGAATTAACTGCTTCCAGTTGCTGACCTGCTATATTGTAGCTAAATGATAAATGATCTTTCTTTCTATGTATTCGCAGCACATTACACTTGTCTACATTGAGATTCAATTGCCATTCCCTGCACCATGCGTCAATTCGTTGCAGGGAATTTCAGTACAATTTCCTCTCGATATACTACAGCATCATTCGCAAAAAGCCTCAGTGACCTTCCGATGTTATCCACAAGGTCATTTATGTATATTGTGAATAGCAACGGTCCTACGACACTCCCCTGCGGCACACCTGAAATCACTCTTACTTCGGAAGACCTCTCCATTGAGAATGACATGCTGCGTTCTGTTATCTAGGAACTCCTCAATCCAATCACACAATTGGTCTGGTAGTCCATATGCTCTTACTTTGTTCATTAACTACCATGCGATGCTGTGCCTCAGACATACAGTCTCAGAAATTTCTTCCTCAAATTATGGCCTATGTTTGATACTAGTAGACTTCTCTCGGCCAGGAATACCCTTTTTGCCTGTGCTATTCTACTTTTGATGTCCCCCTTGCTCCATTCGTCACTAGTTATTTTGCTGCCCAGGTAGCAGAAAACTTCATCTACTTCGTGAGCATCAATCCTGATTTTAAGTTTGTCGCTGTTCTCGTTTCTGCTACTGCGCATTATTTTCGTCTTACTTCGATTTACTCTCAATCCATATTCTGTACTCATTAGACTGTCCATTCCATTCACAATATTGTTATTCACTTTCACTCAAGTTAGCAATGTCATCAGCGAATCATATCATTGATATGCATTCACCTTAAATTTTAATTCCCCTCCTTAATCTTTCTTTTATGTCCGTCATTGCTTCTTCGATGTTCATATTGAACAGTAAGGGCGAAAGACTACATGCCTGTCTTACCCCCTTTAATCGGAGCACTTCGTTCCTGGTCGTCCACTCCAGCAAAACACTATGAAATAATAATTTTCCAAAGTACTTTTAATTAAGTCAGAAATCTGTGGTAAATAAACTAAGGAAATTTTCAGAAAGTTAGGTTATATGAACCTATCCTCTGGGTTGTAGTTTCAGTTAATACTATAGATGATTACAGTCCCTAACTCATTTTCACAATGCCAGTGTGGTTATAATGTCTTTTAGGTAAAACTATATATTTCCGAATGTATGAAGTTATTGATTTGAAATTTCAACAGTACGGTTGTTTTATCCATAGAATTTGGTATATTAACGATGAAAAAGATCGATTAATATTTAATAACACTTCTTTAGATTCAAAGAGTATTTGTAACGTACTGGACGCAGCGTTAAGCAAGTACAACAGCTCGCTCGCCCCAGTAGCCAACATCAGCTGTGTCAGCGTGAGAACCAAACATCTGCTCTCCTGCTCTCCTCCCGGCTCCACGGCAAGTCACGCTTTCAATGTAAGATGACAGCTCGTAACAATTTGCTATGTGCAGTGCGGCAGTGGGGCTCAAAGTATGCGCCACATGAACTAAGTAGGTAGACCCACTCTGTACACTTGCAACACCAACGCAGCGAACTGCTGGCACCTCTGTGTACCAGCACCGTCCATAAACTTACTTCGGTTACCGACAACAGTGCCTGAGCATGCTTCTGTCTGATTTGGTGAAAGCCAGCAGCAGGAGCGAATCACATCATTTAAATTTCCATTATCATGGTGTATCGACAATACTGGCCAATACTTACGTATCTCATTTCCAGTGTAAATGTAGCAGTAAAAGTTTATGTCAAAATGAATCCAAAAATATATGTGTCACAGCTAAGTAGTGGTGGGTTACGGTTGGATGTAAGCTTCGTAGCAGATTATAAAGAGAACTTCCGTAAGCCGCATGTGAAGATATTGTTGAGTCAAGATGCAATGGATGAACTTTCACCCCAAAAGAGGTTCTGGTCAGCATGTGGGCTAGCATTGTTGGAGATCGCTTGCTGGGAAACCACGAAATGCTGAAACAGACTTATACTTGTGAACTTCCAACGTTTCTGGTGGACCACGTCTCCCGATCATTTGGCTAACATTTTGACAGCAAGTTGTCGAGGTGCACAGTGCACAGTGGTCCCTGGACTAGCGCACCTCAACGCAAATTATCCAAGTCGGTGGTAACCTAGGGATCAACCAATTTCGTGATCGGGACGTTCATTTGGGTGAAGCCCACTGGACCTATTTTCTGTCGAATTACGTGAAGTCGACGGTTTAAACAAGACCTCTCAGTGACGAAACGTCTCTATCTGTGCAACGGAAGGTTTTGTATCTCCGCTTGACAGATATTTAGTTTCCTGCAGTTGAAGAAATGACAAAGCGGAGGCGAAAAACTGAAGACTACAACTGGTATCTGATCGTCACTAGGAGAGAAATCTGGTTTGCGAATTATCCGTGCATATTTCGAAAACTTTTAAAAAGGAAAAAAAAAATCGTGGAGTACTCTGTTACAACCAGAACGAACACATTCGTTTAGAATGCGCTGTGATGTTTGTAAATCGTGTTTTGCAGCAGGAAAATGATCTGAGCTGAAATCCCATTGTCGAATGCTGCTGAAACAATTTCCTAATTCCCAGTTGCTTGACATTGTATCTTCAGCTGAATGTTTAGACTGTACCCTTGAAACACTCCCACCAGCGATTTCCTGCAAATGTATTTCCCTATCCATTTCCGTAAGAGGTAAAGATTGATAATTTCTAGCTCACTTTAAGTCGAGACACTGAAATGCGTTGATGTGTCACTAGAAGGAGCACCAAATTCGTTTGACTATACTGATGTCTTGATTCTTCAGAAAATGAAACCAACCTTTAGTAAGAAAATTGAATGAAAAACAGAAACAGTGAAACTGGATGATTATTTTCGGAACGTGAAATGAAAGCAAGTAATACGAAAAGTAGCGCTTTTCTTAGTGTATTTCTCTAAAAAAGATATGTCGGTTTCCCGCTAGAAAAACGTAAGAAATGCAGTGGACATTGAAATATGACATGTAACATGTTTCTCGAATATATTGAACAGCAGCTTCCCCAAAAAATACGTGTATTGTGGATTATCTGTGTTCTTCGTTCGTCCCTGCACGCTCGAGTCAGCATTAACCCGTATGATCGGGAGTTTGCTGTATTTCTAAAGATCGTTACCGCCCACCTAAAATCAGTTACCATAACCGAGAGCCCGTGGTAAATAAGCCAGGTAGTGTTCCACAGCTCCACAGTACGAAACATAAAACACAAGTTCTCTTGCACTAGGGGCCACCGTCTAGCCACTGTGATGGCCCGCACTGCCTTCTTCTGTCGTGGTGGGTGTGAGGTTGCCCCAGTGAACTGCACCGCCTGGGTCAAGTGTTGTTTCGATGCTATCCAAGAGACGAATGCTTGCGAGGCCGCAATTTTCTAGCATCTGATTCCTGTGCTCGCCTGGATAGCTGTGCAAGTTAAAGCGCTGCTTCTGCGACGGGGCGACCCCGGATTAAGTCCACCTATCGGGTTAACAATGAGGGCAGCGTACTGGACAGACTGAATGTGGTTTTCAGGCGGTTTTCCATGCCCCACTACTTGAATACTCGGCCGGTACTCAGTTACGCGATTTTCAAACATTTAAAAAAACTTTCGCTCACTTTCCCACGAATACCACTACACGCAGCCAGTTGGGGTACATACATTGATCAGCCAGTACATTATGAACACCTACCTAATAGCCAATATGTCCGCCTTTTGCGCCGATAACAGCGGCAACGTATCATAGCATGGAAGCAAGTCGCTGGAAGGAGTTGACACCACATATACACACACAAGTCACCTAATTCTCGTTTATTCCAGGAAGTGGGACGAGGAGCTCTCATGCCAAGTACAATCACATCTCAGATTTGTTCGATTGGGTTTTCATCTGGCAAGTTCGGGGGCCAGCACATCAACTGGAACTCGCCACCTTGTTTCTCGAACCACTCCATCACACATTCCACTCCACGAATTATCATGCTGAAAAATAGCGCTACAGTCAGGGAAAATAATTGTTGATGGGGTGTATGTGGTGTGCAAACAGTGTTCAATACTACTTGGCCGCCATGTCGCCTTTCACGAGCTCCACTGCGCCCATGGAAGCCCACGGGAATGTTCCCCAGAGCTTAATGGGACCGCCGCCAGCTTGTCTCCGTCGTTCAGTGCAGGTGTCAAGGAGCTGTTCCTCTGGAAGAGGACGGATTCGCGCTCTTCCATCGATATGATGAACAACATGCTGGGATTCATCAGAACAGGCAATGCTCAGTCATCGTGCCGAAGTCCGGTGCCTGAGGTCATGTACCCATTTCAGTCTTGCTTACCGATGAAGTCATGTTAACATTGGCACGTACATCGGTCGTCGCCTGCAGAGGCCCATCGTTAGGGGAGTTCGGTGCACTGTGTTTTCAGACACACTTGCACTCTATCCAGCATATTAGCCTGATGTTAGTTGGCCACTGTTTGCTGCCCGTCCTATTTTACCACCAGTCTGCCCAACAGTAGGGGGACGACCTTCGCACGGGTGCATTTTCTTAGCGTGGATTGCCTACATCGGGGGCAGGTATGCACTCAGGTGCAAACCTATTTTTCTCCTTTGACTGACAGGCACTTAACATATTGTTCTGTTAAGTGGTTTTCCATGTCATCACACTTAACCTACTGTTCCCCCACCCTGTCACACCCCCCTACCCCCTCAGGAGGGGTTGCTGGTGCAGTCTGTTAGTGCGAGTTGCCTACATCAGGGGCAGGCATGCACTCATACCTATTGTTCTCCTTTGATTGACAGGCACTTAACATATTGTTCTGTTAAGTGGTTTTCCATGTCACTGCACTTAACCTATTGTCCCCCCACCCCCTCCCACTCACCTCCCCCTCAGGAAACCGTCCACCCCTCGCTGCTAAAGGTACACTTTCAAGTCTGAGTTGCCAACAGCTGTTGTCGAACAGTACTAGGTGCTTCGTCTGGAACTGTGCTACTGCTAAGGTCGCAGGTTCGAATCGTGCCTCGGGCATGGATGTGTGTGATGTCCTTAGGTTTAAGTAGTTCTAAGTCTAGGGTACTGAAGATCTCAGATGTTAAGGCCCATAATGCTCAGAGCCATTTGAACCATTTTTCAAGTTTGAGTTAGCCTATTGTTCTGTTAAGTACTTTTCCAAGTCACTTCCATTTCCCTTTGATTGACAGGTAATTAACCTATTGTACCCCCACACCCTCCCCCTCCCCCAACCCCCTCCCCCATCACTGCTACAGGTACACTTCCAGATCTGAGCTATTGGAATAGGACCACATCTCACTCTTATCAATTTTCTTTATTTATTTATTGTTCCATGGGACCAAATTAAGGAGAAGTCTCCATGATCATGGAACGAGTCAATACATGAAATTATAACACGATAGTAGAAACAGATAAAATGAAATATAAGAAACATATTCAGGCAACAAGTCGTAAGTTTAAATAAAGAAAATCAACAATGTAACACTGGAATTTGCTTATTTTTTCAGCTCTTCCAGGAGCTCCTCGACAGAATAGAAGGAGTGAGCCATGAGGAAACTCTTCAGTTTAGAATTAAAAGTGTTTGGGCTACTGATAAGATTTTTGAGTTCTTGTGGTAGCTTATTGAAAATGGATGCAGCAGAATACTGCACTCCTTTCTGCAAAAGAGTCAAGGAAGTGCATTCCACATGCAGATTTGATTTCTGCCTAGTTGATAACTCTTGGGAATAACGTAATACTGCTAACAACAAAGGACATTAAAGTAAATATATACTGTGAGGGCAATGTCGGAATTCCCAGACTATTGAATAGGGGTCGACAAGAGGTTCTGAAACTTACATCACATATAGCTCGAACAGCCCGTTTTTGAGCTAAAAATACCCCTTTTGAATCAGAAGACTTACCCCAAAAAATAATACCATATGACATAAGCGTATGAAAATATGCGAAGTAGACTACTTTTCGTGTTGAACTGTCACTTATTTCAGATACTGTTCTAATGGTAAATAGAGCACCATTTAGTTTCTGAACAAGATCCAGAACATGGGCTTTCCACAACACCTTACTGCCTATCTGAACACCTAGGAACTTGAACTGTTCCGTCTCGCTTATAAAATGCCCATTCTGTCTGATCAAAATATCGGTTCTTGTTGAATTGTGAGTTAGAAACTGTAAAAACTGAGTCTTACTGTGATTTAGCATCAAATTATTTTCCACAAGCAATGAACCTATTTCATGAACTACATTATTTGATACTTTTTCAATATTACACACAAGATCCTTCACTACCAAGCTGGTGTCATCAGCAAACAGAAATATTTTTGAATCACCTGTAATACTAGAAGGCATATCATTTATATAAATAAGAAACAGCAGTGGCCCCAGAACCGACCCTTGGGGAATGCCCCACTTAACAGTGCCCCATTGGGATTGAACATTACTACCACTCTCAATATTGCGGTGAATTACCTTCTGCTTACTGTTCTTAAAGTAAGAGGCGAACTGATTGTAAGCTACTCCCCTTACTCCATAATGGTCCAACTTCTGCAGTAATATTTTGTGGTCAACACAGTCAAAAGCCTTCGTTAAATCAAAGAAAACACCTAGCGTTCGCAACCTTTTATGTGATCCGTCCAAAACCTCATGGGGAAAAGAGAATATAGCATTTTCAGTTGTCAAACCATTTTTAAAACCAAACTGTACATTTGACAGCAAATTATGTGAATTTAAATGCTCCAGAAACGTTGTATATACAGCCTTCTCGATAACTTTAGCAAACACTGATGGCATAGAAATAGGTCTAAAATTGTCAACATTATCCCTGTCTCCCTTTTTATACAGTAGCTTCACTACCAAGTACTTTAATTGCTCAGGAAACTGACCACTCCTAAAGGAAAAGTTACAGATATGGCTAAGTAGTGGGCTAACATACATAGAACAATACTTCAGTATTCTGCTAGATACCCCATCATATTCATGACAGTTCTTGGCCTTTAGTGATTTAATTATTAACTCAATCTCGCTCTTGTCAGTATCATGGAGGAGCATTTCAGGTAACAGTCTCGGAATACTTTTTTCTAAGAGCGCTATATGATTCCCTGTTGGGACTAGGTTTCTATTTAGTTCACCTGCTATATTCAGAAAGTGATTATTAAATACTGCACATATATGTGACTTATCAGTAACACACACATTCCCACTACGCACTGATTCTATATCCTCGACCTGTCTCTGCAGACCAGCCACTTCCTTTACGATTGACCATATGGTTTTAATTTTATCCTGAGATTTAGCTATTCTATCTGCATACCACACACTTTTTGCCTTCATAATAACATTTTTAAGCACCTTACAATACTGTTTGTAATGGGCTGCTGCATTTAGATTTTGACTGTTTCTAACGTTTTGATATAATTGCCACTTTGTTCTACAAGATATTCTTATCCCTCTAGTCAGCCACCCAGGCTACCTGTTTGTGCTAGTACCCTGTTTTGAATGTTCTAACGGAAAGCAACTTTCAGAGAGCATGAGAAAAGTCTTGAGGAAAGCATTATATTTATCGTCTACTGTATCAGCACTATAAACATCTTGCCACTCTTGTTCCTTGATAAGGTTTACAAAGGTCTCTACAGCAACTGGATCAGCTTTCCTAAATAGTTGATAACTATATTTAACATGTGTTGCAGCACAAAAATCTTTTAGAGTTAAAATTTGTGCATCATGATCTGAAAAGCCATTCACCTTTTTGCTAACTGAATGCCCTTCTAGTAATGAGGAATGAACAAAAATGTTGTCTATGGTTGTTCTACTGTTCCCTTGCACTCTCGTTGGAAAGAATAAGGTTTGCATAAGATTATATGAATTAAGGAGGTCTACCAGCATCCTTTTCCTTGCACAATCACTTATACAATCAATATTGAAGTCACCACATATAACTACCTTTTTGTATTTCCCATAAAGTGAACCAAGAACCTCCTGTAGCTTTAGCAAAAATGTTGTGAAATCGGAGTCTGGGGATTTATAAATAACAACAGTTAGAAGTTTAGCTCCACTGAATTTGAACACACCTGCAGTACTTCGAAACATCAATTGATTCAAATGGAATGCCGTTTTTCACATACATGGCTACTCCCCCACACCGCAACAGCTCCTAGGAAAGCTGCCAGCCAACCTCTATCCTGGTAAAGGAAGCCTTTGAATTATGTCCTTATTTAAGAAGTGTTCAGATATACCAATAATTTCAGAGTCAACATCTATAAGCAGTTCACTAACTTTATATCTAATACCTTGTATATTTTGATGAAATATACTAATTCCCTCATTACTCGGATACCTAAGCTTTGTCGAAAGTGGTTCCTTTGTTAGAGAGACTTCCCTTAAGCAGGAATACCTATCAGCTTACTTCAATCTAAAAAAGGTGCAGCTCTAACACCCACTACGGCAGGAATTTTCCCATGTGTGGTCCCACCACCCCCACATATGCTGTCACCTATAAGCTTTGCCAACCTCCCCTTCCCATACCTGTTGAGGTGTAGGCCATGTCTAGTGAAACCTGCACTGCTGATAGACTCCATCGACTCCACAGAAATGTGACCCATGCCTTCTGTCATCAGCACACCCCCAAGTCTCATATTATTATGCCTGACGGCTGTATTAAGATGAGGATGATCATGACACTGAAACAGTTCCACGAAATGCACATTCGTGTTGCCAGTCTGAGTCGCTATCTTTTCCAGTTCACGATCTATGTCATACTCCCCATCCATATCGATACTATCCGGAGCTCGCGGCGAAGACACTGCCACCAGAGGGCGCTGTTGTCCATTCCGTGATGTAATCCAAGATGGTGGGCGAAAACGGTGGAAAGCAATGTGGTCGCCATGGGCTCCAGAGTCCAGCTGACCTAGTACGCAGTAGCGCCACCAGAGGGAGCTGTCGTCCCTTCCATGACATAATCCAAGATGTTGGTCTGGTGGTGGAGATGAAGGGTCTCATAACAGGAAATTCAATGGTATATTATTTACAAAAAAAAAAAAATCAGTTTGTGGGGGTTGGATTTCTGTTGCTCATCATTCTCTGCTGTGTGGAAACATGTAGCTCTTGTAACAAGTAATTACAGGGAGCAAACATGTTGCATAACCTAATGTTCGGCACTGTACTCTGGGTGTCTTACCCTAATGTTTGGCCCTTTGTCAGCATTTAACCTATTGTTCTGTTAAGTGGTTTTCCATGTCACTCACATTTCCTTAAATTATTCTGACACCTTTGATACCAAATTAAGTAACTAGTAATGTCCTCCTACCACTTTCTGGTAAACTTTTCGAATTTCATATGTTTTTGAACGCCATTTCTGGCACATTCTTCTTTGTCACCCACCCCCTTAAACTTTTGTACTGCATTCTACATAAAAATTATGCAAATTAACCTAGTGTTCTGCACTTAACCTGCTGTTCTGCTCCATGTCACCCACTCACGCACACCTTCCCCTTGACTATTGTAACGCTAACAACATGTTGATGTAAAAATTTATGCAAATTGATTAAATCAATATTTTTCACATGTATGGGGTAACTTTTTAAAATTCCTATTGGTTGGTGAAATCGATGGAATACAGTTTAAACAAAAGATCGCAAATAAAAACACATCCCACCACTCGACACCTGTCGCCTCCGCCGCCCCCACTGCAGGCGCCGCCGCCGCCGCCGCAGCTGTCCCCACCCAGTCCCAGTCGTCACAGCATCACTCTGGTGTCCATGAACCTCCCTCCCTCAGGCTAGTGGGTTAGGGCTGCAGCATCCAAGCTGCTCGCAGTGGCCCGATTCCGCAGCGTCTGCTCCTCCGCCGTCATGTTCTCGCTGATCACGTGAGGTACAGCACACACCCCTGTCCACCGTGCCACAGAACTCCAAGGCGCGCTCACACCGAACCCATCTGCGAATCACCTCCGGGCAGCAAGTGTTTTTATCGTTGCTGACGCTATACCTATGGATACTGATGTCACAGACCGCGCTATAGAAATCTGTTCCACAATAGTGCAGGCTGCTTTCTCCCTTGCAATCCTAATGGGACATACGAGATGCACCCAGTCATGTGTGCCTGCTCCAGCGTGACTGACATGTCGCCGCAAAACGTCCTCGTAGCGACTCACCATCTAAAAGGCTCACAAGTCACATCACTATGTAATAATAAGAACCAAGTCGAACTCTTGGAAGCTCTATAGTGTCTCACAAATACTTAACGGTTAGTTTCTTGATGTTATTTGGAAACAGAGCACGCTCTAAGGACAGACGGGAGTGATTCAGAACAATTACGCAAACAGAATTCGAAGCACTGCCATACAGAAGAGAAAAAAGTGGCTGGAATTTTCGGTAGCCTTCAGCAACACGTCTGGAGATACCCTAATGCCACAGTGGCAGATGAGTGGCGGCATCCCCGCCAGAGATGGATGGACTGTTTCACCCTGTCTTTGAACACTTGCTATCTCAGAACTTTTAGCACATGCTTTGCGCCCCCAGCTTGTTCAAATAAGTTTGTACACGCTCCTACGTCCATGTACAAAGGATGTCTTGTGAATGAATAGAGCATTATGATTGTAGTTTGTATATATCATCATATTGCACTGGGAATTAAGTCCTGCAACGTGCCCTACATGTAGTCGAATAAGGAAAAACTCTTACTCAATTACACTGCTGTCCTACTGAGGCCAGGAGCTTGAATATTAGAGCATGAGACCAATCTCCAACCCAGAAATATACCACTACCGCCTTTAATGTGGTAAACATACAAAATTTCCCCTTTTACATCATTCGTACATATATCACGAAGACAGACAGCATTGTATACACTCCTCACAGCACTAGATATCCCCCTGTGAGGTCGGCGCTCATACACCTCCGGTGTGTGAGCAGAGCGCCCTTAGCAGGCTGAAGTCACTCTCAGAAGTTTTCTACAAATTCAAGCTTGTTTCTCCCCCGGCACACACGCATTACTGTTTCTGATCCGGACATGCTTCACTGCTTGCTTGCTTTCTTTTCTACACCCATCTACAGACTCAGGGATTACAAGAACAAATATATTTTCACATGGTTTGCACACAGCAGTATCCTACCAATCGCTCGTGCAACATATTTCTGAAGATATAAACTGGGAATTATTTCTCTATGAACCCGAAACTTTAGCTATATGGAGCATGCTCTAGATCACTGAGTAACTAGAAACTTATCCCGTGTGTGAGGACCTTTACGTGGGAATTCGAAACAAATATAGGAAAATGATATTTCCACTCTCAAATACCAATGCTGGTGATGTAACAGATTCCAAATCATCCCTATAATTTACAAACACAACTAAGGTGTTTCTCATGTCTAGAGAACCAGCAAATGTGTCTTCCACCTGCTAGATGCATACACCACAATTGATCTTCTCTCAACTAAATAAAAGTGAGAAATTTGTGGAAGCAGTCAACCAAACAATTTACATGGGAGGGAATAACAGGCCAGCGCAAACACACCTCCATATTCAATCTTCTCAAATTTCCATGCGATCACCTAAGCTATCCAACGTACTATTAGTTCGCTATTCGATCGTCTACAGGATAACACAGTTAAGTTATCTACATTTGCACGGCTCCTACTGTTAATGGAAAATGTGAATCATTCACACACAAGTCACCTACGCCACACACGTAGGTAGAATCATCATTCTGTGAAATGACGCTGATATATATTTTATGCCTGTATTTACAAGTAAATATTAGGATTGCGGTCTCAATTGGATGACATTCAACAATGAGCGAAGTATAGGAAATACACCCTGCAGAGGGCAGTGGCTCTGTAAATAGAAATATCTGTACCATCGTCATCACTTTAGATACTCTTCCCTCTGCTATCACAGTATTTCACAGTCATCTCCTTTGCGCATGTCGGAAGACAAACACATCCTTCATAGCCCTTATGCTCAAGGTGAACCTATCACACATCCCCTACTACTACTACTACAGAGGATACAAAATAATACTAAGAGAAAATAAGTCATGGGTGGACATGTCTTATAAGTTTTTCTTGTGAGTGATACCACTGTGTCTTAGAAAGAGAGCTGTAATCGTCTCATATGTTAAAAATCCCGATCACAACAACTAATGTATGTTACTGTCACAAACGGTCTTGGTTCTACAGGTGCACACAAATATCCATGTTAAAAACTATAATGGCTTTATAAATCGAGGTATGGCATTACCTCCAAATGAATTGGTTTTTCCGGACAAACACCGAGACGGTAATAGTAGAAGTGTATATTATCACACCAGCAGTGCGGTTACATATAGCCCACGATGCACCCTAGTAATAAAATTATACAATTTTGAAAGTGATTCGGCTGTGGGGCCTGGTATGAAACTGATATTTTCAACCCCCTTACGCCGCCGCCACTCGATATTTCTCCAGTATTTGTAACACATTCTGTCTCGATGCCATATCATACTTCTGGCACTCCCGTATCTCGAAACGAGCCACCTTTCTCGAACTTATCTGCTACACTAAAATTCCAATGTGGTTTTAGTCACAACTGCTCCCATTTCTGCAGATTTGCGCATGTGATCGTTTCTGTTTAAGTTGGAACTGAGGAGAAGTCAGAGAAAGCCGTATCCAGCACCTTCTGCAACCTATGTAGAAACAGAACGACCTGAGTTAGTGCAACAGGACGGGGTTTCGGCCATTTGGTGGAAAAGCGCACATTGTGGTGCGCCTCCGAACCACAGGTACTAAAGTCCGAAGCAGATCCGCCTCCATTCACATCTATCCGCCCAACATGCTGTCATCATTATTCTGTACCATCCTACAGAGAAAAATTACGAACTATAAAGTCTCCACTAACTTTATCCGGTATTGTGCCGGCGCGACGACGCGTAGCTGCGATGTGGGTCTGGCGGAGAGGGTTGCGATGCTTCCCAGAATAGCATTCCTCCTACCAACCCTGACAGGACACCCTGTCCGTCACTAAATTTACCCACAAAACTGCTGCTGGTGCCAGTGCAGGGACGATCCTATTAAGTATACAGGTGTTGGTCCACTGCCGAGGCCAGTTTAAGGTTCCGTCACCTGTACTGTAGGAGGATGATCGTATCCCGCGGACCATACTGTAAGTCGCGAGAGACTCTCCCTGTGGCCCCGTCTCGTTGTTCGAAACATTATTTGTTTCTGCTGTAGCGCGCTTTGTACATCACCATACATTTTGTTTTTCTGCCACAACTTCGAGGTCTGTGTCAGGTTCTACTGACATTAAGACGTCAAGGCCTCTCACAGAAAACTAGACGTCAAACCATGTAAATCATGTTATTACTGAGGCTGCCATAACACGTCTCTCTCTCTCTCTCTCTCTCTCTCTCTCCTCTCTCTCTCTCTCTCTCTCTCTCTCTCTCTCTCTCTCTCTCTCTCTCTCTCTCTCACACACACACACACACACACACAGGATGATTTTAAATAAAAGAGAGTTACAACATAAGCAAATTGGGGGAGTTTTTGTGGCGTTGTAGATGGGTTCCAAAGTACAGTCCAAAAGTGATTCGCGAGCTCTACATTTAAACTCCTCTGTCATAGTCACGGATTAGCTGATGACTCTACATTCTGTTTCGACTGATTCACCATATTGCAGTACGCGATCGCTGTTTCGGTGCTATTCATCCCAGAAGGTGCTGTCCATCCACCAAAACTCTTTCTCCAACTCAAACAAGGGATATCAGTCAGTCATTATGTGGTAACCAACAGCGTACCATTGCATGGATCGGATGGAAAAGACACCATCGATGTACCGAACAATGATGTGACAGCATGTTTCCCAGTTTCAGCATCATAGCTAAACCGCCACTTCTTCACTTTATCTTTGCGAATGTGGATAGATGACTGAGCAGTACGTCCATTCATTAGGAATTCTCGAACACGTAGACCATAAAAGTATATCAGACAGCGCTCTACATATTTCTAACACCTCGAAAACAGTCCTTAATTTACGATCTACGTCTCTGCATATGGGGGTCACAGAGCATCCTCGTTGTATTCGGGTAAAATTAGACAGTGAAAGACCCTCCTCACGCTGTCATTGATCAAGATGCCCTGCAGCACCATTACCGATTTAATCTGCAACCGACCAGAAGAAGTCCGCTACATTCCGTTTCTCGTGAATGAATGGTGCTTGACGAGTCCTCAGGCATCCAAGTGCACAAGATTTCTTGAGATGTGCCCATGTCCAGCAGGTTAGCACACCGTATCTATGTATAAGAACAGATTTCAAAGTGTCGTGATGTAATAGCAGATGGTTAAGAAGAACAAGAAACGGATGATTTTTTACGCGTGATGGAGCTCCAGACAGATGGAATTCGACGCATTTTTATGTAAATCAACCAAGCTATCAATTTTAAAGTATTATTTCAGAGTCTAGGATCAGGACCGGGGAGGTATTGGTAAGAGAGAACATAAACATTTGCACCCCTAAGACTACAACGTTCTGCACTTAAAACGGGCTATAACGTTAGATCGCTTGCGTTTCCTACCTATCAGTCATATGGGATGTAGCGTGTTAATATTCGAATGTAAGAAATATATTTCAAGCGCATGAGATACATCCTTCTTCCCGGTTTCTCTATGATGAACTATATTATCGAACCGTAAAACGAAAAAATTACTTCCATAAGACATTTGCTGTGTGTGATACGGGCACAATATAGCTTTATGGAGATGTGTAGTGTCCACTGCTCATATCCAATCACGGTTCAGAAATTATATGATGCCTGCATGAGGCCTATATCAAATGATCGTTAGTAATGCGGGATATCTCTTACAAGGAAACAGATAAACGGATAGCAGCAGCGTCTGACATGTGAAAATTACAAGTCATTCTGACACTAACTCTGTAAACATCACAACTGTCAGGCAAATATATACACGGGGATTGCAGTGCCTCGCAAGCACCGATCGCTAATTTTGTTATGAAGTCTCGATTTTACACCCAAGAAGCGACAGGGGGGTGGAGTACATCACATAAATCGAAGTTTGTTTAGAGCAAAGTGGCACATTTCATCACACGTGAGATGGAAGTCCTCTGATGACCGACAGGCTCACCATTAACGTTCGCAAGTAGTCAGTGGTTTAAATAACATAAAGAACTTGTAGCTGTATACGAGTCGAACGCAAGTTATGTCACATGACTAACGCATCCTGACATAACAGTGGAAAAATTGACCTGTAGCAACTTCTACCTCTCTGGGATGCATCGTCAGTCTGCCATTAAATCGTACCTTGTAACAGCTCCATCTCACCCCATCCGCTCTCTGTTATCCTTTATTGCAGATGCATGTAAGTTTAAAGGCAGATGGTTCTCTGTCTTCCAGAAAAAGAGTCAAATGCAGTAAACTCACGTGAATCACTGGTACCTCAATAGACACACAGTATAATGCTACCTCGACAGAAAAAAATTGACTGCTTCCCTGTTTCCCTTCGCTTCTACGTTGACATTTTCTCGGATTTCTGTTGCTGCCGCATACTTGTCCCCATGTACTAATTGTTCTGCGTGAAGCAGAAGATACGCAAGTACTTCCTCAATTTCCCCGCATTTCGGTGTATATTTGGGCAATTTATACCTATTTCCCATCATTTTTCACAATTCTGTCGATTTTTTAAATGTCAGTTCTATCCATGCGATCATAGCTTAACCTCTCATTCTGTGCTGTGAAACTGTTTGTAAATGTAGCACAGCTGCCATTACCTAGCCCAAATGTTCAAAAGCACCAGAAATGGTGGGAGGACATAACTAATTACTTAATTTGCTATCAAAGGTGGTAGAATAGTTTACAGAAATGGGGGTGACATGGAAAACCACTTAACAGAACAATAGGTTAAGAGCCGACAAAGGGCCAAACATTAGGTTAAGACACCCAGAGTACAGTGCCGAACATTAGGTTATGCAGCATGTTTGCACCCTGTAATTACTTCTTACAAGAGCTACATGTTTCCAAACAGCAGAGAATGATGAGCAAACAGAATCCAACCCCCACAAAATTATTTTATTGTAAATAAACAATATACCGTTGAATTTCCTGTTATGAGACTCTTCCTCCCCACCACCAGACCGCCATCTTGGATTATGTCATGGAAGGGATGACAGCGCCCTCTGGTGGCGCTACTGTGTACTAGGTCAGTTGGACTCTGGAGCCGATGGTGACCACACTGTTTCCCGCCATTTTCCCGCGCCATCTTGGATTACATCACGGAATGGACAACAGTGCCCTCTGGTGGCAGTACTGCGTACTAGGACAGTTGGAGTCCAGAACTTGTGGCGAAAACACTGGATGGTGGTACTGCCTCTAATTGCTTAAATAAAGACCGGTGTATGCAAAATAAATACTTAAGTCTAGCGCAGGTCGAGTTCTCCCTCACCTGTCGCTAGGAAGTGGTGGCAGTCGGATGACTTAGGTTAGTGGAGGAAGCGCAAGTGATCTATCTTCCTGCCATTTTCTTAGGTTAGTAGAGGTTGCATTGATGGAATTTGAATTTCCTGCCAGGGGGGCATGGCAGGGGGTTTGGCACTTTCCCACCAGAGAGGTTAATTAATTGATCAATTTAATTGAGTAGTGAATCAAATTGATAAGAGTGAATAGGGAGGGCCTGTTCCAATAACTCAGGCCAGGAAGTGTACTTGTAGCAGTAATGGGGGAGGGGGTTGGGGAGAGGGTGAAAGGACAGTAGGTGAAGTGGTTGTCAGTCAAAAGGAAATGGGTGTGACATGGAAAAGCACTTGATAGAACAATAGGTTAACTCAGACTTGAAAGTGTACTGTTAGACTTGAAAGTGTACTGTTAAATCAGACTTGAAAGTGTACTGTTAACTCAGTCTTGAAAGTGTACCTGCAGCAGCGTGATGTGGGGGGTTTCCTGATGGAGGAGGGGAGTGGGAGGGGGTTGAGGGACAATAGCTGAAGTGCAGTGATATGCAAAACGGCTTAATGGAACAATAGGCTAAGGACCTGTCAGTCAAAGGAGAACAATAGGTTAAGTACCTGTCTTTCAAAGGGGAACAATAGGTTTGCCCGAGAGTGCATACCTGCCCCTTATTTAGGCAACCCGCACTAACAGAATGCACCTGTACGAAAGTTGTCCCCCTACTCCCAACCCATAACATCCGACATACGTAATGACGGGTGGCCGCCCAAATCCACGACGTCTGGACGTGGTTTCACCACGATTTCACCACGTGTTGAAGACATTGACCACAGCATTTCTCAAACACCCGACAAGTCGTGCAGTTGCCGAAATAATCGTGCCGAGCCTCGCAACCTGCCCCCAGTCAAACTCGAGATAGTTTGCGCAGCTTGCCTGTTCTGCACACGAACACGACACTCCCTGGTAGCACATGCATGGTGCGTGCCTGACCAGCAGTCACTTCTCGGCAGGTGACGCTGCTGTCGCCTGGACGGTTTTATATCGACAGTCGGTTGGCGGTAAAATAACGGTAACCACCCTGTGCCGATACAGGGCAAAGGCACAAGAAAAAGAAGAATATCTGAGTCCTGTGCTTTGGTCCACACTTCGTACACATTATGTCTGCTGTTGTAAGCCAGTTGCAAAACTCAGTTAACCATAAATTTTATGGACTGTTCCTAGTGACACTCTTTAAACCAGAAATTAAGCGTTTCTAGGCCCATTTCGGTATAAAAACTTCCTCTTGCTTCCACGTGAGTAATGTGCTCACTAAATAATGTACACCATTTTCGATAAAGCCTCTTTGTCGTTTAGTGGGTAGAGGAAGGACTCAGGTTGGAAAAAATCAATGTAAACTCTTTGCAGCAACGCCTGTGGTAACCACCTGACGTGTTCGTTCCCGATTTCTTCGGTGATAACTGGAGCAAATCACAGATAAGGTCGCCAAGGTGCCGAAGCAAGCGACTGAAATGTGAAGGTTGTCTGGCGCCTTATCACCTGCAGAAGATAATCCGACTGCGTCTGCGGCCGAAGTACAGGGGCGCCGGCCGCTGTGGCCGGCGCGCTCCACGCCGCTCCTCAGCGCTGCCGCCCCAGCCGCCGCACTGCTGGTGACACCGGCCACGGAGCCGCACGAGTCCAACACGTTGTCTTCTTCTATATTCGCAACGAGCAATTCGTGTCCCGCCAGCATTTAATACTGACATACGACAGCGCATCGTGTATTAACGTTAGTATGTGTGGTAGACTGAGTTTCTTGCTGTTTCTACAGATGTATCCTTCTATCTGCTTCCACACGAGCTTTGTAAGGATCAAGTGCCAGCGTTGGGATGACAGTCTAATGGAACTGTCATCGTTGTTTCACTAACAATGTACCAGTATATGAGGTATGCTTCAACCTGTTTCGGCATTACGAGCTTAGATGCAATAGAATCGACACTCGTCGCCTTTTCTAACCACCGCTTTATTACGTGTTGCCTTCTCTACATTGCTCGTGGCCTGGACGTTACCGTACTATGGGCTGCCTAAATTATAACACTGGACACCTCCAGTTTCGACAGAACGAGGGTTCCAAATTAATGTTTTCCTCATAATAACCAGGTTTTTTAATTTGATATTCCACTGAACACCGTCCACAAAAATCACTGTTGCTTCTGCTTGGTGTACTAATTACCTTTTCCCCTGATCTGTTTTTCTTTCTGCTCAAATTATATGACAGAGAAAAGTAAATAAACTGAACTGTTGTTTTCAGTCTGCTGTATTGCTGGTGACGCATTTTTGCCTTAAAGCTTTTACTACTTGTACAGCATTTACTACAATCTGTTTCTTCCGCTTTTGAACGGTTTTCCGCACATATATGCCACAACTGACCGTGAAGCACCTTCACACTGAAGCAAACGACAATATCGCATAATCTGAGGAAGAGAGAAAGCGACTTCCAGTCAGACTTGAAACGTAAATGATGTGGGTTAAGTATGAATCATAGTGATTATCAAAACAATAAAAACTCTGAACGCTTTCAACGTCTTAGTGTGCTTCTGTGTTTCATAATAACGACAAAGTACCTGATATGAAGTGGTGCTCGTGTTCATATGCTAATGCACTACAGCAAACAGTATCACAAAGAAATAGCGTTAAAATTACACCATTTCTCTTCAAATGCATGCCGATATGTAAATAAAATGGAGGAAAACATGTTTTCTAGCGTTCTTTCAACAGTAACTCTCGAGTGTCGAAATGATGGTTTGCCAAGAAGGGACGGAAGTGTCTGTTTCTGACTGTGCATGTTCTGATGTGACGTCGTCCCAGCCGGCACTGAGGATGCTACGTTGCTCACAGCACCAGGGCAGTATTTTTCTTTCAGTGTGCGTGTAAATTATTGTGCAAGCAACAGATGGCCTGCTAAAGAGACCCTTTTGCAGTACATCTTTGGAGGAGAAAGTTAAAGGATTAGGTAGATACAATCGAGATTTAAATCTAACAAGGGGAAGGCATAGCACAGGCCTCACCGATTTGGCTCACACTATGTGAGTAGAAACAGGTAGATGTCACTTTCAAGTTCCTAGAGTACTTAGAATGAGTGGGCTATAGCAAAACTTAAAACACTCTCTAAGGATTTACAACTAGAATATGAGGGATTTTGGAGCAACACTCGATGTATCGGCGCTGTAAACCATTGGCTTAATGCAACAACTGGCAGTTTGTCAGGTGAGATTCAATTATCACTGCTGCTTTCTTTTTCTGCGATTTATTTTATTCCTCACAATTTTAAACTTTTAATTATAAATTTAAATAAATTCTAACACTTCAGTTAATACACTTATAATTAATATATTCAATTTCGTTACTGTTACTAACCTTGTAAGGCAAGTAGTGGTGAAAAAAGAGTATATGTGGAAATTTAGTATGAAAGTGCATGAAAAGAGTTGGATCTGTGAATATAAAGTCACTGATGACAGTGCCAGTAAAGCAGAGTTATTAAATATGGTTTTCCGAAACTCCTTCACCAAAGAAGACGAAGTAAATATTCCTGAATTCCAATCAAGAACAACTGACAAGATGAGGAACATAGAAGTAGATATCCTCGGAGTAACGAAGCAGCTTAAGTTACTTAATAAAGGCAAGGCCTCCGGTCAAGATTGTATACCAGTCAGGTTTCTCTCAGAGTATGCTGATAAAATAGCTCCATATTTAGCAGTTATATACAACCACTCGTTCACAGAAAGATCCATACCTAAAGACTGGAAAATTGCTCAAGTAACACCAATACCCAAAAAGGGAAGTAGTAGTAATCCGCTGAATTACAGGCCTATATCACTAACGTCGATTTCCAGTAGGGTTTTGGAACATATACTGTATTCGAACATTATGAAGTACCTCGAAGAAAACCATTTATTGACACATAGATTTAGAATAGATATCTGTATGGTGCGAAAAGTGGCAATTACCCTGAATAAGTTAAAGTGTGAAGTTATTCACATGAGTAGGCCTACTAAAAGAAATCAGCTAAATTTCGATTACGCGATAAGTCATACAAATATGAAGGCTGTAAATTCAACGAAATACTTAGGGATTACAACTACAAATAACGTAAATTAGAACGATCACATAGATAATACCAAAGACTGCGATTCATTGGCAGAACACTTAGAAGGTACAACAGGTCTACTAAAGAGACCTTACCCCACGCTAGTCCGCCCTATTCTGGAGTATTGCTGTACGGTGTGTGATTCGCATCATATGGGACTGACGGATGACATCGAAAAAGTACAAAGAAGGGCAGCTCGTTTTGTATTATCGCGAAATAGGGAAGATAGTGTCACAGACATGATACGTGAATTATTGTGGCAATCATTAAAGCAAAGGCGTTTTTCGTTGCGACGGGATCTTCTCATGAAATTTCAGTCACCAGTTTTCTCCTCCGATTGCGAAAATATTCTGTTGGCACCCACCTACATAGGGAGAAATAATCATTACGATAAAATAAGAGAAATGAGGGCTCGCACAGAAAAATTTAAGTGCCCGTTTTTCCCGCGTGCCGTTCGAGAGTGGAACGGTAGGGAGACAGCTTGAAGGTGGCTCATTGAACCCTCTTACAGGCACTTTATTGTGAATAGCAGAGCAATCATGTAGATGTAGATGTAGATGATGTTCACAATTCACTTTTTTGCTTTTCATGTTTGTTATTCAGGAACAGCGATGAATAGGGCACAGGGAGAGTGAAAGATGTAAACACACACACACACACACACACACACACACACACATATATATATATATATATATATATATATATATATATATATATATATATATATCGTGTATCTCTGTATATCTTGAATCTCTATCCCCCCCTTCCAACTGCCAAATCAATTTCATCCAAATTTGGCACAAATACAGCAGGCCTCACAAGTATCAGAACTCTTATTTTTATAACCTCCTATCTTCAAAAGTACTGGAGAGATGGGCAAAAACATCTTTTTCCAATTCCTGACATACAGGCTGCCTTGCACAGCAGATATGATGTTGGGGAATAGTGTTGGTCTTCTCTATCAATCTGCTTCGTGAGATAGCCTATGTGTCTGGGGCACAAAACGATTCTGCAACCTGAGGTGTGAAGGCTGCCTTGCATGAAAAGCATGCTGAGCTAGAGTAGTATTGGCATGCATTATCGACCTGCTTTGTGTGGCAGCCTACATATCAGGACCAAAAATGGTTTTCAAGCCCCCTGGCAGTGGATACCCTGCATGCCAGTCGGGATTTGGAAGTAGTATCAGCCTGCTTTATCGACCTGTAGCTTTGCAGCTGCACATGTGGAGGAGTGCAGCTGGAGGAAGGTTGATATTGATAGAGTAGGGGATGGGAAAGGAGAGGGGGCTGGAGGGATGGGCAGAAAGAGGAGGGAGGAGGAGTGATGGACTGAGAGAGGGAGATGAGGAGATGAATAGGGACAGGGGAGCAGAAGGAGATGGATAAGATGAGGTGGAGAGGACAAGATGTAGGGAAAGGGGGGTAGGAAGAGACTGATAGGGCGAGGGGGCAAGAGGAAATGAACACTGAGAAGGGGAAGGAGAAGGTCACAAAGATATCTGGGGAGGAGGAGACAGACAGTGAGGGCAAGAGAAGGAGATGGGGAGAGAGAAGGAGAAGGAGTTGCCAAGAGCTGGGAAGGAAAAGATGGACGACGAGGGGGTGAGGAGAAGATGGGCAGCGGTGGGGTGGAGGTAGCGAGAGGAAAGAGCAATGTACCGGTGGGCAGAGGCAGGAGAAGGGTGTGGTCAGACACTGGGGGACGGAGAAGATGATCAGAGTGAGGTGGAACAGGAGTTGGGAAAAAGGGGTGGGGAGAAGATGGATCAAGAGAGGGAGAGGAGAGGTGTGTGCAATACATGTGTCGAACATGTACGCAGGTGAAGCCGTGGGGAAAAGGCATATTAATAAAAGACTAGCGGAAATTATAAACGTATAAAGAATATAGTTGATTTTAGTGCATTAGGGAAAGTTTTGACGTCGTGATAGGTGTGACTTAATACTGTTGCGATATTAGCTTTATCTAATGGAATGTTGTTCATATGATTATGAATTACGCTATGTTAATATGCTCTAGATCTTTCAGTCCCACTGCACCCCAATCATCATTGTTCGCAAATAACAAACACGGAAGGCACGAAAGTGGGTTATGAACGTCACACTCCCAGATTCAACTCATTCCATACACTTACGTTTTAAATTTCCTCGTATACACGCTTTTTTATCTCCACCTATTGCCTTTAGGTTTACAAGGGTAGTAATGCTAACTAACTTGAATGTATACATTTTATGTACATAAATTGAACTGCATCCTTAGTGGCCAAAGACAGTGCTTTGTGTGTGTAAGTTATGCTATGTGGGGTGCAGACAAGAATAATTTGAGATTAAGGGACTCTACATCCTAGTAAGACAATGATATCTGCAGGAACTCTCCCCAACCTCTTTTCAGCCTCACTCATGGGGCTGATGCAGTGCCGTAGATTAACTGCCGAAGCAATTGCAACGAAGTGCCAGAATCTCATGCACTGCCAAAATGTTGGTGAATCTTATGTAATAGACTCAAGTTCAGAAAAAAAAACAGAACGCTTTGAATGACTAGAGATAGGATGTTCATATTCACAGGACACGTGCATTAATATGTTCTGCAGAAATTATTAGCATTTCAGTCACCTCCGTTCAGCATGTGTCCTGATGTCTAGGAGGCGTTGGGTCCGCCATGGACCCTGATAATTTGTTCCATGCATGATGGCATCGATGCTTATAAGGCGCGAATGGCGTCCTGTGGTTTATCCATCCAAGCTGCGTTCACCTGGTTCCAAAGTTCATCTGTGGTGGTTGGTATTAGGTCATAGCACTGCACCCATCACTTCACCATGTCCCACACATTTTCGACTGGCGTCAAGTCACGTGATGTGGCGGGCAAGGATAAGAGGCTGACACCACTTGACACCAAGAAGGCATGTGCTCTTACAGCGAAATGTGGCCGTGCATTGTCTTTCTGAAAAATGGCGTCTGAGCTATGGTGCAGAAAGGGTATGGCTACGAGCCAAAGAATGTCATTCACGTAGATCACATTGGTCACACGCACCAGCTGTGATTTGTGGTTGTACGCAATAACACCCAACACCATAAGGTCGTGAGTTGGCACTGTATATCTTGTGCGAATGCAATCACCGTGATCTCGCTCCCCGTGTCTGCGACGAACCAAAATGTGGCCATCGCTTTCAAACAAACAGAACCTGTCTGAAGCCATGTCTGTCCCCAGTGATGTTGTTCCATACACCAGTGCCTGATTCGTCAAAGGTAGGTGGAGAAGTGGACGATACGAACCTAACCCAAGCCGTAATAAACGGCGACGGACTGTCACCCCTGGTAGTTTACGATGTGCTACACTGTTCCACGGTTGCGTTATAGCTGAGGAGGACGCACACATGTCCTGCAATACTGTGCCGGTCTTCCTGGGAGGGGTGGTCTGAATAGTGCGACGTGACCCATGTCATCGTGTTCTACGGCCTCCCATGAACCATTCTGCACACACCCATTGCAGTGACGAAACACTTCGCCTCCCGAGCAGCAATTTCCCGGATGGATGCATCACATCCTCTCACGCCAATAATTCACCTTCTTTCAAACTGACTCATTTGACGGTAGGGTTCACGCATACGTCTGCGAGGCATCCCGGACGTCTGCTCAAGTCACACTCATCCATTACCTTCGATTTATAGCGACAACGAGAGCCGCAGGCACATTTTACCGGTTGGTAGTGTTGCGCCGCGATATCGATGTTCATCTTGAACCCTCGAGCCGACATGGTTCAAATGCTAATCATTTCTGAAGAATATACTAATTTACATGTCCTTTGAATAGGAACGTCCGCCGGCAGGGGTGGCCGAGCGGTTCTAGGCGCTACAGTCTGGAACCGCACGACTGCTACGGTCGCAGGTTCGAATCCTTCCTCGGGCATAGATGTGTGTGATGTCCTTAGGTTAGTTAGTTTTAACTAGTTCTAAGTTCTAGGGGACTGATGACCTCAGATGTTAAGTCCCATAGTGCTCAGAGCCATTTCAACCATTTGAATAGGAACGTCCTATTTCTACCCTTTCAAGGTGTTCTGTTTTTTTAATGAACATGCCTGTATTAAGTACAGAACGCTAGAGTAAATATAAGTGTACATAAAATTTGTATGCTAACGGCAAATGTAAAAGGTGGATCCACATAGATAGAAATCGAAGCTGTGTAAGAGGTTGTTTGGGTCCAAGTTAGTCTAAAAAGGAGATTGCTTACAAAAAGTTCATGCGACCTGTCGTCGAATATTGCTCCAGTGTGAGGAAATACGAAACGGACTAACATGTTGTTGTTGTTGTTGTTGTTGTTGTTGTCTTCAGTCCTAAGACTGGTTTGATGTACTTCTCCATGCTACTCTATCCTGTGCAAGCTTCTCCATCTCCCAGTACCTACTGCAGCCTACATCCTTCTGAATCTGCTTAGTGTATTCATCTCTTGGTCTCCCTCTACGATTTATACCCTCCATGCAGCCCTCCAATACTAAATTGTTGATCCCTTGATGCCTCAGAACATGTCCTACCGGCCGATCCCTTCTTCTTGTCAAGTTGTGCCACAAACTCCTCTTCTCCCCAATTCTATTCAATACCTCCTCATTAGTTATGTGATCTACCCATCTAATCTTCAGCATTCTTCTGTAGCACCACATTTCGAAAGCTTCTATTGTCTTCTTGTCTAAACTATTTATCGTCCATGTTTCACTTCCATACATGGCTACACTCCATACAAATACTTTCAGAAACGACTTCCTGACACTTAAATCTATACTCGATGTTAACAAATTTCTCTTCTTCAGAAACGCTTTCCTTTCCATTGCCAGTCTACATTTTATATACTCTAACATGGGATACTGAAATCATACAAAGAAAGGCAACTGGAGCGATGACAGGTTTATTTGAACTATCGCGTGACATAAACACTGAAGAAACTAGAACTGCCAAAAGTCTGAAGACGAGCATCAACCATCCTTCAGAAGTTTATTTACAAAGTTTCAAGTGACAATATTAAGTGACGGATCTATGAATATATAGCAGCTTACTGTATCGCTCCAGTAAGGATTGCGAAGACAGTATTAGGAAAATATCAATACTTACTGAGGCTTTTTAGCTGTCATTATTCTCGCGATCTCTACTCAAATGGAGTCGTGGTACAATGGGAACAAATCTCCGTTACGCACTTCACAGAAGTTTGCAGAATATGGAAGTAGATGTAAATGTAAATGAAATGTATTATAGTCTTACTAGCGAGCATGCCCGATTACTCATTGGGCTAGCCAAAGAATTCGCCACCCAAAGGGACACATTGCTTTCACCAGGCGACCATGTGCAGCTAGCACGACTCGAGTTTTCCATCACGGCTCACAGAGTAACATAGTCCATGGGGCGAGGCACATTGTTTGACTAGGTGTTGCTTTCGGTTCATCGTAGGCGGCCAGAGTTACACCCAGCTCATCACATCTGTTTCTCACTCCGCTTTCTGAATGTCACGCGTCTTCATGCTTCAAACGAAATAGCAGAATGTTATGATTCCACCCAGGATGTCACAGTAGGTATGAAGTATATGATGGCATTTAAGCATCGACAAGGTGATTGTCCATGCATGTTGAATGTGCCTTCAGAATCAGCAGCCCCACCATAGCGTTTATCCTCGCGGTCGAATCAGAACATCCATCAGGGCAGATGCCGTTTGATTATGATGGCAAACTAACTGCGCAGTGTGCCTGCTGATGGTTAGCACAGCCTCCAATCTCTTCTTTGTCACCTCACTGACATCAACGAATAGCCATGTCATGATCTTGGTCCTAGAGAAGACACTTGCCATACAGACCTTTTGTCAGATTGATGAAGTGTTACACAAGGGCACTGCCTCACAACCAGCATCCAGCTCAAAGACCAGGCAACTGGTCTGGCTATTGACAAATCACATGATTAAAACGATGATGACCTTCCTCAAGAGTTACCAACTCAGCACCATCAACATCTGCAGCTTGGCGCAACTCCTGTGTGCTCATAGACACCGTTTGCAGCTGGACCAGCTATACCTGGTCAATTGAGCTCAGAGCTGGACGGCCGGGCCCTAGGACATTCTGGTGTACCTGCCTCAGTGGGTCCAGAGCCGAAACCCAGGCCCTAGTACATTCTGCTGTACCAGATCCATTACTAGACCTGCACATTTGGCTGCAGACTGGGTTGGGTAAAAGGCAACACTGGGGTGCAATTATTCGAATCCGCAGCTGGTCGGAGTTGAGTGGTCCATCACTGTAACCAGATGCGCTCAGTACCAGTCCTGTGGATACCCTGCACCAACCTAGGCGCCATCCGCCTTCACTGCGTCCTTCTCCTCCTCCTGCACAACCTTATGGTCTCTTGCTGCGTGATCGCCCTGCACAGTAGCAGCTGCCTGCCATTCTACAGTCGTGCCAAACCCTCACGGCGCTCCACGACCTCCATCTCTGGATTTACTCCCTAGGCTAGACAAACGTGTGCACGTGACCATTCATTGACATCCACGCTACCTTACGACCCGGAGATGGCAAAAGGTAGGTCACCACTACTGAACACCTCGGCAACACACTGCCTGTGCTGCCCCTCTCCCACTCCCCCATAAATAAAGCACACATCACCGAAGCTGTTCTCACCCTATGACTCTGGGACCAAAGGCTGGTCTACCATGTACATCAACACGTTTTGCAGGCAAGAAAGACACCTCTCTAGCCCTAGATGTTAGTTATAGCGAGAGGGCTGTTATATCCTAGTCTAGTAAATACTCATGCTGAACGTAGACGTTGACAATGGCCGTATGAAGCATATCACTGTGTGAGGAGGAGAGGGGGAGGGGAGGGGACTCACATATGTGGTGCCCTTAGGGAGAGACTGTCACGTGGGGGTGGCTGTGCTAAACAAAATCTTGGGTGACAAATGGCCAAAGAATATGGTGACACGAAAAGCTAAAACGAGTTTCCTATATTCTGAGAAGCTGTTCATATAGTTTGCCTACGATGACCCACTGGCAGTCAGATTTTTTGTTTTTCTTATGGACTGAACCGTTTACATTGGTGTGTGACTGGGTACCATTACTGGTTATGAGTTGGCTAGGAAAGAGTATGGTCATTTTGCCCCTCCCCGCCTTCGTTCCTCTTGACATCTGTATTATAGTTGAAAATTCGACTTAACACAGTGCAGCTGCTCTCAGGAGCGTTCCTGTTACTTGTTACTAGTATACCCAATAAGTGAACAGAGAAACGTGATAAATTTAGGACTCCAATAAGCATTGTGTAATGGGTCAATATCTTTGTTAAACTGTGACGTCTCGTTACATACAACAAACCTGACCTGAAAAACCTCATGGCAGGCATGTTTAGATATGATATTGCACCAATCTAAGTATGTCAAGTGCTAACAATAAACACTGAAGGTACAGTGGTATGAAATCCTATGCGTGGCAAGCATGAGCGAAACACAAGAGAAAATGCGTCTCATAACACTCGGCAAATCAAGAGGCTACATCTTGTGTTTGTAGGCAACAACAACGGAGCAGAAGGCAAGGAGTGGAAGGCGTCTGGAGGCGCTCGCAGACTCCAGAGGTGCGCAGATGTAGGAGGAGACGCGGACTAAGCACGATTCACTGGTTAAGAGTGTGTAAGGAAATGATGAGTGGAATGACATTCTAATATTGTGAACAAGATTATTTCTGAATAAGTGAAACGAAACCTGGTGAATTCAGGTAATAATGTATCAGAGGAATAGTTGGTATCATAACTAAAAGGAAATGAGAAACATGATAAACGAATTAAATGAAAATATTTCTTACGTCTTTTAACCAAATCCTCCGAGAAACAATTCCAGCACAGACAGGAACGACGCAACATGGCACCACGCGGAATTACAGAAAGCTAACCAAGGAACCACTAATTATTTTACAACACATTTCTCCAAATGAAGAGAACGACGTTTTATAATAATTTGGGTTCAGATAAACGGTTTGCTCGACGCATTAGCGATAATTAAGTTTAATGTGCAACTAAGTACAGTTCAGAAAAGTAGTGAGATGTCTTAGAAATAGCAGTCAGATCAGCTAAAATGAACAGTAATAAAATTTTCAGTTGCGCGCAGACGTTAGTAACTTTTGAAACAGGGACCATAAAACTAGAATTAGTGTAAACAGCAACAATGATACGAGAGTACACTGATGAGCCAGAACATCATGACTACTGCCCACCGCGACCTTGGATGCTGCGTGGTGATGTTGTGGGCACGTGACGCGGTACTAAAAGTACGTAACCTGAGTAGAGGCGCATGGGGGATCACCCTAGCTAAGATATGGGCCGCAAATGGAGAGATCCATTGAGATAAGCGACTTTCACAATGGGCAGATCATTACTAACCAGAGCCTGTGAACGAGTATCTAGAAAACGGCGAAGTGGTCGAATGCTCGTGCTACTGTCGTGAGCATCTGCGGAGAGAGGCAGAAGGACAGTGGAACTACTGCTAGGCGCTAAATGATTGGATGTTCGCGACTCTTCACAGAACGTGGGGTTTGGAGGATACCTGCTCTGTAAAGTAAGATAGATGGTGGCCTGTGGTATCCCTGCCGAAAGAGCACAATGGCGGTGCACGCACGAGTGTTTTGGAGCGCACGTTCATCATCGTACATCGC
The DNA here is from genome assembly GCF_023864275.1 of Schistocerca cancellata. Taxonomy (NCBI): domain Eukaryota; kingdom Metazoa; phylum Arthropoda; class Insecta; order Orthoptera; family Acrididae; genus Schistocerca; species Schistocerca cancellata. The sequence continues at coordinate 8,250,270 of NC_064631.1, read as the reverse complement.
TCATCACTGAGGTCTACAGCTGAGCACCCCTACCTGTTCACACGTTGACCCAACGACACCGTCGATTATGATCACAGTAGGCGCGGGCCCATCGGGATTCGACTTCCGAGTAACGGAAACGTGTCGGCTCTTCGAGTGAATCACATTTTTGCTGCACTAGGTGGACGGTCGTCTCCACACATGCCGCCGTCGAAGTAAACGGCGGCTCTAAACGTACAGTGCACCACGCGCTCGGTCACAGGCTGGTGGGAGCAGCATTACGTTATGGGGGGCGTTCCGCTGCCCTTGCATGGGACCTGTGGTAGTGATTGAAGACGCGCTGACAGCTGTGAACCACCTGCATCCCTTCCTGCTAGATGCCTTCACAGACGGCGATATCACCTGTCTCCGAGTCAGAACCGTGCTACACTGGTCTGATGTCTCGCCAACCAAATTCGCCTGATATGAATGCTACAGAAGCCATCAGGGTCGCTATCGGGCGCCATCACCGCGTGCGCACAGCAACGGCCCGTTATTCACGCGAATTACGTGATCTGTGCCTAGACATCTACTGACACATATCTCCACAAGTGTACCAACGAACTGTCGGAGACTCGGTACGCAGAGTGTGTGGTGTGTTTCATTCCCAAGCCGGACAAACGAGCTATTAGGCAGGTGATCATAATGTTCTGGCTCATCAGTGTAGCTTGGAGGTGCTTTATCCTTACGTTGTCAGCGTAGGTGAGCATACTGCCGGCAATGTTGATGTCGGTGTAGTTGGGGAGGGGGTCCTTGAGCGGGAAGTGGCTGAGCACGGTGACGTTGTGGCCGCGCGCCGCCAGCTCGCGGAACAGCCGGCCGAACATGGTGAAGTGGCTGGGCGCCACGAACCAGAAGACGCCCAGAATGTTGGCGCCCGAGGCGCCGCCCGCCAGCATCGCGAGCGACGCGGCTGCCAGGCACGTCCACGTCGACGTACGCAGAGGGCGCATCACGGCAGCGAGCAACGGAGGCGTCTGCACCGGACTGATCGAGACCTTCTCTGAAAACAGAATCGAAAGACAGCGGTGAGCACAAACCGGGCGTTTACGAAGGGGACATCAAAACGCTTCAGGCTGTAAATTGCAGAATGCGTATATCAGTTAAAGACAATCGCCGTGAACACTGAGGCAATGATCCACCCGACGCACAAGGTTGAAGATACCCATTTGGTAAAACACTGTATCGTGCTGCGTGGGAAACTCCATAACTACCTGCTGCTAACCCCCGACCGGACCCATCTACCCTTCAACGTCTTTTTCAAAGGACTGAAGGTGTGATAATCGTATGTGGAGAGATCAGGACTATTCCAGTCCCTTGGCGTAACTTCTGTGTTGCGACATCTACGGTATGGGCCACTAGTGCCTCCTGTCGCAGATATCCCAGACTCTTCACCTTAATTCCTCCCGTGCTGCGCAGTACCGTTCCTCATTGACGGACGCATCGAGTTCCTTCAAATGAATTAGCAGTGGGCTCCAATAACCAAAGACCAGGGTGAGCATCACCTTTCCAGCAGATGGCTGGCTCTCGAACGTCTTGGGACGAGTGGAGGACGGATGACAAGACCGCACCGCAGTTAAACAAAAATATCATCAGTGCGATTTAAATGCGGAATGTTTGGTGCGACGACGTCACACTACACCACCTCACCCACGGGAGATCTACAACGTAATTACTCACAGGTACCCTTTTCCTGTGCTCCGTAGTTTTGGTGTAACTTTTAATCAACTTTTACGCCCGTTCCGCTGGACGACAGCACACAGCACGAACTAAATCGGGGTTTCGCTCGATACCCTGCCGACACACAACATTTGGTACCGATCTGAGTGCCTGACAGCTGGTGCTTTGGGTGTCAGCGCGAAGTTTGTCTGAGGAAGAGTACTGAGAGTGTGAACACGCGTCCTCAAATGGACTCTAAGCACGAACTTTGCGACTGACGCCGAGAGACTGGGCCGGCTACCACACCTGCGCAACCGTTCGCTAGTGGGTATGAAATCACTACGTACTGCGCCATCATACGGACTTGGAACAATGGATCAAAGTTGTCGCAGATAAATAAATGCCACCCAGGTGCGAATGGTGGTCTGTACATTCACCAAAATGCAAACCATCTCTCTCACGGCGATTGCTTTTTCCGAAACATCACTTTTTGAGGGAAGATAATGGAGTTTCGCCTCACTCCAGACCAAAGCGTGGCTGCCCTCACTCTGCAAGATAAAGGCCTGTCGAGCATGGGGAGCGATCGCGTGAGTCTCGTGGAATCTGCATCAATGGGAACTCAAACTGGGATGAAGTTGTGCACTCATTACTTCGAAGAACTGTCGAACACTGACGTTTGTCTTAGCCTGTCGAAGTATTTGACTGACCCCTCTGGGTGCCAAGCCTCTGATTGGGCGTTGTTGGAATAGTCTACCAACAACAGAGGCCTGAACATTTCACGAAGCTGCCAGCGGCCTTACACTGCGTCGCGCTCAGCGAATGACCTGCAGATGTTCGACCGAGCTGGACTCCGCATGCGACTTCCATGACTGTCGCAACGCCAATAGCACCCCAATGCTCAAGCGATTAACGGCACACTATTTACACTATTTACATCACACACCTGAAATACGAGGGTTGTTATTTAAGTAAAGGCCGTTCGCGCGTATAGTCCCGTAGTTCGCGCGGACGCCACAACAAGCCACCGCGCCACTTGCCGGCATCCTCCCCTTGTGGGCCTTCAGCCGTTTGTATTGCATCTTGTTTACGTTCCTCTATCCATTTTTGCCTTGAGGCTTTCAGCCTAGCTGTGATATATATATATATATATATATATATATATATATATAATTTGCAATAACTGCATTTGCTTTTAAGATTTCTTGTTTGGAGGCCTTCAGCCGTGAAAGAATTGGAGTTTGAAACTCGTAGTTGTAAAGGTTCGGCTATGTGCCGCTTTGCTTGTAAATATGTTATTAAAGTACAATAAATTTCATTTTTAAGTTGAACCTGACCGACACCTTATTCGGCCCTTTGCACAATCCTAATCACCTGTTCTGCCCAGAGGATTTAGCGGTCGTCTCAGGTACCAAAGTATACATGTATTCCTGCAGTTCATTAATTGAATCGGAGATTTTTGAAATTGTTCTGTTAGCTTTGCCTTTTTCATCCAGGACCTCAACTGCGAATATTATCGAATCTGCGGGAGAATGAATAAATGAGAAAAATATGTTCAATGCATGACGCTATTCTGACCCCCAGCAAGGTTTCTGGTGCCACTAAAAAGACGTGATGATTGTATCATTTTTGTCCAATGATTCTTTTTCTTTCTCTGGCGCCACCATTATGTGAAGTTTCCGAAATGACATACCCGCCATTTAACTGTGTATAATGTGATTATTTCAGTATCTAGATTTCGACCATCCGCCATTTTACGGTGTTCTTAAACTAAAACTAAACTCCGCCCGAAGAGGTCTCATAAGACCCTAACGGTACCGACCGACCGCCGTGTGGTCCTCAGCGCATAGGCGTGACTGGATACGATTGTGGAGGGGCACGTAGTCAACACACCGCTCTGCCCGCCATATATCAGTTTACGACACCGGAGCCGCTAGTTCTCAGTCAAGTGGCTCCTCAATTTGTCGCACAGGGGCTGAGTGCACCCCGCTTGCCAACAGCGCTCGGCAGATCGGACGGCCACCCATCCAAGTGCTAGCCCAGCCCGTCCGCGCTTAACTTGGGTGATCTGACAGGAACCGGTGGTATCGCTGCGGCAAGGCCGCTTCCAATTGTTACAACGTAAAAAAAAAACCGTCCGACTTGTGTGAAATACATCGTCGAAGAATGTTGTGAAGCTGTTATGTAAATTACACGATCGAAACGTAAGTGTAAGCTTCATTTGTCTGTTTATAATCATCAGTTAATGTGGGCAATAATTTTTAACGTTTAACTACAGCTAAATGAAGTTTACATTTGTGTTTTCGACATCTGATTTAAATCAGAGCTTCACTACATTTTTTTCACATAGTAACACTTGATTGTTGCCAGCATCATATTTAAAGTACCAGGGCAACAATTACAAGGTACAGGGACACAGTACTAGAAGTGGCTAAAGAATGTCTTGGAACAGTAGTGTGTAAAAGAAGGATGAAGCAAACAGCTTGGTGGAATGATACAGTCAAGGCAGCCTGTAAAAGGAAAAAGAAGGCGTATCAAAAATGGCTACATACTAGAACCCTGGTAGACAGGGAAAGTTATGTTGAAGAAAGAAATAAAGCCAAACAGATAATTGCAGCATCCAAGAAGAAATCTTGGGAAGACTTTGGAAACAGGTTGGAAACTATGGGTCAAGCCGCTGGAAAACCATTCTGGAGTGTAATTAGCAGACTTCGAAAGGGAGGTAAGAAGGAAATGACAAGTATTTTGGACAGGTCAGGAAAACTGCTGGTGAATCCTGTGGGTGCCTTGGACAGATGGAGGGAATATTTTGAAGAGTTGCTCAATGTAGGTGAAAATGCGATCAGTAACGTTTCAGATTTGGAGGTAGAATGGGATAGGAATGATGATGGAAATAGGATCACATTTGAGGAAGTGGAGAAAATGGTCAATAGATTGCAGTGCAATAAAGCGGCTGGGGTGGATGAAATTAAGTCGGAACTCATCAAATACAGTGGAATGTCAAGTCTTAAATGGCTACACAGGATAATTGAAATGGCCTGGGAGTCGGGACAGGTTCCATCAGACTGGACAAAAGCGGTAATCACACCAATCTTTAAATATGGAAACAGAAAAGATTGTAACAACTACAGAGGTATCTCTTTAATCAGCGTTGTGGGTAAAATCTTCTCAGGTATTGTTGAAAGAAAAGTGCGAGTATTAGTTGAGGACCAATTGGATGAAAATCAGTGTGGGTTTAGGCCTCTTAGAGGTTGTCAGGACCAGATCTTTAGCTTGCGGCAAATAATGGAGAAGTGTTATGAGTGGAACAGGGAATTGTATCCATGCTTTATAGATCTAGAAAAGGCATATGACCGGGTTCCTAGGAGGAAGTTATTGTCTGTTCTACGAGATTATGGAATAGGAGGCAAACTTTTGCTAGCAATTAAAGTTCTTTACATGGATAGTCAGGCAGCAGTTAGAGTTGACGGTAAGTTGAGTTCATGGTTCAGAGTAGTTTCAGGGGTAAGACAAGGCTGCAACCTGTCTCCACTGTTGTTTATATTATTTATGGATCATATATTGAAAACAACAGACTGGCTGGGTGAGATTAAGATATGTGAACAGAAAATAAGCAGTGTTGCATATGCGGATGATTAGTTGTGATGGCAGATTCGATTGAAAGTTTGCAAAGTAATATTTCAGAGCTAGATCAGAAATGTAAGGACTATGGTATGAAGATTAGCATCTCCAAAACGAAAGTAATGTCAGTGGGAAAGAAATATAAACGGATTGAGTGCCAAATAGGAGGAACAAAGTTAGAACAGGTGGACAGTTTCAAGTACTTAGGATGCATATTCTCACAGGATGGCAACATAGTGAAAGAGCTGGAAGCGAGGTGTAGCAAAGCTAATGCAGTGAGCGCTCAGCTACGATCTACTCTCTTCTGCAAGAAGGAAGTCAGTACGAAGACTAAGTTATCTGTGCACCGTTCAATCTTTCGACCAACTTTGTTGTATGGGAGCGAAAGCTGGGTGGATTCGGGTTACCTTATCAACAAGGTTGAGGTTACGGATATGAAAGTAGCTAGGATGATTGCAGGTACTAGTAGATGGGAACAATGGCAGGAGGGTGTCCACAATGAGGAAATCAAAGAAAAACTGGGAATGAACTCTATAGATGTAGCAGTCAGGGCAAACAGGCTTAGATGGTGGGGTCATGTTACACGCATGGGAGAAGCAAGGTTACCCAAGAGACTCATGGGTTCAGCAGTAGAGGGTAGGAGGAGTCGGGGCAGACCGAGGAGAAGGTACCTGGATTCGGTTAAGAATGATTTTGAAGTAATAGGTTTAACATCAGAAGAGGCACCAATGTTAGCACTGAACAGGGGATCATGGAGGAATTGTATAAGGGGGGCTATGCTCCAGACTGAACGCTGAAAGGCATAATCAGTCTTAAATGATGATGATGATGATGACGATGATGAGTAACACTTGAAAATGCCCCAAGGCCGAAATGTAGGTAGTGAAATAAACACATTATATACAGTCAACTGGCGTAAATATCTTTTCGAAAACCATTTACGATCGACGGGCGCGTGAGTTTTGAGTCATCCGGTTTCTACACGCGAGTTAGAATACTATCTTCACAAATCCGTCAGCTCATCAGATAGCAATTGCCCGGTCAGCGTAAACGAGTCTCAGGAGGAGGAGCTGCTTGGCGTTTCCGTGTGAACACAGCTTGCAGTGGTGAAGGCGCCAAATTCGCATTCTGGAGGGGCGACCACCCGTGTTTACGTTTTCCTTTGTTTCCAAAACCAATTAAGGGGAATGTTGAGTCCAGTGATGCTTGCTTTGGAACTCGCTGGGGCGATTTCAGTCTCCAGGCGTTTCTTACCCGGGCATGTGTTACGTCCCCCATAGTGTCACGCCGAGAAGTAAAAACACCGGTCTAGTCCTCTTCGTATCAACAGTGGCAGCAAAGTAGCATTTTATGTCTAACGGATGACGATGTGAAGAAGATGACGGTGCAGGAGTCGCGGAAAAGGCACTCCGAAAGTGTTTGGCATCACTGTCATAACCTCTCAACCAGTGTGTTGTCGAAAACTACGCGAAAAGCAGGCAGAGTAACAAGAATTGCTAATGATTACTCGGGTGTGAGTTTACTGGTAGTGCAGATGCGGAAACGAGTGACACGACACGCTGGCAGTGACGTCACCGCTGGCAGCTGCACGCGAGGTCGAGACAAATGAAGACAAGTAGCGCGCGCGCGCTCGCCGGCGCTCACCACCAGCAGCAGCAGCAGCAGCAGCAGCAGCACTCGCCTCGCCGCGGGCGCGCAGCCAAAACGTAGCAGCCAGCCGGCGCCGCACTGACCCGCCACCGTCCAGCGTCTTCGTATAAAAAAAAGGCGGCTGCGTCGCACAGGGCACGTGGGCCACGTGGGCCCTGAGTGCGCAGGCGCGCCGTTACGCAACACGCTCTGTGGGCGGGGCCGGGGAACCGCTTCATCACGGCGGCGGGCAGATGAGCTGCCGTCGGCGCCTCTCGAACTGCGTCACTTTCAGCGCTTGGCAGCGCGGTGACGGAGCCAAATGCGATACGCCCACTTACCTCCTGGACCACCTCGCGCGTAGTTCCAGACGGGGGAAACTGTCCTCCGAGGAGCACACGGGGTCCCGGGAAGGTCGAGGTTCAAATCCCTGTGCAGTCTCGCCAAGACGAATTCCTCGATTGTTTTTTCCCCACCTATCCCAGTTCGAGCCTCGGCCCCGTGTTTAACCAGCATATCAACGACGGTACGTTAAAGTGTAATGTAATGTTGTATTGTATTGTATTGTATGGAACTGGGGACCTAGAAACGACGGAGAGGCTTCGTCCCCACCGTAGCCCTCAGTGGTTCACAACCCCACAACAGGCAACAGAAGTCCACTCACCTCACCTGCTGTGGGCCCCCTCCTGAACGTCTCACACCAGACGAGAGTAACACCAAATGTTTGCGTGGTAGAGTAATTACGGTGTACGCGAACGTGGAGACAGTGTTTGCGCAGCAATCGCCGACATAGTGTAACTGGGACGGAATGTGGGGAACCAGCCCGCATTCGCCGAGGCACATGGAAAACCGCCTAAAAAACAATCCAGAGACTGGCCACCAGACCGGACCTCGAGACTAATTCGCCGAGCGGATTCGTGCCGGAGACCGGCACGCCTTCCCTCCTTGAAAGCACTGTGGTAGACCGCACGTCTAACGAGGCAGTCGGTGTAATGTTACTCGCGTGCAAAACTGTACAGCTGAGTAAGTCGGCGTTATGCGAAGTACACGAAAAGGAACGTGACAGCGAGGACACTTGGATTCCAGTACTAAAAAACGATCAAGCAAACTACCGAGAACAAGCATTTGCGAAATTACGAACGAGAAAAGGAATCGTCAGCTGTGAGAAAACTTCACATCCTCACCTTCCATATGTTGACTGTCACCGTCGCCATCATTACTTCGTTTTCCAACCTATCGTTTTCCTCATTTTATTTGTATTTCTTTACTTTTACTCGGAATCGTTCATCACTTGAGACTTCTCAGAAGTCTCAACTCCGCACTCTAGGTATAAATTTCTTGTTTACCACTTGTCATTAACTTTTATAAACTAGTCTTCCTACAGCAACAGTCTTTCAAAACTTTAATGACGTATGTTACTATTTCTTGCTTTCTTCGTGTATGCTGATTAATTTTTAAAAAATAATGCGTAAAACCGTCAAAGAAAGCTGCAAATGGAATAAGACCTATGAATAGGGAAAGTGACAATGAACATCATCGAAAGAAGACAGAATACTAAAATAAATAGTGTGTAACAAATCGTCCACAATTTAACAAGGTAACACACTTATTATGTATGACCTTAGGAGCCGAACGTCGTGAAAGAAAACAGCGCTCAAATAGGAGAGCAGTGGGTTACAGAGCGGTTCTGGAGAGGACGGGGAAGGTCAATAAACAAATATACATTTCAATTTCCACTGTCTATACTTTTACGAATAAATTCATAAAACTTTGTCAGCATGACCAGGAAGGATTCAGCATAGACACTCAAAGCAGTGGAAGTTCATATTCTTCCATGAATTTAGCACAGCATGCAAACCGTACTTACAGGTGTATGAAACTTTAGAATTTTCCAAATCTATTAAAAACTGTGGTAAAAATTGAGATAATTAACTATAAAATTTTAGTTTTTTCTAAACACAATTTTAAAATGTAACAGCTCATTCATTTTTTCATAAAATAAATAAACTCTGGATTTTGATACACCTGTAAGTATGTGTTGTATGTCGTGCAAATTTCATCGAAGAATCTCTCTTACTCTGAAGAAAAGCGGCAAATGGAGCATATAGTAAGTAAAAATTATGAGATTTCACATGTAAGAAAATTTCTTTTTATGGTTTTGAACTTCCATTGCTATGAGTGTGGATCCTGGATCCTTCCTGGTCATGCTCGCAAAGTTTTATTAATTTATTCGTTAAAGCATAGACAGTGGAAATTAAAATGTCCTGTGCCGCCTCTCCTGCTCTAAGTCGGCCCATTTGACGTCCTACCCCCCCAGTCCCCCCCCCCCCCCAAGTAAGGAAACTGTACAATTTTCATTTATTTGAACTGATAACCGCGGTAGGCTTAACAGGTATCAACAGATGTACAACAAGAAAATTTAAAAAAAGATATTTAACAATCTGTGAAACATGAACGTACGCTATCGATACCAATCGCTTAACAGCGTGCTTAACAGCATACCGGTCAACTTTTGTAACGCAATGTAGCTGAGATTCTGCGTGCCACGTATACGACAAAGTCCGTGGTAGGTTTCAGCAGGTGTCTAAGCACGGGTCAAGCAGTCCCAACAAATCACGGGCCGGGCGTTTGCGCGCTTGGAGCCGGAGCGGGATAACGACGAAGATGTGCTACATCGTGTTAAGATGAGGCGAATTTGGTGACCGAGAAACGAACACGATTTCATTGCCACGCTCCTCAAACCTGTGAGGGCTATTCTGGCGTCACAGCCAATTGCCCTGCTGCAAGATGCCATTGCCCACGGGAAGGACATCTGCCACGGAGGGGTGCAGGTTGTCCGCAGTGATGTCCACGCAGTGCACAGCTGTCACGGTGCTTTCGATTAGTGCAACAGGTGCCTGGACAGCGCAGGCGGCTGACTGCCGCCACAGGATGACGACACTGCCCCCACCGCCTCGCGTCTGCGGCGCCGTGATTGTTTCGAGCAGCCGCTCTTCTGAATGATGGCGGATCAGGCCACGACGGTCGTCCCAGTGTAACGGGAAGCGTGGTTCATCCGACCAGCCGACACGTTTCCACTGATCCACCGCCCACATTCAATATGACCAGATGCCCATTGCAATCGTAACTCACGATGTTGTTGGCTTAACTTGAGGACAACTAGGAGTCGTCTGCTGTGGAGACCTGTGTTTAACACTGTCAACTGAACGGTGCGCGCTGAAACACCAGCCTCCACCAGCAACGTACCCTTTGTCAGATCTGCCACAGGTCGCGGAATGCCCTGCCCCCCCCCCCCCCCCCCCCCGAGCAGGCGAACCTCCGACCTCCGAGGTGTGGACTTCCATTAACTTGTCGCCTACTTGTGCTTTCACCGTCTTTCAACCAGTTTCCATAGACGATCGCCGTAGCAGGTCGCGAACAGCCGACCAGTTTCGCCATATCGGAGACGCTCGTTCCCAGCCGCCGGGGCATCAGATTTTACACTCTGTCAGTGTCGCTAATATCAGCGGAGTTCCCTATATGCCACTAGTATTGTCTCTGCTTTCGCCTCTGTCCCGCTTGTACACTTTCCTTACGGTGTGATGAGCTCGTGTCTCACACACATACACACACACACACACACAAAAGAAAAACCGCGGTTTGCAGTGTCCGTGATGTTTCTGCTCCACAATGAATGCAAATCTTATTTTGGTATTCTTACAACGTAACGTTTCCCGGCAGTGCCTGCTTACAATCTACTGTATATTAACGATCTAGTGCATGATCCCGAGACCTCTGTGAGTTCACTCATGGCCGTCGCTGTTGTCTACAGGGAGGTCGCAAGTCTAGAAGACCGCTGGCAACGTGGTAAGCCCTGCCGAGGATCGATGATCGGGGCAGGCTCTCGAAGTTGACCCCGAGCGTAAACAAATGTAGCACATTGCATGTAAATAGGAGAAGAGATTACGAAACGTCCGTGGTGTGAGTGGATTTCGTAATGTGCGATAGCACTCATTGTTTCAATCTGTGAGGCAGTATTCTAGGTGACAGTCACCCCTCAGCAACTACATGTAACTGTGGTCTGGTGATAACTAATAAACATTTTGGCCCTAATGGTGGAGATGAAGTGGACGTAATGTAATAGATTCTCTACTACTTCAACTATCTTCGAGATAAATTATTTTAGAAAAGGTTATAGGCTCCAGTTCATATTGAAACGAAAGGTACTGGGTGTGACTACACAAATTTTCTATCACTAGGACACAAGAGTGAAATATGATAAGCGAACATAATAACACAGAATTAGAAAGAATTTAAAAGTTGTTACAGCGCAGTTGACAGTCAGGAATGGGTGGAGTCCTACACTGGGGTTCCCATTTGGAATGTGGGTGACGCAATCTGGCTGTAGCTCACTGGACCGACAGTCACGGTGAACAGCAAACTACACACTAATGCCCCACGTGGATGTCAAGCTATGACTGCTGCAGTTCGCCGGCTCGTGTATCGTACGCGGCGAGCAGTTCACCTCCGATATTAATATCGAGCCGGAGGAACGCAGTGCTTAGGGGCACCGTGAGGAATCTCCGGTTCGGTGGGCAACGCGCCACGGTGGTGACTCAACAGGCGTACCGCGTGTCTGCTGCTCGTTGCCGCAGCCTGACCTGCGTCCCCAGACCGCATAAGAAATTAGTACGCTTCTCAAACCGAGGATCTCAGTCAGAAAATTCGCTCACGTTTGCCTCGCAGCAACAAACCGAGAAGCGATCTGAGTTGCCTTGCACCTAACGCCGAGTGTTTGGTGGGCCTTGCGGCTACTACACAGAGCTTACGTTTCCAGACAGTCTGATTACGACTCCTCTTCGGCAGACCAATCGCCATACTCGTCTTCCCCTCACGGCATTCAGAAAGACCGAAACCACACGTTCTCCCTGAGCTGTGTGTGGTTACCTTTGGGAGGTTTAGTTGACTGACCGTCATTCGTCACCTACGTCGCAACAATTTTGATAATAATTTTTTTGTTTTCTCAGGATGTAATTGTGTGTCGATTTTCTTTCAGGTGACCTCGGTAGTGATATGGGGTCTCGCCTGGTGATGGGGTCGGCCGTTTGAGAAAGGACAACTCATCTGCGTGTCGCATACTTGCGGCGAATCGGAGGACGGAGACGTGGGGGAACTCTGTTCACGTTACCGTGGGGCAACGACGCTTCCGGCACGGATTATTTGGGAACATATCGGTCAGGTGGGTGTGGCCCTGGAGTGCCACGCCGCTCCTCTTTACGAATCTGAGACAAACTTCCCAGAAGGCAGCCGCCCGCCGCGAGCACAGCGAGCTGGTGCAGGGTGCAGGGTGCACACCGGTTTAACCGAACCGGGGATTCAGTGTTGGTAGTGTCAGATTTATGATCAAAGGCGAATGGTAGCGGATACAGGTAAAACTGAGTGCTTTAGAACGGGCGGCGGTGCAGCGGTACAGGCGAGAGTAATGAAGACAATGTCTTGCTATTAGAGAAATCGAGAGATTCTTCTAGCACAACGAGACAGAGCTTACACCGTGAGTCATTTCATTTTGCTAAATTGCCAAATCCATTCTTATGTCCGCTGAAAGGAATGGAGTATCTTGCTACTAGCACTGTGCAACAACTAATATGTGCATTTCCCCCATTCTTTTTTGCTATGCGTTTTTAATGTACAATTTTAAAATTAATGATTTGCAAGAGCACTTTGGTATTCTGTGGTAATCTCTTGTCAAATAAAGTATTATTAAGTCTTCACTTGACACACGCCACATAGAGGGCCTTCCAAGACCCTGTCACACCGAGGTCTGCTGTATAGGTGAATGTAGACAGCGGGTTCAGTTATTGTGATCGTTTCTCAGTTTTGGCTACTGATGATAACCTGATACCAGTGCCTATGAGTTTGATTTGTACAGCACAGGTATGTTCTTTCCAACAGTTGGTTTATACTCAGGTGTATTTGTGGTTTTTGTTTTTTATTCACTGATCGCTATGTGAAATTTTTAACTTCCAGCACTGAAGATGATCACTATGTGATTGAAAATCGATTTTTCTATCAATAAACCATCAATATTACGGACAACGCTGACCTTTCCTTTAATGTAACTAATAAAGCTTTTATGATTGTCTGTAAATTTAGAGAGGAAGGTTAACGTGTTCAGGGTTTCATGGAGTGTAATTTTTCAGATGGTATATCCATTATATCGGCGTTCATTGGCTGATGTGGTGAGTGCTGTTCTGGTGGGCCATGGGAATCTCGGGCAGTTGCGCTCTACGATTTTGAGAGGAGGTTGTTGGCCAGGGTTAAGAGCGACTTGTTTAACCAATACCTTTTCCGTGTTCAACGCATGGGAGAGCCATTCATCGAATATACACTATGTCCAGAGATTAAGTAACTGTTTTGTAGAAATACATACTTTATGAGCAGTTTGTATATGGTGGATCATTGCTGCTACACTGAACATATTTTGTGTGTTCATTGTTGCCTGATAAATTGCAATAATCTCATGCTAATAATTAAACGCGTGTTTCATTGTTTACAGGGTGAATGTGCATGATGTTTATTGTAGAAGAGAAAGTGGTCATTGTGATGTGGACGCTACAGAGGTCGTCATACGATGACATTGGGATGAGATTTCACCGCGAATTCCGTCACGAAGGTCTCAGCGATCCGCACTCAGCCTCCAGTCAATGGATTGAAGGCGTCGGGACATCCACTGAAAGGAGTCCAAAATCGTTGCGGCGTCTGTCAGTGGAATTGAACATTCCGCGTTCCACGGTACGCAAGGTGTTGCAGTTTACCGCAAAGGAGAAGCCATACCATCTCCAGTTTCTCCACCATCTGCGTGAAGAAGATTTTGCACAACGTGTAGCCATGTGCATCGACATGGTCTTTGCACATGGAAAGCGTAACATCCTGAGTCACATCTTATTCACCGATGAAGCGACCTTCCACGTTTGTGGAAAGGTTAACAGGTACAGCTGCGTTATCTGGGCTAACACACCACCAGTGGAATATACTGAAATCATGTGAGACTCTCCCGACGTTAATGTTTGGAAGGGCATCACGTACGAGAAGGTTTCTGGACCGTTTTTCTTTGCTGAAAAAACGATAAACGGAGCACTGTACCTAATCATGCTCAGAGATTTTCTGTTGCCACAGCCTATTCAGTATCCGAATACTGTTTACTTTCAGCAAGATGAGGCACCATGTCATTATGACTTAGATGTTCGTACATTCTCGGTTTCACAGTCCCCTCGGACATGAGTTGCACTGCACGCACAGGCGTTTCGCCGTCGGGAACGCATTCCCCCCATCTTACGCCGATGGACTGATTTGCGTGGGGATTCGTCGCAGGGCGTGAGCTCGCCTGGCCCACTGCGGGAGCTCAGGAACCGCATTACACGGGCAGCTGCTGCCGTAATACCAGTTATGCTTCAGAATGTGTTTCGCGGCACTGCAGAGAAATGAACATATTGAAAGTAATCACTCATAATCCGATACCACAGTAAGCATTGCAAGTACCACCACTATATCTACTCAATAAACAATTAATTTGTGGGCACCCTGTGTACGGGAGATTCGAACGGCAGCACTTGCTTTTTACGTCCAGCCGTCAGAGGTGGAAGCCACTCGCTCCCGTATTTTATCCGAGAGAGGCCTGCCACTTACAGCGACTTGGCGCGTTTGGTGGGTATGAGACGTCGGTACAAAGAGGGACTTGCCCAGTTCAGCCTCAATAACGCTGGTAGTAAGGGCGCCCCCGGTAACGCCAGGCGCTTTAAGGGATGTCGCCCCCGCTGTGGAGAGCCCGGCCACCTCGTCCGCAATTGTCATTCCGAGCAGGGAAAGGCAGTCGAACAGCTGACGGTGGGAGGGACGCAAGCAGTTTCAGTCTTGCGTTTTGCCGAATGCTTGCAGTAGGGTCAGAGCGGAGACTGACAATTCGCTATCCTTTGTGTGAGCAAATCTTAATCACGAGCCAGTCTGTGCATTATTCGACACAGGGAGCGGTATTCCTTTATTGAATTGTGAATGGTACCTCAGGTACCGAACTATTTGTAAATTCTCTGAATTAAAACTCGTCATGCGAACTTGTATCGTGGGTTACGGCCAACCTGCACTTTGATTCGCTTGTTCCGCAATTCCTATTGAATAGGTGACGTTTCCTCGCCATAGGAGCTATTGGTGGCGAAAGGTTTGGCACTAATTTCTTGTTATGATTTGATTTTGTTAATAGGAATAGGTTAGTTTTGGATTATTCACTGGGGCTTTCCAATTTGAATTCTGTCCATCTGTAAGGTTTCACCGGCCGGTGTGGCCGTGCGGTTAAAGGCGCTTCAGTCTGGAACCGCGTAACCGCTACGGTCGCAGGTTCGAATCCTGCCTCGGGCATGGATGTGTGTGATGTCCTTTGGTTAATTAGGTTTACTTAGTTCTAAGTTCTAGGCGACTGATGACCTCAGAAGTTAAGTCGCATAGTGCTCAGAGCCATTTGAACCATTTGTAAGGTTTCGTTTATGTTGGCATGACAAATTCTCGGACGTTTGTTAGGTAGCCATCGATTACGGTGAGTCTGATGTGACTCCCCTGTCCTGGAATAGAAGTTTTGAGAGGTAGAATAGGAGTCACAAACAAAACTGAACATCGTACCTGTCTGTCGGATGATGTGCCGGTTAGGCAGTCCCCTTGTAGGCTGTCGCCTCCTAAAATGAAGACGTTTTCGATAGTGGAAAATCTCCTAATGCTGTTCCGATTTCCGTGATGGCAAAGAGGAATGGTGAAGGAGGATGCAGACCAGTAGTTGATTATCGGACTTTGAGTCTGGTTCTGCAGTCTGTTCCTCTTCCAGATTTACATCATTCCTTCACTGGGTTCACCGGGCCTCAATATTTCACGGTGCTCGATATTAACCAAGCGTATTATCAAATTCCACCGGAGGAGGAATCCAAGGCGTCTACTGCATTTACCTTGGAATGAAACTCGTACAGTTTAATCGCGTGCTCTTTTGACTGTCGACGAGAGCGGCTGTTTGCCTAGGCTCCTCGATTCGGCACAGGGCGACGTTAGGTTCCGATTCGTATAGCTGGAAGATGTACTTGTCTACAGCAAATCCTTATCTGAACATCTGGAACACCTTCGTCAGGTTCTGTCGCCACTGGGGAAGGTGGGACTGAGAGTGAAGCTCACCTAGGTTAATCTGGCGCTTCGGGAGGTATCCTTCCTGGAGCATGTGGTCTTGGCCAAACAGGCTGAAGATCGACCACTCTCTAACTCTGGCTATATACAACTTTTGGCCTCCCAAAGTTGAAAAGGGGATAGCGAGGTTCGTGAGGATGGTAAATTTTTTTTCCGAAAGTTCATTCCCAAGTTCGCAGACTGTCGGTGCTTGTACATCTGTTGTGTCGGAAAGGGAAACCATTTAAATGGACCGACAGTCAGCAGGTGGCCTTCGATGCCTTGAAGACTACATTATGCAACGCTCTGGTGTTGAGACAGAGTGCAGGCCAGCTGACTATGCTTCCCGTTTGTCGACGCTCGCTGAAAGTTAATATTCAACGTAGAAACTTGAGGCCCTCATTGTTCTGCTTGCCACCAAGAAATTCAAGTTTAATTTAGAGCATCGCTAATTCATACTTGAGGCGGACAACCAAGCCCTCACTGAGGTGTTACCATGACCTCGTAAAAGTGGGAGCACTGCCCATTGGGCAGTGCGGATTTCCGTTTTTAAATTCTCCGTCAGGCGTATGAGAGGTCGTGAGAATGTGGTGGCTGACGCTCTTAGCCTGATGTTCAAGGAAGGGGGCGCGAGTTCTTCCGCTGAGGACGCAGGTGGGGAGGAGGCTGTTAGCGCGGTGCTTACCAGGGTGCCAACCAGGCTTGTCTGCCCAGCTACTTGAGCAGGACGAACAGGATTCCGATTTGGGGCTTATCAAGTGTCGTTAGGAAACTGTTGAAGACATCCCAGGATAAGCTGAAAAAAGGGATTCTCTGCTTCTGTACTAGCAATGATGGGCAGTCAAAGATTTGCCTGCCTCGGGTGCTGGTACTGGCTCTATTCCGATCATACCATGAGTCAGTCATAGGAGGGTATCTGGGTATTTACTAAACGATCCACAGGATTAAGGAGTGCCGGCCGGAGAGGCCGAGCGGTTGTAGGCGCTACAGTCTGGAACCACGCGACCGCTGCGGTCGCAGATTCGTATCCTGCCTCGGGCATGGATGTGTGTGATGTTCTAGGGGACTGGGACAGATGTTAAGTCCCATAGTGCTCAGAGCCATTTTGAACCACTTTTGTTATGTATCATACTGAGTCCCAGGGTAAGTGCGATAGTTCTCTGCCATGGACCAATTTTATATTTAATGCAGCAAATCATGAACTCATGAGGTCACCCTAGCAACTACTATTGTTGCTTATCCATTGAATTTTCCGTTGTCTAGCGTGTGGTCGACTGCGGACTTGTTGCCTCAGGAGATCACTCCTGAAGTTATTAGAGACAGCTGGCGTCAGGCTAAGAATAACATAGAAATGGTCCACAAAAGAGAAGCGGCACGGTACAACCGCGGCCGATGTCTCGTGAACTTCAAGGTCGGGGACTTGGTTTCAGTTAAGAGATTCTGAGGGACGAGGTGGTGGAAATAAAGCTTTAGGTAACCTGGTGCCACGTTTTGTGGGCCCATGGCACGTCCTCGAGTGGTTCCACTAGATTAGTTTCTGATATTTGTAAAGCATACCCTGGAGTTTGATTTTTGGGGAAGGGGGGCGGGGGGTGGCTGAGTTGATAGGTCGCGCTGATCGCGGGACAGGCGAGGCGCAGGTGCGGCACTGAGTCCCTGGCGGCCACGCGCTCTCTCGCTCTCTTGGTGCTGACCCGTCGCGCAGGAAGGAAGTAGTGTCGAAAGCAGGTGGTCCAGAGTGTCTCGTCTCTGACATACGAAACGACAGTGACATCGCCAGAATAATACAATAAGTAGTGCAGCCGATATTGTATCCAACACACTGCACGAAGAATGCAAGCGCGAAAACCCACATGGAAGGAGGCGTAGACAAGCACAAACGACACACCAAAACACACGGCAGGACACAAGCGAGATGACAATTCCAAAAACCGAGAGAGAACGAATACACTAAGTAAACATGACTCAGATGGGATCAACACTTAAGGGACCCAAACCAACAACACACGACACTGGATGCCATAGTAAAGTAAAAAAAGCACAACAGGCAGTAAAAATAAAAAAAAAACCAAACACAGACACAATCAGTGACACCGCATACTAATACTCTAGTAATAAGGTAACGTCACTTGGGAGGAGAAGGCTCGAAGAGCTTTCATTCCGACGTCTCCTCCCCAACATCACATTGCATATTGTTTAAAATATGCTGTACACAAGCAGTAATGTATTGTTTGTCTTATTATATGTAGAAAAAAGTATACTCTCTTCTTTATGTAAAGCTACAATCAATGTATTTTATATACACTGAACAGCCGAAGAAGCTGGTACTCCTGCCTAATATCGTGTAGGTCCCCCGCGAGCACGCAGAAGTACCGAAACACGATGTGGAATGGAGTCGACCCATGTCTGAAATAGTGGCAGAGGGAATTGACACCATGAATCCTGCAGGTGTGTCCATAAATCAGTAAGAGTACAAGGGGGTGAGATCTCTTCTGAACAGCACGTTGCAAGGCATCCCAGATACGCTCAATAATGTTCATGTCTGGGGAGTTTGTTGGCCAGCGGAAGTGTGTAAACTCGGAGGAGTGTTCGTGCAGCCACTGTGTAGCAATTCTGGACGTGTGGGGTGTCGCATAGTACTGCTGGAATTGCCCAATCCGTCGGAATGCACAATGGGCATGAATGGATCCAGTTAATCATAAAGGATGGTTACGTACGTGTCACCTGTCAGAGTCGTATCTAGACGTATCAGGGATCCTATATCGCCCCAACTGTACACGCCCCATACTATTACAGAGCCTGCACCAGTTTGAACAGTCCCCTTTTGACATGCAGGATCCATGGATTCACGAGGTTGTTTCAATATCTGTAGACGTCCGTCTCCTCGATACAACTTGAAATGCGACTCGTCCGATCAGTCAACATGTTTCCAGTCATCAACAGTCAATGTCGGTGCTGACGGGCCCTGGCGAGGAGAAAAGCTTTGTGTCGTGCAGCCATCAAGGGTACACGGTTGGGACTTCGTCTCCGAAAGCTCATATCGAAGATGTTTCGTTGAATGGTTCGCACGCTGACACTTTTTGATGGGCCAGCATTGAAATCTGCAGCAATTTGTGGAAAGGTTGCACTTCTGTCACATTGAAAGATTCTCTTCTGTCGTCGTTGGTATCGTTTTTGAAGGATTTTTTTCCGGCCGCAGCGATGTCGGAGATTTGAAGCTTTACTGGATTGCTCATATTCACGGTATACTCGCTACCTCAGAGACGCTGAGTCCTATCGCTCGTGCGCCGACTGTTACACCAAATGGTTCAAATGGCTCTGAGCACTATGGGACTTAACTGCTGTGGTCATCAGTCCCCTAGAACTTAGAACTGCGTAAGCCTAACTAACCTAAGGACATCACACACATCCATGCGCGAGGCTGGATTCGAAGCTAGATTCGACTGTAGTAGTCGCGCGGTTCCGGACTTAAGCGCCTAGAACCACTCGGCCACCGCGGCCGGCCATATCTCTGTATTTGAATACTCATACTAGTTTCTTTGGCGCCTCAGTGAATAAACCGTATTTTCTGTGTAAACTATGAAACTAAAAATGTAATACGTTAAGTTATTTAAGGGAGACTGCACTCAAGAAGCAATGAAGTAGTACTAACAAATTAGAACCATAAATGTATTCTTCATGGAAAGCTAAAATTTATGTATTCCATGTATGAAATGTTCAATCAGCATATAATCTGTATCTAAGGTATCACACGAAATATACCACAACTACCGACAATCAGTCAAACAAACAACTACTGTACATCATGTAGTGTCCTGATATGCAACACTCCAAGTAATATATGAACACGTACGTAACGCAGCTAAGATACATAAATACAAACCATTTCAGGCGAGAATAGCTCGAGGTTGTACAGAGACCTTCTCACCTGAAATAAGTAGAAAAAGGCTATTACGAACTAAGCTACATCCACATGTCGTATATCACGTACTTCTACATCTTGCAACTTATTTTCGGCACACTCATTGTATTACCTTTTTTGACATTTGGATGTGTAAGCTTAGAGAAATTTTTATATGTTACTTTCTGTATGTTATTTTAAATAGCATTAACAACTGCATACCAATAAGACTGTAAAAATAAGAAGTCTCTGCTGTTAGATTTAAAAGCATCCGACCCACCTTGTATTTCAATGTGATGGGTTACTCTGTACTGTTAATGAAATAAATAAATACATGAAATAAATGGATCTCTGATATGTGGCACGGGTTGTGTGGGCCGTTCCGGGGAGTCCTGAATTTGTCGCTGTGCGAGGGCATCGGACATGTAGGGTGTGCGTTGGTGGAAGTTGGAAAACAGCGAGTCAGAGGAGCAGAACGGTGAACGGCGGGGGGGGGGGGGGGGGGGTCGGCCGGCAGCAGGGCAGGCGCGGATGACGGCGGCCGACGACTTGCAGCCGCAAGCAGCCTACAGCCAGTCTTTGTTTACGAGACCGGCTGAGCAGCTTCTGGAACATTTTGCAAGAATTCAGTTTCATCCTAGCACGGTTTTCATGTCAAGCAGTTCTGCTTGTGCTCCTCCGCCGCTGTGTTTGTCCAAGTGCAAGCTTGCTTGTGTATTAAGTTTGTGAAGCGAACTTTTCTGTCTTGCGAGCTGTTGTCATTGCTACTGGAACCCGTCCTCGCGTTTGGCTAAGTTCGGTCTCCCGTGGGGAAAAATCTTCGTAGTGTCTTTATTAGTTATTCATTTACTGTTTTCACCCCGATGTATATGTATATTATCATTCTGCTGCATTTCAATTTTGATGTTTTTTAACTGGATGTCTTATTATCTAGCGCTGAATTTAACTGTTGCCTTCTTAGCACTCATGTGGGAGTTTTTAACTGAATATTATCTAACCTTTTGTTTGTTTCTCATATAGGGAGCGTTCTGTTGGTCATGCACCAGTAATTGCACTTTCTCTCATACGTTTGGGTACTCTCATAGTTGCTGAATTCTTGCTCAAGATTGGGAGTATTAACTGAAGTGTGGACGTTGTATTTAACACATATACTGGCTTTGAACTGTGGAGAGAATAATAAAGTGCTCGGGTTAGCCTGTGGGTCATTGAGGTCGGCATATTGCTGCAGTATGACTACACGTGTCTATTCCTTGCACTTTGTGTGTTTTGAAAGCAGTCGATTTGTGAGTCTCGGCCACAGTACTGTAGGGCGTGTCGGTCCCAGGTGACGTCAGGGCCAATCTTGATTACGCTCCTCGGCTCTGGAGTCGATCTGAGGCCTTTGTACCTCATTTCAGAAATCTGTTATGCTTTATTAGTGTGTTTTGGTTTGTTGTTTAATTCAGTGTATTTAAAGCACTTTTTCCTCTGCTGAAACTCGAGTGGCTGCATTGCTGATGGAAGCCGATATGTGATTAGAAATTTTAATTGTGCTGCTATTTTACCATTGAATATTTCACAGTTGATTTAAAGCTAATCTCTGTTCAGTTTCAAATTTAAAATTTAATTGACCAATGTTAAACAAGAAATTTGTTTCTTGATATTTAAATATACACTATTCAGTCTGAAGTTTAACTGGCCGTTCCTGTTATCTTAAAGGAAATGACTGCCTTGCTTCTTGACCGCGCTTCTTTTAAAGTAGGCTTTTGTTGTTAATAAATGCTGTTCAGTGTTGTTGTCCACAACAAATGGCGTTCAGAGTACTTTTTAATGTCCGGTGTTGCCTCCCTCCAATAGACTGCCATATTCATTTCCTCTCCCTATCGCGCTATCGTGCCTCGAAGTCACAGTCAGCACAACGAACACATCGCTTCTCAGTTCCTGCACAAACACCGGCGGGGAAGCGAGTGCGCCTGCGCCTCTCGAAGAAATGCATGAAGTTTTGGAGCGCTCGGGCGGCGGGCGGCAGGTCGCACCCGCCGGTTTCGCAGCCCATGTGACAGGTTTTCTTTCGTAGGTGAAAACGGTATTGTCAAGAAGGCTCACGGGAAAAAGCATCGTCGGGCCTACTTGTGAAAGCTGAAGCATGCTCTCTCCTCTGCAAAAAATAATTGCCGGCGCCCTGTCCGGACACGACTCGGCGGAAGTGCCGTAAAACTGGCGCCGGCGCCTGACTCGAGCTGCCTCCCCGCAGGTCGCCGGCCTCCCCCCTGCTGCTTGCTGCTGGAGCCCGTCCGCCGCCTTCCTGCCACGGGGGGGGGGGGGGGGGGGGGGGAGGCGTCCTCCGAGACTCCTCGCCTGTCGCCCAGCAGGTGTGCGGACATTTGCCACGGTCTTACCTGCTCCGAAGGGTTGGGCCCCTTGTCTCCCCCCCCCCCCCTCCTCCTCCTCCTCCTCCTCACTCGCCGCCCGACCCGCAGCCCGCAGTAAAGGTACTTACTCAGACTTTCCGCTGGTTTTCTTGAAATAGGACGTGAATCTCTATGGAGTTTTTCGCCACATTTCAAGATAGAGTTCCGTTGTGGAATCTATTAAATGCATCTCGCATGGAAATCCGCACCAAATTTCGAGCCACAGTAAAACTTCGCCAATCTTGGAGATTTAGCGCTCGTCAAAATTATACGTGCCTTTTTCGGTGCTCCTGCAGCAGCTTTCTGTCGTGTTTTGTGTACCATGGGGGATCAGTGCCGTCTCTTATTAATTTATTTGGTATGAATATTTCGAGTGCTGTTGAAAATATTTCTTTGAACTTAAGTCACATTTGGTCTTCACTTACATAGTTTGGAAGGATTCGGGACTATCTCTTAGAAAGACGTCAACCGACTTTTTAGTTACTTCTATAAATATATATATTCCGCGTTTAGTTTTGGTGAATTTCTTCGTTACGGAACTGAGCCTCGCTACGACTGTGTGTTCACTAATCCCTGAATCCGTCGTGATGCTCAGGATTATTTGTGGCTAAGAGGTCAAATTTCTTTTCGTAACCATTTATAATTTGAATGGTCTCGTGAACTAATTGTTCAAAATAATTTTATAAAAAGCATTTAGAACAATTGTGTAAGTTGTTTTCTATCTACAGTAGGGTCTGAAAATGTATTTTTGTCAACATACGGAAAGTAGATTGAAGTCACTGCCAACTATAATTGTATGAGTAGGGTACCTATTTGCGATGAGACTCGAGTTTTCTTTGAAATGTTCAGCAACTCTTTCATCTGAGAGCGGGGGTCGGTAAAAGGATCCAGTTATTAATTTATTCCGGTTGTCGAATATAACCTCTGTCCATACTAAGTCACAGGAACTATCTGCTTCAATGTCGCTTGTGAGCTGGAACACACATTACATTATTTTTCCTCAAGTTGTGCTTTTTGTTTCTGTTGTAGTGGAGATCTTTACAATTACGGCTTTTCCCTCCAAAACCTAGGATGATTTTTCTGTGACCCTTAAATACCTGAGCTAAACAATGTAGAACAACAACGTACGTTATTACTTCATTTCCTTATTTCTAACATTTTAAAATTGTATGTCGACTTTAGATGACATGTCAATCATAGATGTTCTTATCTCTGATTATGAACGCACTTTCAGTCATGTTTTGAACATTGTACCGCTGCACTTTATTAACTGATGTTTCACCGCAAGGGATATCGAATTTTAGAGAGTAAATTAATATAGAGTATGTCGTTCTTCTTTTCAAACATTCACATACCCATTTCTTCTCTCCTTACCGCCTTTTGGGCATGCAGTTGTAGTAATTAAAGTAGGCACAAATGCAGCAATCAAGAAGAAATGATTATGGTACATTCGCATTCTCTTTATGTAGTTCCTTTCTTATTGCTCCCATGGCGATGGACTGTTTCTATCGCAGTCAGTAAGCGTGAAAGTAATTACCGTACAGACAGAGGGATCTATATTTATACTTGGGAGAACTAATTACATAGTGACATAATCGCCGGAATTGCTCTCGTTTCCCAAAAGATATAAATATTTCGATTTCGACGTACTGGTTGTATCGAGTAAGATGTGGAGACCGCGGTTTGAAAGCGGGCAGAAGTACCAGGAAGGGCGTCCCTTACCTGAGGGATCGCTACCTGGCGAAGGGGAAAGTGTGGCAAATGTCCGGCGTGGCAAATTTCCGGCATTCGCCCAGCTTACCGAAGCGCATTCCATCGCATTTGCGACATTGCCTGTCATAAAGTTGCTGTCCTGCTATCTACTCCAGCAACGGATGCCGTCCCTAACAGCAGGCTCCGCTGGGGATGAGGAAAAGCGTTTCCGACACGAGCGCAATTTCGTAACCTCAATAAGCAGCGTGCAGAACTACATTACTGTTGTGTCGGTTACCGTAGGATCAGAACCGACACACATAAGGAAGAAGAGAAGTTGCGATGATCAGTAGAAGGAATCCCAAATCGTCTGTACAAAACACTTTGCGAAAGCAGAATAAAACGTAGCTTCCCTTTCTGAAGTGACTGCCTGTTCGTCCTATTTGTAAGTACGTTAGTCTCGCAGAACGCAGTGTAAGCATCGTGTTCCTGTTATTCAGTACTGATGCTCACGAAGACAGACCGAACTGGGCCGACGAGCGATGGGCGGGCGGCTGATTAAATCGGCGTTGACAGGGGGCGCTGGACTCTCGTCTGCTAGGAGGTGGGCGCTGCCCACTCTTTCCGTCGGTGTGCGCTTCAGCGCCTGCTCGATGCCGTTTCGTGGCGCTGCGCTGGTCGGCGTGCAGTCGTTGCCTTAGGACTGCACATTCCTCTCCCACAAAATGCTGCACCATTGTCGTGTAGGGAGCTATCTTACAACATTGGCGGGTGGGGGGCAGCAAGAAGCTCGGTGGCACGAGCAGCTGCGTGCCGCAACTGGGACTGAATACGAGCCCCCGGCCACGCCCTGAAATCCGTCCTGCGCTTCGAGGGAAACGTAGGCCGGATAACCTCCGGATGGGTCCAGGTCCATCGAATCCGCAGGCAGTGCCGAAGAGGACCCAGCGGACGGCCGCGCTGGCTGCAAGATACCGGTAGAATGCAAATATGGGGACGGAAAATCCGCGGAAGAATTTCGCAATCGACAAGTACGCATCTGGTTCTGGTGGCGGCGCAGTAACCCAGCAGGAATTCAATTAAATACACGCGAGCGCCCAAATTTCCTACAAAGGATAGAGTAATGAGGCGCAATGCAGTACCTGCGGAGCGTGGGAGGCGCCGAGCGCTGTGACGGGCGTAGCAAGTGGACCGGCGTGCGGTGGTACCTCCCGTGTAGAAGCTGCGGCGGGGGCGGACCGCCGCGGGGCCGTGAGCGGTAAGTTGCCTGCAGGAGCAGCAGCGTGACTGGGAGGCACCTAGTTCGTTCATCTGTTGCTTGAAAGCACGCACAAATCACACAGCTTCTCCGAACGACTGAGGATGAAACGGAGCACTGATAACGTGACTTTGGCTGTACAAAACTGTTCAAAGTCCTGAACCACAAACTGTGGCCCGTTGTCGGTAAGCAAAACTTCAGGCAAGTCTTCCAAGCAAAAAATGACGACAACGCCTGAATGACACTACGCTGTGTAGTCGAGTTCTTGGCACTGCAAATGGATATAGCCACAATAAGCCACTGAGAGTTCCAAAAGGGACCAGCAAAATCAATATGCACTCGAAAAAGCCCCTGAGACTTTGGCCATCATGAAAACGTTTGCTGCGGGGCCGATAAATTTTCAGCACAAGCGCCATTCGGTGACATCTGTTTAATGTGGGCGTCCATAACTCTGTTCTGTACGTACAATTCCCCCATGTCACTGGTGGAGCAATGGACACACATTTTTGTGCGACCCTTTTGAAATAATCACACGCGAATGTCCAGACTCATTTTGCAATAAAATCACACAGTGTTGGACGGAGAGGCTAAGCCGATGAGCAAAATATCGGCCCACAAAAGAATTCTGAATTATTTCCGCTGAACGAGGTCAAGCAGTACGGATGTAATGCAACGAAAAGTTCAAGTCAGCGTCTGCTCTCGTGGCCTGTGCAATTTTCCTACAGTACGTCTGAAGAAGTTCAGTGTTCTGCGCATAAATGTGGCGACAAGATGCGGCAGTTGCATCGAATTCTGAAGGAAGGCAAGACAGGGTGTCACCATTTGCATGCTCCGACGTGGCCCGGTACAACATTTCGTACTGATTCTGTGACAATAAAATGGTTCAAATGGCTCTGAGCACTATGGGACTTAAAATCTGTAGCCATCAGTCCCCTAGAACTTAGAACTACTTAAACCTAACCAACCTAAGGACATCACACACATCCACGCCCGAGGCAGGATTCGAACCTGCGCTCGTAGCAGTCGCGCGATTCCGCACTGAGCGCCTAGAACCGCTAGACCACCGCGGCCGGCTCTGTGACAATAACAAAGCTTTGTAGCTTCTGAGTCGAGTGCGGCGGAACAGATTTGGATGGACGAAACGAAGACTGTAGTGGCTTACAGTCTGTTACTAGCTAAAACTTCCGACCAAACAGGCAATGGTGAAACTTTGTCACGCCATAGATAATAGCGAGAGCTTCCTGCTCCGTTTGGGAGTAATTCCAGTGAGTCATGGTCAATAACTTGGAGTGGAAGCAATCAACCTGTCCTGTCAACCGAATCTGTACGAGAGCACAGCTCCTGTTCCGTAGGAAGAAGGGCCCACTATCAAATCCACAGGCTTGGCGGGATCGAGATGAACAAGCAGCTTGTCACTCATCAACATATTTTTAAGTTTCTGGAATGCATCCTGACACTCTTTGGTCCAAACAAAAGGCACATTCTTTCGGCGAAAACGATGAAACGGAGCCGCGATGTCGGCTGCGTTAGATGTAAACCAGATATAATATATCAACTCCCCGAGAACTGACCGCAATTCTGTCACGTCTCGGAGGCCAGGGAGGTCCCAGATGGCCAGCAAATGTGTTTGAAGGGGATGAACACGCTAGCTATTAAGAACATGAATTTCAGCCTGAAAATGGCACATTTTTGCAGGCTGTACTTCAAACGTGAAGCTGAAAGTACTTGAAAAAAAGAGTATGAAGGTTACTGATATATTCATCCGGTGTGCTGCCTGACACTAAAATATAATCCGAGTTATTTGAACACAATGGAACTTTTGCAGTAAGCTGTTCTAAGTGGCGTTGGAATATGGCGGACGCAGAAGCACTGACAAAATGTAAGCGCAAAAAACTGAACAACGCCAAACGTGTATTGACCACGAACATTTTCTGAGACGCCTCATAGAGTGGATTTGCAAATACGCATCGCGTAAGCCATTTTTTTTTAAAATGTCACCCTGCAGGAAGCCTGTCCATGAATTCCTGAGAGCGCGGCTAGAGGGAGAAGCCCATTGACTATCCTGGATAAGAGCAATAACGCCATTCCAGAATGAGATTTTTCACTCTGCAGCGGAGTGTGTGCTGATATGAAACTTCCTGGTGGATTAAAACTGTGTGCCGGACCGAGACTCGAGGTCCCGAGTTTTAATCCACCAGGAAGTTTAATAACGCCATTGTCTTGCCATTCTTTAAGTCACTTGCACGAGGCACGGGACGCGCCCGAAGAAAGTTAGGTTGAGCATTGTCCTTCATTGTAACGTGCGCGACGAAATTATTTGCTCTGCGAAGTACTTCACAAAATAAATTAGGAAACTTCTCAATCAACTGAGTAACATTGTCTTTCGGACTGAAAACAGAAACCGAAAGTACATTATTCTGAATACGAAGACCAAACATATCAAGCGAATCTACCCCAAAAATATTTACACAGTCTCACGAACGCAAAACTGTAAATGACGCTGTTCTGGTGTGGAACTGGAACGTGGGAGGCAAACACTGGTACCAAGCACTGGAATGTCCTGACCGTTACACCAGTGAGTTGCGTGCAAAATGTTGCCAACTGTGAGGAGCCCAACTTTACATAACTGGCACAATTAAGCGAGGTAACGAAAGCGCCATTGTCTAACTGAGCCGCACACAGCGTCCGGCAATGACTAAGCACAGCACTCGGGCAGGGTGAAGTCACATCTGGAATTGTGTCATTACTAGTACCATTAGACGTTGTGGAGAAAATTACATTCATTGACCGGAAAGATGCTCCGTGGTTACGAGAGCGAACGTTTTCAGGTTGCAAGCACAAAGACAAAACATGTCCTGGCTTTTCACAAGTAAAGCAAGTCGCGTTCCGCGAAGGGCAGTGCCGTCTTTTATGAATGGAGAAGCAGCACGGACACGACTTCACAGCAGACGTACGCGCCGACACTCGTTTGCTCCGACCACGGTGCACAGCCCTACTTGTGCGCGGTGGTCAGCATTGCGCTGCAGACGGGAGCTACCTCGAAGTTTTCCAGAACACCACCACACGAGTCCCGATGTTCATTAATTTGCAACACTTGTTTCAATGCAGGATCAGAATGTCTGAGAATTTGTTCACGAATCGTACAGTCTGATGCATTGTGCGTAGTTGCATCTCGAATCATTGTGGACTGTGCACAGCTACACTGAAAACGACACTGTCGTGTCAAACCCTGAAATTCAGTGACCCACTGACGGTATGTCTGTTCTGGCTTTTTCGAGAATCGAAAGACCTTCTAATGGGCTGCAGCAACATGTACCTAATCCTCGTAATACTTAGTGAGAAAATAAATCTTCAAAAACCAGCACCTCCGGGCTACTAGTCGGGAATAACTTCTGAGCGACGCAGTAAACTCCCGTGCCGGCCGTTAACAAGAAATGAGAAAGTTTCACAGTAGGTTACGCTCGATGTGGAGCACAATGAGCCTAGTACTCGTTACATTCCTGTTGTTGCTCACTGAACGTCGGGGACGGCGCAGTGCAGGGAGACGCGGCCGCCTGCTGCGGAGACGTTCGCGCAGCAGCAGCTCGTGCATTAAGGCTCTGCCGGACGGCCGTCACTGACTGCGATATTTGGTGGGTCTGAAACTAAATAAATTGCATTAGATCTAAGCGCGCAGCAACCGAAGGCGCAGGCGAAGGCGGTGTAGGAGGCCTGTATAACGGGGGGAGCGCTGCAACAAATTGTAGGTAGAAGCAAGGCAAAGGAAAGAACAATTAGTAGCAATGGGCCTGTGAGAGAAAAGAGAGAAATATTAGTGACAGCGAATGCAGCGTTGGTTCTGGAATCCTCGTCGCCAGATGTCTTGTCGGCGACTGTGGGAGCCAGCCCGGACGCAAACAAGGAAGCAGACAAGCTGCGATTGCCGGTGGCAGGAATCCAAACTCAGCTGTACAAAACACTTACTAATTAGAAGAACAGTTTATTTCCAAAAAGAAAATAAACACAACATCTCTTTATGAAGTGACTGCCTGGCCTCCTACTTGCAAGTACTTTAGTCTCTATTAGTACTCGCAGAGAGCAGGGTAAGTATTCATATTATTCAGTACTGATGATCATGGAGAGTGCGACCGCACTGGGCCGACAGGCGATGGGTGGCTGATGAAAGCAGCGCCGAACCCTCGCCTGCCAGGAGGTGGGCGTCGTCCGCCCTTTGGGCCGGTGTGCGGCTCGCCGCTGCGTGGCGCTGCGCTGCTCGTCGTGCAGCCCTTGCTCTAGGACTGCGCAGTTACACTCAGAACCGAGCCTAATCGTTGCCAGTCCTCCATACTTGTCATTGCTTTGGCCACTGTGTCTCCTTAACGTCACATAAGTGCTGGTCAGATAGGTCATCATTTTCCCACCTACTGTTCGCGAACCCCATCAGGTTTGCAAAATGTTTCAAGGGTTTCCCTAAAAATTTCTTCCACAATAATATCCGTTATTATTATTTTAAAATTAAATTAACTGTACAATGATCTTGTTACGTATGTTTAACATCGGGAATTTATCACACAATACATCAACGTTTCCCACGAATGCCTGATTTGCAATTATGTTACAACGACAGGAATGCATTTGATTTCGCTGCAATGCAAATTTAGTCTGCCAACTTCTTTGTGTTCTAACACTATCAACAACAGTATCGCGTCTCCACTAAGGAACGGTTACATGGCGGTCATGCCCTTCGTGTTCAACAATAGCCAACTTCTTCTTTCCTTGTGGGAAATGCAGTAAGCTGTCAGTTCTGTACCAGAATAGTTTCCGTTCCCGTTAAAATAGATAACTGGGTGAAAAGCGGAAGTTTGAACAGGATTCAACGAAATCGCAAGTTATTGTTGTGTTAACAGGTCATCCAGCTCCTAGTGATGTGCGTCAATCCGGCCAAAATGAACCGTGTGTAAGGAAAGGAGACTACGATGATAATTGCATTAGCTTTGTATTTTCACATATAACTGACAAGGACATTCCAAGACCACAGTATGTTGATTTGGCTACAATCTTGCTAACAGCAGTCTGAAACTTCCTCCAATCAAACGTCATTTAGAAACTAGACACCCCACCCACGTAAACAAATCTGCTGATTTCTGTACACGAAATGCTAACGAGTGGAAAAATGATTCAAGTACTTTTGTTTCCGCTGCAAATAGTGATAATGAGAATGCTCTTGACGCGTCTTACCGTGTTAGCTACAGAACTGGTAAAACTGCAAAACCTCATTCAATAGCTGAAGATTTATTGCCGTCATGGTGTAGTACAGTACATGCTTTTATAGTCTTTCACGAAAAGATTAGTATGGCAGCACTGTCCGAGATATGGTCAACTACCCCGGATTAACGACATATCAAATTACGGCGAAAATGAAAGTTTTGGAGGAGTTCGTCGCAGTCCTCCTTTTGCGATTCAACTTGGCGAATCACTGATGTTGCCAATATAGCCATTTTGAAGCCTTTCGTTAGCTATAGTAGCAGGGAGTCTGTAGAGGAAGAGCTACTATTCTGCAGACATTTAAAGGAGAGAACTAGAGGAGGAGGTGTATTTAAGTTAACCGATGAATACTTCCGCGAAAATTCAATACGCTCGACACGCTCAGTAGGCGTTTGTTCAGATGGCGCGAAATCTATGACTGGGTGCCATGTTGAGTTCCTTGCCAAAGTGAAATCTGTGGCGCCGAATGCTTCTTCGACACATTGCTGCACTCAAAGACAGGCTCCTCTGTCTAAACGCATGACCGTTGAATTGAAAACTGTTCTGGACGATACAGTGAAATCTGACAGTTCTAGACTTAGGTTATTTGGCAAAAATTTTCTCAAAAATTAACAATTTCAACTTATCCCTCCAGGTGTCAAATACAAACGTTTATGTAGCGCAAGACCATTCAGAATTATTCATTAAAAACATTATTTTTGGGAAACATGTTTCAATAGGGATCAAACCGAGTGATTTGATACACTTCGCGATTCCTGTTGGAAAATCATTTTTCTTTGTACAAAAAGTCAAGAACAAGGTAAAAGAAGATTTGAAGGGTGTGGGGTCCAGTCCACTCGTCTCTTACGGGGTGCTTAAAGGATGCTGCCTTCTCGGATAGCTATACAACAATTCAAGCAAATCACTTTAATAGGTTTTATTACAATAAAGAAGATTGACAATACTTAACTTAAATATTTACAACGAGTTGTCGCAAGCGATGGGCAACACGCAAACAGTCCGTGTCGTTCACTATACACAATGTCCATGTAAGCATTCACAAAAAATGGTTCAAATGGCTCTGAGCACTATGCGACTTAACTTCTGAGGTCATCAGTCGCCTACAACGTAGAACTAATTAAACCTAACTAACCTAAGGACATCACACACATCCATGCCCGAGGCAGGATTCGAACCTGCGACCGTAGCGGTCGCTCGGTTCCAGACTGTAGCGCCGAGAACCGCACGGCCACTCCGGCCGGCAAGCATTCACACCCGCTCATAAGTCACTGCTGTCGTTAATATCACTGTCCACGGAGGCCTCTCTGTTAGTGGTCGTCTTCTACTGGCAGCAGAGGCGCCCATATCCTCTCCTTGTAGGGAGAGGCCGCTCCTGTCAGCGTCTATTGGCTGGCGTCGACTCACAGCCTTCTCTGCTCTTGCATTCTTCATCTTCGTGTCATCGCTTGTCGATACGCCGGAACAAAGGGACTTGGAAAAACCTTCAGAGAATATTTTCCTCCGATGTCCAATTATAATTGGATTCGCAATCCCTTCGAGGATCAACAACGGCTTTATTACCCATTTCATCCACTAATTTGTGTGAAAAATCGTTTCCTTCACATTCCTATTTAAAAAATAAATACAGAAACTGATTATGTGCTGAAAGTGATTTGAGACTTTAACGTCTGTGGTTCCTGACGTTAAGGTTCTGTCCCAAGGAAAGCAGGGGTAACCTTCTCACTCAATTCCAAGGAAGAGGTGAGTAATTACAATGTAAACTTGCATTTACTATTGCGACTAGCTGTAGACGGTGAGTAACTTTTAAGCTGTAACTAGAGTAACCCTGTTGACTGGAATGAAATTTTATGCGTTTATACTGTATGTATATTAAAAAGCTATGGGTTCACCCAGTTCAGATCGTTGTAAAAGGGGTTCGAGAGTAAAAAAAGATTGACAACTACTGAACTTGGTGAATGAGAGACGAGCACTAAAGAGTAACCACAACTTTTCTGTTATGTTAATAAAGAGAAATCCCTGGAAACAGTAACTAACGTAAAATTCCTATGCGGAACAGCTGAAACGATATACCTCTACATCTACATCGATACTCCACAATCCACCGTACGGCACATGGCGGAGGGTACCTTGCACCACTACTAGTAACTTGCTTTCCTGTTCCACTCGCAAATAGATCGACGGAAAACACGACTGTTTATTTGTCTCCGAATGAGCCCTAATTTCTCGTATCTTATCTTAGTGCTCCTTACGCGCAGTGTATGTTGGAGGCAACAGAACTGTTCTGCAATCAGCTTTAAATACTGGCTCTCAATAGCATTCTTCCCTTCAGCGATTCTCATTTGAGTTCCCGAAGGATCTCCGTAATATTTGCGTGTTGTTCGAACATAACGGTAACAAATCTAGCGGCCCGCCTCTGAATTGCCTCGCTGTCTTCCTTTAATCCGATTTGGTGCAAATCCCAAACATTCGAGCAGTACTCAAGAATAGGTCGCACCAGCGTCCTACATGCGGTCTCCTTCACAATGGACCACAATTTTCCTAGGATTCCCCCAATAAACCGAAGTCGATCATTCGACTTTTCTATCACAATCCTCACATCGTCGTTGCTTCTCATATCGATTTGCAACGTTACGTCCAGATATTTAAACGACGCAACAGTGTCGTGCAGGGCACTATTGATGCTGTATTACGGATTGGGTTTTCCTACTCATCCGCATTAACTTACATTTTTCTACATTTATAGTTAACTGCCATTTATCAGGCCAACTAGAAATTTTGTCTAAGTCATCTTGTGTCCTCTTACACTCACACAACTTTGACACCTTACCGTACACGATAGCATCATCACCAAACAACAACAGATTGCTGTCCACCCTGTACGCCAAATCATTTGTGTACGTAGTGAGTAATAGCGGTCCCATCACACGTCCCTGCGGCACACTTGTCTCTCATAAACACTCGCCGTCGAAGACAGTAGACTGGGTTCTATAACTTAAAAGTCACATGTCTGTGAACCTGTTCCATATGCCGCATCTTCTTTATCAGTGTGCACTGGGGCACTGTTCAAACACTTTCTAGAAATGTAGAAATATGAAATCAGCCTATTGCCATTCATCCATAGTTCGCAGTATATAATATGAGAAAAGGGCAAGCTGAGTTTGGTATGAGCGATTCTTTGTAAAAATATGCTGATTCATGAACACAGGCTTCTCGGTCTCAAGAAAATTTATTACATCCGGACTCAGAATATGTTCAAGGATTCTGTAGCAAACCGATGTTAGGAATATTGGTCTGTAATTCCGCGGGGCCGTTGTTTTGTCTTTCATATACACAGGAGTCACCTGCACTTTTTCCAGGCGGTTGGGACTTTACACTGGGCGAGATATTCGCAATAAATGCAAGCTAAGTAAGGGGCTAACGTCGTAGAGTACTCTTGTAAAAACCGGGCCGGGTATCAGTCTGGACGTGGCGAGTTATTGCTTTTCAACTCCTGCAGTTGTTTCTCTATGCCAGGAATGCTTATTACTATGTCGTCCATACAGAAGTCTGTTCGATGGTCAAACGACGGAATGTTTGTACGATTCTCCTGTGTGAAATTTAAAGCTTCGTCATTCGTTGTGCTATCTTCAGCTGCCACACCAGACTGGTCAACAAGTGACTGGCTGAAAACGTTAGACCCACCAAGCAATTTTACATGGGACCAGAAGTTTCTCTCGTTCTCTGTCAGTCTTTTGCTAAGGTATGAAGGTGCTTATCGTATGCTTCACGCATAGATCTTTTCAGAGATGCACGAAACATTACTAATCTTTGCTTGTCGTCATTTGTGCGTTCTTTTTTGAGCCGAGAGTGCAACAGCCTCTGCTTCCTCAGCATTTCCCGTTTCCTTAATTCACTTACTAGGCACATAAATGTTCCAGACCATGATCTACAGTCTGCTTAAACTAGGCCCGTAATTCCGCTGCGTCCATCTGAATGGAACTAAGAGATGTCATATCATTGCCTAAGTAAAATTCTAACAACTGATTATCTGCTCTTTCTAGCAGAAACACTCTCCTAGCCTTCTTAACAGATTTATTAAGTTTAGTAACCATAGTTGATATAATGGCATCATGATCGCTAATTCCCGTTTCTATACTGACGTTGTCGGTAAGGCCCACGCTATTTGTAGCCACAAGCGATGTAAATTTGAGTGTCCGTATAAAGCAAAGAGTAGAAGAAACACATTTTAGCCTTAGACTCGTTGACGCAAATCTTAAAGATTTGTAAATTATTCGTGAAAGAAGTGGCTTACTAAACACTTGTTCGACCGTTCTCGATTATTGACAGTAAACGGCGCATCCACATCGTATAGGATTAATAAAAGTGGCTATAAAGTGACCGTTTAGTAAGTTATAGGCATAACAGAGAAGCTGAATTAAGTCTAGTGGCAGAATGTACAAGGTAAGGGGAATTGTTCATCACGGAAAAGTTAACTGGTAAAATTCTGGGCGACTTACTTGGAGCGAGGCGATGGGCGAAGAACAATTATTTATGAAGCGTCATTTCGGAATTTCGAGGATCGGATGGTGTTGAATACACACTCCCACATAAAAGAGACTACCTTCCTGCGGTGGCCGGGAACACAACTCGGATCAGCTGCTTGGGAAGCAACCACGCTGGCAATCGACCACCGCGGCATTGTGCTGCTCGCTACTTGCACCCCTGATGTGTAGGCTTCCCTCCTGCCGCCACAGCCCGAAGGCGAGCGTGCTCCAGGCGCTGGCATCGCCGGGCGGAAGGCGGCCACGTCTTAACTGGGTGTGGGGAGCTGTTGCCAGGATACGAAGAGTAGCACACCGTATTACCGTGTCCTATATATGTCTCGCGCAAACGATGTTGGCAAGAAAATCAAAGAAAATAATGCTTTCACAGCTCTTTACCGACACTCATTTTCGCACGCACCGATCGTGTACGGTATAGGGAAAAGGGATGAGAGTGGATGGGGGATGATACTGGCAACAAAAGTAGCCTCAATCAGGAAGATTACGGTATATACATACAGATGAAAAATTAGTGTCATATACAACATTGGGCGAAAGATTTGACAAGGGAGGTTGTCAGTTTTGATTTTATCCATAATGAGTAATTAGGTCATGCTTGTGGAAGACAATGTATAAATTTTGGTCTCAACCAACTCTGTATTGTGTCAAAGAAAAACACACTAGGATTTACTCTTTTCTAAGGTCAAGCCATCATCATAAGAGTTACTGTACAACAACCTCTAAAAGCGACCAATACAAAACATAAACAAGAATAATAAAAGCAACGTGGGTACTTCAGCTGCAGCAATGTTTTCTTAAGATGTACATCCTCATGGCCATTAACTGATAAACCCTACACAAAGCAAGTCAGTTTTAGACTCAAGATGAAATGTAGTCTATTTCATCAGCTAACGGTGATGTGGATGTACAACTTAAGAAGACACGGCTGCAAGGGAGATATCCACTTTATTTTATTCTTTTTGTTCTCGTTTATGTTTTATGTTGATTGCTTTTAGATGATCTTCAACAGTAGTTGTGATGATGAAGGCTTGACCTTTTTTACATTGTAAATGTGTGGTTGAGCTGATATTTTAACAGTCATTAAATTGTCAGCTTTTAAAGTCATTCATGAGACTCGTTAACCGTAATAAAAAGATGCCAATGTAAACAGGGTAGACTATTTTAATCCATGATGGGACACAACTCACGATAGAGATGATATACAGGAAAATATTTTAGATAAATGTCTTGGCTGGCAATGAGGGCCAGGTGTTGCTACTAATGGCTGTTACCTTGAACGTAATTTTCAGGGTGATCAGGAGGTTAAAGTGAGTTTTTAAATGCGAACCCTAATATTTGACTGAATATTTGAAAAGAGCGGCAAATTTTCGTATAAAAAATTATTCAAGGTCATGACAATGTTGAATGACGGTCAAATAGGCAAGTGCGGTTTCACTTCTGTTACGAATTAACTCGGAATAGGAGAGCGATGCAGCAAAATTAGATACGAATTGGAAGGGGCATACCGAGCAAAGAGAGGCGAGGGGTTCGCTCAGCGACTTGTAAATCAATTTATTTATGGTTGTTTTATCTTCCAAATCTCAAAATAACATTTATCCGTTGTGAAAGATTTATTTTTCCCAATAAATACGTTAATTAAAAAAGTTCAAATCTGTCTTCGCTTTATCCTGATCCGACTTTACAAACAGTGGTTTCCCTGAAACACAAACTTCGAATCATCTTCGATAATTGCCTTAAAGATCACAGTTATTGGTAACAACACTCGACCTTTTATACCCTTTCCACTTTGAATCTGTCATTGTATTTCGCTATATCTGTTTTAGCTTCGATACAACCACAGAACGAGAATTTACCCGTCGCCACCTCCAACTATTTATAGTGCGCTGAGGAAAAAACTATAAGAGGAGGACGAGGAGACAAGAACACACATTTATTGACGAATACTGAACTTTTTACAAATCAGCTCAGGCAGCAGTTCCCGTGTTTCAACTAGTATTCCAGAAGCTACGGCTGGATAGTTGACAGTTCCTGTCCCACTAGAATGTTCACTGAAGACGGGCTGGTGTGGGCTCGCTAGGAACGGACGATGCGGCGCGAAGTGAACAAGTAGCAGGCAGCATCTCGGCAGTCGAGCTGACGTGGGTCTGCCCACTCCGACGTGGCGCCGGCGCGCGTAACTCCTCCGGCGGCGCCACAGCTGCGGCATTGGCTGGGCTGTACGCCGTCCCTGGAGTAGGTTGTTGACCTCTCGACGCCTGTGGTGCAGACTGGTGGTGCGTGCTTACGACACCACACTCCTCCCCCCCCCCCCCCCCCGACCCTTTCCCTCACCACACCAAATCGCGCGGCCATGGTCACTTACGGTTACTGTGGGAATCGTCGGCGAGTAGGAGGTCTGGCTTCAGGCGCAGCAGATGGGATGGGAACTGACACTGAAGCTGGCGGCAGGCTGCCGTCCTTACCCTGACATTCGCCGTGAGCCTGCACGGGAACACGAAGCAAACCGCAGGCCGGGCGCACGCCCTCGTCCAGGGCCTGAGTCTCGAAGCTGCAGGACGCACTCGCAGAGGAAGGCGGCAGAGCGCAGAGGCGTCGCCCATGGCGACTATGAGCCGCTGTGATAATGGCATCGGGGATCAGTGCGTGTTCAGCTCCATGAGAAGCGCCTCGGTCTGAGATGCCGTCTGGTTCGTGGCGGACGGCCGCGACCCTGGCTCCTGCCTGTGTGCTGAATCGAAATTCAGTAGCAGGATCACGTAGTCTCAGAGGGTGAAGCGTGTTCTGGTGCCTTTTGAGCAGCGACCGTGTAAGGTAAGATTTGGTAAGGTCTTATGGGACAAACCGCTGAGGTCATCGGTCCCCGAGCCTACACACTACTTAATCTAACTTAAACTCACTTACGCTATGGACAACACACACACCCATGCCCGAGCGAGGACAAGAACCTCCGACGGGCGAAGGCGCACCGACCGTGACTAGCAGCCTCGGACCGTGCGGCTACCTCTAGCGGCGTAGGGGGGGAAAAAAAGTCTTGTGACCAGGGACACACGAAACGGTCCTCTATTGCCATTGCTGCCTGGGCTAGATGGTCCTGGATCTGAAAATGAGAATATTGTACTGACCGGTACTCTTTGTTGGTGTGTGCAGCAGATGAAGCAGGCTGGAATGCTGGTGCCTATGCTGGAGTTCGGCCAGGGAAGGTCCAACTCGAGGCATTGCACGGTAGATGGACAGAAACAGTTGCGTGCCTGCTCCCGTGAATGAGTTCCACGGAATTTGCTCATCTGCGCCTTGAATGTTCGCACAAAACTTTCAGCTTCACCATTTGACTGCGGATGGAACGGCGGTGTGGTCACATGTTACATAGTGTTCACCATGCAAAATTGTTCTAATTCCTCTGAGATGAACTGCGGTCCATTATCGGACACTAACACTTCTGTCAACCACTAGTTGCAAAAAATTGAACTAAGTGTTCTGATAGTACTCGTCAACGTCCTAAAGTTGGAACCACAAAGGGAAAACAACTGAAGGCATTCACTACAATAAGCTACCGGGTGTTCCAGAAAGGTTCAGCGATGTGGATGTGTTTCCAAGGAACGCTGGGGCGGGGCCAGTCAGAAGAGCGCTCACTTCTCCGGCGACTTCCCGGTGCGGCAGTCGCTGAGCTGTACGCCGCCTCTCGAGTGGGTTGTCGACGAGTTATTCCCCACTATGGATCAACATTACCTACCCTGTTTATTTTCATCAACAGGTCACATTCTGAGGGAAAGCGCTGCTTTGTGTGAGGTACGATACTACTGAAAGGGTACAGTACCGCCCGACATTGAAAATAGGTACAACATTCGTCGTTATTCGTGTCAGAACAACACATATTTTTTGTAATAATAACTCAATTTCACTTAATACACCGAAGCCGGTTACCAGTGTAAGAAAGAAGGACAATTTATTTATTTAATTGATCACATGTGCACTCCCACAAAATAAATCCCTACATCCAAGTTGGTCAGATCTGTGAAATGAATGAGTGTATGGTCGTCTGCTAACTGCAGATAGTGAATGTGCATTATATGATCATCTTTGAGACGATACTTTGGTCACCTTTGGTGGAACCAAAGAGATGAAATTTGCCAGAGCTTTCAGCGCCTGAAATGTGGCTGACCAATACGGCAGCATAGTGCTTCCACATCTCGGCGGAGGTGCGAGATGAACTGAAGAACGGCCATGTTTCAGCACTCTGGCGCTGGATCTTGTGTTGGTAAGACCTGTCTTAGGTGTGCTGCGTAAAGACAAAGGAGTGGAGAGAATGGTATGCAAGTGAAATACTTAAGAGTAGTTTGGAATAATTATTTCTCTATTTCAGGAACTTTTGGGGGAGAATTAAATGACAAGCAGGTAATATTAAAGGCATCGTAGTAATCTTCGGAAGTGACCAACGGTCACAATGAAACCACGTGTAGCAATAAGTTGAAATACTTGCGAGTGCTAGGACTAAGTTGGAATAATTGCGAGTGCTAAAGTTAAGCTGAATTACTGGCGTGTTACTATAAGTTGGAAATATTTAAGAAATGGCGTGTGCATGACTTCAAATTAGAGACGAGCACTTCCACGTGGTGAGTACTGTGTGAGTCTCAATCTGTGTATGAGAGAAAGGATAAAGAGAAGTACTCGTCCATGGTATCAGTTGAGGACTCGCGTGTGTGACGAATATGATCTTAATATTACTTTGCGTGTTATGTTTCCGTGTGACGCTAGATTCAAACTATAATACTCTGAGAGAGAAGCAAGGTGAGTCAGCCGTCTATCCAGCAACGCCACTTGGCTTGCATTGCACGGGAAGACGTTCATATGTCCTCCAGAGTTCGTAGTAGGAAAGAAAAGTTACGAAGTGGGGCAGTCTCGTTTGAAACTGGGATGAATACTAATCGAAGTGGGAAAGCTGAAAGTGAAGTGATTCTAACGTTGTGACTATTCTTTGTGATTGTATTCTATGTTGCCAGAGTGATGTATTTTACGTAATTTAATTATGTGTGGTTTGCATGGGAGAGTAGCAAGATAGATTCAGAGGCAGTGGGTTATGCATGTTCCTTTTTGTACCGCTCGGTCTGCAGTAAATTTTCGTGATGATGGGTGTGAGATTCGAAGTGTGAGATATAGCAAAAGATCCACCATCCTCTCCAGAAAGTGCACTGTAGCGTTAGATAATTACGAGACCATAAGATAATCAGCAATGTAAAGCCATGCCCACTGGGCGGAGTTTCTCATGTTTAATTGTTGTATAAAATGTAATGGTGTGTTTAGGTTATTTTTGAATCATAATAAAATTTATCGGAATAAAAAAGATAGTGAAAAGAAAAAGATTGGTGGCCTTGTTCTTCGAATAGTGTGTAGTCATGATACCCAGAATTTATAATGTGTGCGCCATTCATATTCAGTGCGATGGCCACGTGTTGATCAAAGCCGTTGGGTAAGAAAGAAAATTTGGTATTGCCAGAGCGTAGTGAACAATCAGAGTTGTGTAAATTCCTAATAGTCAGATGTGTCAGATGTGCGATATTCGTTTCCGTGGCGTAATATTCAAACAGGAGAATAATTTGTAGCTTAATTGTCGGTACTAGAGCTCATAATCAGTCATTAATGTTTTTGCGAGAAATTAGAATAAATCCACTCGCTTGGCAGACCACTCATCTTGCAGGCCTGACTGCTTGATGCCACAGTATGAGCAAGGCATGTGGGTGCCTCTCACTACTTCTAGCACCCATTGAAGTATTGGAGTTCATTGTTAACTTCAAATACCGGTTCCGAAATAAGACAATTAATCCTGAACAAGTGAATTAGAAGGCGTTGGTAAACGTTTTGTTGTACGATTTTTATAAATTTGTAGCATGAAAACTTATTTTGACATAGCCATACTTTTTTCCGAAACTCTGCCTACACAAGTCGCATTGTAATATTAAACTCTGATGCTCATTCGACTTTTATTGTTTTTTGTGCTTGAAGACACCCATCAGTGCTGCTCTGTCTAGGAGATATTACATATTGATACACTACTAGTTCATCATCAGACCCTACTGTTCACGTAAATGTGCATCATGCTTGTTTCTGTAAACAGAAACTTTTTCAATAGCTTGGAACCAGAATAATCCCAAAGTGCCTAACGTACAAGGGAACACCACCAACTTGGCCTCATACTTTACAAGCAAAAATGAACTTGCAAGATACAAGCCCCGTAAACCCACCCTACGTCAAAATTTTGGTCATACTTCTGATAGTACGCAGTTACGACATCCTGAGTGCACAGTACTCAAACATCTGCTCCCACCGGTTGTTTCTCACTCTCTGCCCCACTGCTACCATAGGGAAGCGCAGGTTTTGACACACGCAGGAATAAAGGCGCCTTCTCCCCACTGTACATCTACATCTACATGGGTACTCTGTAGATCACATTTGAGTGCCTGGCAGAGTTCACCGAACCATCTTCTATGTTTGTTGCATTATGAATGATCATTTTGCGAGCGAAATCTGGAAAAATTTGCAAAATTCCAACTATAAGACACGAAACAAAGGATCTCTAATGCCTTCTGCAGCCATCTGATAACTAGCTACCACAGTTCTAAAGCGATAATTTCAGTAAACAATAGAATAATTCGAGTAGTTGATCGCCTCAGTGGTTGTCAGCTGTCCTGCAAAGCAGACAGCTTGTGCTAATGTGACGTTCCGGCCGCAAAAATGGGCCGTCACACATACTCAACCCACTCCCAGTCCGGAACGAAGCACTCGCACATCACCTTGTTATTCCTGCAACGAGAGTGAAAGTGCAGAGGAATACGTTTTATACTGTATTATTTTTTAATAATACGTGATATAACGGATAGACCGTTGCTGGCGGAGCACCTCGAGTTCCTGTTTCTAACAAGGTGAGTACACTGTTCGTTTATTACATATTTTTACGAGCTTCAAACAGGAGCGACTTCAGTAACGGATAGGAACAGTGACTGCTGCGTATCGATGCGAACTGAGTTGGTGACCCTTCCATCACAGCTCCAGGCTCTGTTGTCTTCTGTTACACAGCTTGAGGCTGCTCCCTTGGGGAACTGTTGGGGGGTCAGACCCATGGATGCAAGGGACGTCGAACACGTCCCACGTGTCCCCGATGGGTCCACTACTGTGGTCGCGCCGGGTACTGCCTGCACTGAGGTTGACCCCTCTCCCCTGGTCGAGTGGGAGATCATTCCAAAGTCTGGTAGGCAGCCGAGGGCCGACCGTAGGTCCTCCTCGATTCTTTTCACGAACAGATGTGTGGCTGACGAAGTCTCTAAGTCGGATGTAATCGTCCACCCTGTTCCAGAGGAAGCTTCTCGGCCCGCAAGGCCTAGGCATTCACGGAGGGTGGGTTTACTGGTAGTTTGGAGCTCCAAAGTTAGGCGTGTAATGGGGCCTCTCAGAAACATGGCTCCCGAGGAGGGAAAGGAAGCCAGTGTGCTCTCCGTGTGCATACTGTGGGTGGTCACTCAAGATATGGAAAGGGTCCTCCCCGATGCCATGAAGAGTACAGGGTGCAGACAACTGCAGGTGGCGGCTCTTGTAGGTACCAATGACGTGTGTCGCTTTGCATTGGAGAAGATTCTCTCTGGTTTCAGGTCGGAAGTTATTTCTATTTTGAACTGCAATTTCCTTGACCTTTAATACAAAGGAAGTGGAAGGACTTGGCCCATACAGTGACCATATCATTTCAGCATATTTATTTGCATCATAGATAAATCATTAAGAGAATTACAATCATAAGTCAGATAATAATTTCTTTAAGAAACGCCATTCAGGCAAACTTTACAAACTGCTTGTAATATAAAACCACAAATGCATTAATATCTTTAAAAACATTTAAGAACCCGCCACTCAGGCCAATTTTACAAACTGCTTGTTATATGAAACCACAAGCGAATTAATCTCTTTGCAAACTTTAAAAAAAAAAAAAAAGCCACCTGGGCCAAGTAAATCATTTAAAATAAACTTAACATCAAATAACCAGGAAATCAATTATTATTTCCACTTAGATTGAAAACCGCCCCTCTCGGGCGAGATATTACCAAACAACTTTACAAGGTTATACACAGTTTGATCAATAATAACCCAGTTATTTCCCCATCAAAATTGACATACCCCACCAAGGCTGAATTGCACCGTAATTTTAGAAAACCGTTTCAATCAAGACACATTCTTCTAGAAATTCCTCAAAATTCTTGAAACGAATATTTAAAACATTTATCCCGGGCAACGTTGCAGGGCCACCACAAGTTTTAGAAAACTGCAGCTTGTACAATAACTGAGGCCCGAGATTGTGAGGCCGCGACTTGGCCACGAGCGGTGGAGGCGACTGACTATTTATCTTCGAATTAAGATGTGGACTCCGTTTGTACTTCCACCCCGTTCAGAACACCGAAATCGGAACCAAACAGCACACGCGAGCTCAGGCGAAGTCCATCGCCCGTACGCCCGCTAGTAATTTAAAATTCGGAGGCCCACTGCTTCCGATCTCTGAAACATAAATCAGAAGTGACAACAGGGAACCAAACAGCCCTTCCTCCACCTTAATACTCAAACTTATACAGAAAAGTGCTTCGATAAAATTGACAAAACACAAATGATGCAAACAGAACTGGCTCATTAAAACCGAAGCATCACATGGAGCACCTTATGTGGGCCTATAAGTGAAATGTCACATCACAGTCCTTGCAACGCTTTGCTGTCTCAAGAGGAATCATCATTATATTTCACTAATCCTTGGTAGCACTCGAATCACTTAACTTGATGCCAGTTGCTGGATCGATGTCGCGAAGACACCAGACGCTACTTAGTCCGATAGTAACAGCGTGTTCCTTCACGGAAGCGAGCACATGCATAGCTCCACGAGCCGGCCGGCTGTTGCTGACCCCAGTACGGTCAGGCGCTGATTGCCGCCCCTACTCAGGCACACCGTGCTCGCTGTCGTCTCCCCAACGTCCCGCTAATACGCGCACTTCCGCGTGCCGAGCCCAACGCCGTTGTTCCTTTCTACTCGATACTGCCCCCTACATCCTGAGCCGACCCCGGCTCCAAAGACAAACTTCTGCCAGAGGGAATCGATAGTGCCTAACCAAAGATAGCCCTGGCACCAGTCCCGCCACGGCTCACAGGTGACTAGCGGAAATGGTAAAGACTGCCATTCTTGCTTGCAAGATTAAGGCGGAGCACACCATCCGCAGCATCGTCGATAGAACGGACTGTTGTCCTTTGGTGCAGAGCCGAGTGGGGGGTCTGAATCAGAGGATCAGGCGGTTCTGTAACCGTGTAGGCTGGAGATACCTTGACTTGCCCCATCGGGTGGTAGGCTTCCGGGTTCCGTTGAATAGCTCAGGAATCCACTACACACAAGAAGCGGCTACACGGGCAACGGGGGCTGTGTGGAAGTGACTGAGCGGTTTTTTAGGTTAGAGGGTCTCAGGGAACCACAGAAAGGGCGTCCACCTAAAAGGGGGCAGGTAAAACACAGTAAGGTAGTTGTAAAAACTATCGGTATTGTTGTAAATTGTCGTAGCTGTCTTGAGAAAGAACCAGAACTCGAAGCCCTAATAGAAAGCACTGAAACACAGACAGTTATGAGTACAGAAAGTGCCGGCCGGTGTGGCCGTGCGGTTCTAGGCCCTTAAGTCTGGAACCGCGTGACCGCTACGGTCGCAGGTTCAAATCCTGCCTCGGGCATGGATGTGTGTGATGTTCTTAGGTTAGTTAGGTTTAAGTAGTTCTAAGTTCTAGGGGACTGATG
The DNA here is from genome assembly GCF_023864275.1 of Schistocerca cancellata. Lineage (NCBI taxonomy): Eukaryota > Metazoa > Arthropoda > Insecta > Orthoptera > Acrididae > Schistocerca > Schistocerca cancellata. The sequence continues at coordinate 8,205,350 of NC_064631.1, read as the reverse complement.
ACCTCAGATGTTAAGTCCCATAGTGCTCAGAGCCATTTGAACCATTTTTTGAGTACAGAAAGTTGGGTAAAGCCGGAAATAAGTTGAGCCGAAATTTTCTTCAAATGATCTAACAGTGTTCAGATGGGATGGATGAAATACAGTTGGTGGTGGAGTGTTTATGCTGTCAGAAGTAGTTTACTTTGTAGTGAAATTGAAATAGGTAGTTCCTATGAAATAGTATGGGTAGATGTCATACTTCACAATCGGACTAGACTATTACTTGGATCGTTTTACCGATTGCTGAACACTTCAAAGAAAACTTGAGTCTCATATAATTATAGTCGGTGGTGACTTCAATCTTCTCTCCAAATGTTGGAAAAATTGTGCGTTTAAAGCCGGCGGCAGCCATAAATCGTCATCCGAAACTGTACTGAATGCTTTCTCGGAAAATTATTTTGAACAATTAGTTCATGAGTCCACTCGAAGCGTAAATGGTTGCGAAAGCATACTTGACCTCTTAGCAACAAATAATCCTGGACAAATACGGAGTATCGTGATGAATACAGGGATTAGCGACCACAAGGCAGTTGCTGCTAGGCTGAATACCGTAACACCTACTACCATCAAAACAAACGCAAAGTATATCTATTTAAGAAGCTGACGATAATGCTCTTAACGCCTTTTTAAGAGACAGTCTTCACTCCTTCCGATCTGATCATGTAAGCGTAGAAAAGGTGTGGAATGATTTCAAAGATACAGTATCGACGGCAAATACTGGTAGCAGTTACTTCTGTAAAATATCTGGGAGTATGCGTGCGGAACGATTTGAAGTGGAATGATCATATAAAATTAATTGTTGGTAAGGCGGGTACCAAGTTGAGATTCATTGGGTGAGTCCTTAGAAAATGTAGTCCATGAACAAAGGAGATGGATTACAAAACACTCGTTCGACCTATACCTGAGTATTGATTATCAATGTGGGACCCTTACCAGGTCAGGTGGACGGAGGAAATAGAGAAGATCCAAAGAAGAGCGGCGCGTTTCGTCACAGGGTTATTTGGTAAGCGTGATAGCGTTACGGAGATGATTAGCAAACTCGAGTGGCAGGCAGACTCTGCAAGAGAGGCGCTCTGCATCGCGGTGTAGCTTGCCGTCCAGGTTTCGAGAGAGTGCGTTTCTGGATGAGGTGTCGAATATATTGCTTCCCCCTGCTTATACCTCCCGAGGAGATCACGAATGTAAAATTAGAGTGGTTCGAGCGCGCACGGAGGCTTTCCGGCAGTAGCTCTTCCCGCGAACCATACGCGACTGGAACAGGAAAGGGAGATAATGACAGTGGCATGTAAAGTGCCCTCCGCCACACATCGTTGGGTCGCTTGCGGAGTATAAATGTAGATGTAGATGTAGAAGTGAGAGTTATATACCACATAAATTATAAAGTGATGATACTGATGCCCCATGGTACACAAAACGGGTCAGATCGCTGTTGCAGAAGTAACGAAAAAATTGCGCCAAATTTAAAAGAATGCAAAATCCCCAAGATTGGCAGAGTATTGCAAAAGTTCGAAATGTAGCACGTTCTTCAATGCGAGATGCTTTTAATAATTTCCACAACGAAACTCTGTCTCGGAATCTGGCAGAAAACCCAAAGAGATTCTGGTCCTACATAAAGCACACCAGTGGCAAGACGCGATCAATACCTTCACTGCGCGATAACACGGTGAAGTCACTGATGACAGTGCCACCAAGGCAGAGTTATTAAACACGGTTTTCCGAAACCTTTTCACCAAAGAAGACGAAGTACATATTTCTGAATTCCAATCGAGAACAACTGCCAAGATGAGAAACATAGTAGATATCCTCGGTGTAGGAAAGCAGCTTAAATCACTTAATCAAGGCAAGGCCTCCAGTCCAGATTGTATACCAGTCAGCTTCCTGTCAGAGCATGCTGACACAATAGTTTCATATTTAGCAATTATATACAACCGCTCTCTCTCAAAAAGATCCGTACCTACAGACTGGAAAACTGCTCGAGTCACACCAATACCCAAAAAGGGAAATAGGAGTAATCCGTTGATTTACAAGCCCATATCACTAACGCCAGTTTTCAGTAGGGTTTTGGAACATATACTGTATTTGAACATTATGAAGTACCTCGAAGAAAACTATTTATCGACACGTAGTCAGCACGGATTCAGAATGAAGTAATGAGTACTATCGACAGGGGATGTCAAATGGATTCCATATTTTTAGATTTCCAGAAGGGTTTCGACACCGTGCGACTGGATTCGTGATTTCCTGTCAGAAAGGTCACAGTTCGTAGTAATAGACGGAAAGTTGTCGAGTAAAACAGAAGTAATATCCGGCGTTCCCCAGGAAGTGTTATAGGCCCTCTATTGTTCCTGATCTATATTAACGACATAACGACATAGGAAAAAATCAGAGTAGCTGTCTTAGATTGTTTGCAGATTATGCTATCATTTACCGTCTTGTAAAGCATCAGATGTCCAAAACGAATTGCAAATTGATTTTGATCAGATATCCGTATGCTGTTAAAACTGGCAATTGACCCTGAATAAAGAAAAGTGTGAAGTTATTGAAACGAGCACTAAAAGAAATCCGATACATTTCGATTACGCGGTAAGCCACGCAAATATGACGGCTGGAAACTCAACTAAATACTTAGGGATAAAATTACAAATAACCTAAACTGGAATGATCACATAGATGACGCTGTGGGTAGAGCAAACCAAAGCCTGCGATTCACTGGCAGAACACTTAGAAGGTGCAACAGGTCTACTAAAGGGACTGCTTACACCACGCTTGTCCGCTCTATTCTGGAGAATTGCTGTGCGGTGTGGGATCCGCATCAGGTAGGACTGACGGATGTCATCGAAAAAGTTCAAAGAAGGGCAGCTCGTTTTGTATTATCATGAAATAGGGGAGATAGTGCCACAGACATGACAAATGAATTGGAGTTGCAATCATTAAAACAAAGGCGTTTTTCATTGCGACGGGATCTTCTCATGAAATTTCAATCACCAGTTTTCTACTCCGTTTGCGAAAAGATTCTGTTGGCACCCGCCTACATAGGGAGAAATGATCATCACGATAAAATAAGAGAAATGAGGACTCGCACGGAAAAATTTAAGTGTTCGTATTCCCGCGCACCGTTCGACAGTGGACGGTAGAGAGACAGCATGAAGGTGATTCATTGAACCCTCTGCCAGGCACTTTATTGTGAATAGCGGATGTAAATGTAGATGTAGAGTAACGAGCGAAATTGACATACTCGTATAGGGGATGTTCGCAGGTGCAGTGTAAGGGATATTCGATCGTATTTTCTTAAGCGTACGTCATATGAATTTATATATTGCTGGAAGAATTCCACTTGCAGCAGAGCTGTACAAAACCGATTCAGCGTACCGGAGCCGTCCCGAGAACGGGACCGGCGAGCAACCAATTGGTGGTTGCCACGGTGACAGAGGATCGACGTTGCCCGGCAGCCGCCCACCCGTGTCGGTTCTCCGGGCCCTGGACACGATGACGTCTCGTCGTCGACCGACTGCACGTGTTTCCGCTTTGTCCGCGACGAACGCTGTTTTGCTGCTCTGGACATCTTGCTGGTTACGAGCTCCCAGCCAGAGGGCGCGAGGCCGACGTGGAAAGCCATTACAAGGATTCTCGGCGAATTTCTTTCGGCTTCTTTGAAACGAGGCGGGTGAAGCGAGTGCGGTTTTCTCACGCGAGTTGTTCAACAGCTTTCATTGGCGGTGACATGGCACTCTGCGAACAGATTACCACGCTTCCGACTGGCTGTTCAGTTAAGTCCCTTTGCTCACTAACTGTTTCCTGTACGACACGAGTGGTTCCGAGGTGGAGGGATTTTTCCGGCAGTCGACGTCAGCTGTTGGACTTGGGGCAAATGCCTGGTCGCGGACAGTGTGGGATTTATTGTTCTGCGACCGCGAGTCCTCATCGACGCCGGTTTCGTCCTCGTAATAACGAGGTGGAGCGCACGCAGCCGGTGCGCTCCAGCCAACGGCGCCTGCGGTTAACCGACTGCCTGTCTCGCGGGCCGGCGCCGCTCTGTCCGGGTCCGATAACTCCAGGTAAAGTGGCACGCCGCGTGCATTGTGTTTCTCTCCTTTCAGGGCACGCGGCAGGCGACAAAGGAGGCTCACCCTCTGACCACAATTTGTGTACACTGTACACTGCCGGGGCAGCCGTGACGTACCGCGGCTCCTTCTCACTAAACCAGTTAAACTTCGTTCGTACTGTTCCCACCCGCAGGTTCACCACTCACGTCTTAGTTATTGTATGTCACTATCAGCCGTAAACTCATGGTACGACAGTTAATGTCTGTGTACCCTTTCTGTTCCAAATTCTTTCCTGTCTGTGTGTTCTTTTGGTTTTCATGCAGTCTCTCCGCTATTTTACATAAAGGTTGAGATCGATAATTATGTGGCCAGAAATTATTTATGGTCAGCATCTCAATCAAATATCCCAGTAAGATACTGCTGGCGGTCCTTTTGTTGAAATTAATCATGCATAAATTTGTCTAACGATATCACATTTTAATCATTTAAATTCGACCCAGTTATTGAGTTTTCTTTCTGTCTGAAATTCGAGTATAAAACTGAACTATTTAACAGATCAAACCCCTTTTATTTCGCAATAAACAAGATTCCTGACAACTGAATGCCCAAATTCTTGACCCAGAAACAATGCTTCTGCAAATTGCAAGATACCTAGCGTTTCCTATGACTCACAGTTGAAACCTCTCGTATGTCAGCTTGTTTGATGAGCTAATTTTGTCGTTATTGATGATCAGGGGTGGCAAGTCTGCAAGTCTTGACCATTTGCATACCGTTCGAGAATTCATTAAAGCGGTGCTTGGACTCCCACTTCGAGCTCCGACTTCTGACAACAAATGTTACAAATAATTACATCTTCTTAATACTAGCGTTAACGTGTGACTACCCAATATCGTACGGTTTATAGTTTGTGAAACAAATGTGTGAAAAACGTCTTCCCCACATACTCCTCCTACACACATACTTCTTACTTTGTTCCATGCATCTAAGGTAGTAAAATTGAGACATATAAATAACATATGCTATAATATCTCACGAAAACGCCTTCTCCAATTTGCACTCATTTCCCACAAGAGAACAGATAGGGTTCCATTATTCATTTCGCAACAACAAGGAACTAACTGACGGCACAACACAACAGTAACTGCGTAATTGGTACTACAATACTGTAGGGCCTACACTGTACTATTAATATTATTATGTCCATTATTATTACTATTATACTGATTGTTATTAGTGGCAGTGATCACATACAAAACATTGGCAACCTGAATTCTTCTAATTTTTGCATTTCAGAAGTAAGGAGTCCAGTAATCAAGTGGTTTACAAAGAGTAGCCCTAATAATTGTGCACAGATTTTAATTTGGTTGATTTTAAATGAGAGTGTAGGGTGTGGGTGGAAGAAATGTCGCTGGGCAGGAAAGTGCTGTAGAGAAATCATGTTTTGTAACAAGTGCCTACTCTCTATGTGGATAGTCTACATCCACATCTACATCTACATAACTACTCTGCAGTTCACACTTGTGCCTGGCAGAGGGTTCTTCGAACCACCTTCTGCCCATTTTTCTAGCCTTCCACTCTCTAACAGGGCCCGAGAAAAATGAACACTTAAATTTTTCCATACAAGCTCTGATTAATTATATTACGGTGTTCATTCGCTCCTACGTAAAGTGAGCATAGTAAAATATTTTAGCGTTCAGACGAGAAAGTTAATGATTGAAATTTCGTTGAAACATCTCGCCACGATAAAAACGCCTTTGTTTGAATGAGTGCCCCCGTGACATCTGAGGTCATCAGTCCCCTAGAACTTAGAACTACTTAAACCTAACTAATCCAAGGACACCACACACATCCACGCCCGAGGCATGATTCGAAGCTGCGACCGTAGCGGTCGCAGGTTCCAGACTGAAGCGCCTAGAAGTGCTCGGCACGCCGGCCGGTTACTGGAAAAGAGTAATTAAAATGCCTGAGATGATTTTAATTAATATTTTCCTCGTCATAACTTTTGTAAGAAATCGTCATCTTTCACCACATCGAGTAGATTTTCCTTTAGTGCTACCTAATGAGACGCATTATTTATTGTGAATAGTGGAAGAACAAATAATTCATCCACATGGTGTCTATATCATATGTGCAACGATCGTGACGGATTAGAGGAAAGTTAAGCCCTAGCTTCTGAATCTAATTCACCGAAGCAACAATGCAATGGAAACAGAAAATCAGACCGACCATACAAAGACGGAATGCAAGCTTCATTTCCTCTTTATAACTGCTTATGGAGTTCTTCACTAAAGCTTTTCAAGTACTTCTACGTAAAATTATATCCCGCGGACTGTGTGATCATTAAAACGAGAGTTCATGGGCAAACATAAATTTTTCTACAAAGTATCTTACTTTCGAATGCAAATGACATGAATAAGCCAGTTCATGGAATTCACAGTGTTCTCTCACAATTAGCCTGATGTAACTGGGTTAGCACACCTCTCAGCAGTAATACCTCTCAGTGAGGAATCAGGTAAACTGATGAGGCGGGAAAAGGGAAGCTATACGCGGGAGCTTGGCCGTTACGGATTGAAAATCACGTTAGTGATTGCAAAAAGATGGCAATTACTAGCATGCTCACCAGTTTGATCGGAGACAGTCAGGAATATTCAATACAGGGCGGATAAAACAACAAAATGGCCTCCAGTTGTCCTCTTACATAAATTTCCAGGAAATTCATCACACGATTCATTATTTAAATGCAACGTTTTTGTCATTATCAACACGAGAGCGAATTTCTATCGCTTAATACCAGTGTTGTAAAGAGTCAGTCGCTCGCCACCTGGTGACCAGATCTCACACTTAAGGCGACACGATTCTTTCTTTCTTGCTTTCGCTTACGCCATAGTCCCGCAGCGATCGCAGGGTCAGCATGGTTAGAATGGATTTGGCAAGGTGAGTTTGAGGGGTGGCCATATGCCCTTCCTGCCACACCCCGTACCCACAGGGTTGGAATCAGTGTACCCCAGCTGTCTGCATCTAGTGTAAATCGTTAAGTAGTGTGGACGTGTTTCAAACGTCTGTGACGCATGTAACTCAGGCGGAACGTGGGGACCAGCCCGGTATTCGCCTAGCGGGATGTGGAAAACCGCCTAAAAACCACATCCAGGCTGGCCGGCACACCGGCACTCGTCGTTAATCTGCGGGGCTGATTCGATCGGGGGCCGGCGCGCCTACCCGAATCCAGGAAGCAGCGCGTTAGCGCTCTCGACTATCCTGGTGAGCTTAAGGCGACACGATTCTATGTCATAAAAATTACTAACTCGAAAATATTCGATTTGCACACTGATCAGAGAACAGGGTGGCAAATCGATAGGGGCAAAAACAATCAAATTAATCGCTAGAGGTGTTAGTTAACTGGATCTACATGTACAGAAACTAACAGACAACGTTTTAACACAATGTCCCATACGGCTCATAAATCAGTGAACATCGCACGCAATAAAAAAAATAAATTTAATAAAAATAATTGAAAAACTGGGAAAGAATTTGAAGGGAAACAGGAAAACACTGATGATTTCCAGTTTACTGATTTCGTAATTCATTAAAGGCACTGCGACTTCATCTAATTTCGTGTCCACTAGGAACGCACATGCTTACCGACCACTGTCTGGAACACGTCACCTCAACAAAGTCAGTTTCTGTCTCTCGCTGAGAGCGGAGACCGAATTTTTATGGAAGGAGGCGGTGCGCGCTCCGTCAGCCGATAAGGAGAGCTGTTCACTGTTTCAGCAGACAACCCGAATGAGGCGGCATGAGCAGTGATTCGCTGAAAATAGAGAGAGAAGCGACATTTTAAGGTTTGGTACCACTACTTACGCGAAAACTTCAAGGGACTTCTTTGGCATCTACAAAACATTCAAAGCGCTCATCCGTGTTTTCAAGCTAAATGGTCAAGGCGGGAAAGTAAACGATTATCACTAGAGGAGAGAGACTGCTTAATTTAGGGAAAAATAAAACAAAACATGTTGCTTCCATATTCTCTCAATTATCTGTGTGACTTTGACACAGAAAGTTAAGAATAACAATGTTACGCCATCGCAAGATTTAAAATTATAGAAATGTAAAAGGAGTGCAAAACAGAAGTAATTTTTCACCTTCTCATAACCTGTTAGCAATAACTAACACTGATTTGAGAAACTAAGCGTGGCGTGGAATCTATTGCTGAATCGCCCAGTACAATGTGCCTCTGATGTTACGGTTCGTATCCATTCTGGTTTCGCATAGTTGGCGAGTCTACTATGAAAATCACTATATGGTGGGTATAGTTTCCTGGGAAGTGGATACTGTACCATTTTCGACAGTTGGTCTGCAAGTATATGTCCCAGTAACTATTGGAGATGACTTTGTTAGCTCAGCTTCTTTGGTCTATCGACACTTCTCACTACGGTATATCACGTGCCATGTCATTTACGGTTTTGCCTTTGGCTGTCCTGGCAAGCTTTTAGTGCACGAAAGAATGCCTTAATAATCATGTAGGAGGATAACACGGCCTTGATAGAGTTTATTTATTTTTATTTGATTTTTTTATTTAATTGTTGGTAAGCTATTGGGAGAGGTTTGAGAACTCACGTTAATTTTTGAATGAGTCCACTTTAAGCTCTCAAAAAAATTATTGCGATTGCATTTTCGACACACGATCATAATCAAGCGTTCTGGAAGCATTCAGTCACCAAACAAACTACACTTTGGTTAAAAAAATAAACAAATATTTAAAATCGAAAATTTGTCTTTAATTTTGTGTGTTAGTTCAACGAAAATTTTTAAAAAGTATAATTTTCTTCAAAAAACGTAATATTTGAAAGTAATTTATCCAATTTTTTGCTAAAGGTATGTGTGAGGCTGTGTACATAATTAATAATGGGGCCGAATCGGAATACCACTGTTATGAATTCCGACTGCGCACATAGGATAAGAGCGCACAGGTTCACAAAAAGACTCGTTTTACACTTGTTTCAGAGAGAATAAAATCACACTTTTTTACTGGTTTAGTAATGAAGGCATTAAATCTGTTAGATGCGTCATTATTTAATTTTACAATCCATTTGCAGAAAAGCTAAGTGTTTTATTAGTGTAATTGTCTCGATTGTTGACAAATAGACTGTTCCCATTCGCTGCCTTAAGAGCAATAGCATTGTTGTCAGAAAATTTATAGTTACCTTCGCAAACGGTCTGGCTTTCCTAACGGTCTTCCTCTTTCTGGGCAGCAATAATCATCACAACTTTATTATATTCTGTTCTGCGAATGGTAACAGGGCTTGTCTAATGTGCTTTTAGTATTGGCAGTTATATTCTTAAACCATGATATCTTTCATGATGGGTATTACACAATATCTATCACTATTGGTAAAAAGAATGCCAATAAAATTAGCAAATTTATATAAAAAAAATTAAAACTAAATTTGTTATTCGCACATTGTGACTGTTTAGATTCTTGTTGGGTCTTCAATTTACTAAATTCCTTAGAGTGTCTTAACAGTCACTCTTTGATATTAAATGGACTTGACAATAGATAAGCATAAGGATTGAGTCAAACTGATAAGGAGCAGTTCCTCTTGCTAATGTTATATGGGACGAGTTTAGCTCAACTCTGTGTCTGAATTCCTCATGTATTTCACACTTTATCCATTACACATTTTAGCATGTCTAGTAATACGGGATTTTGTACCTATATTCACGATGACGTACACTCCTGGAAATTGAAATAAGAACACCGTGAATTAATTGTCCCAGGGAGGGGAAACTTTATTGACACATTCCTGGGGTCAGATACATCACATGATCACACTGACAGAACCACAGGCACATAGATACAGGCAACAGAGCATGCAAAATGTCGGCACTAGTACAGTGTATATCCACCTTTCGCAGCAATGCAGGCTGCTATTCTCCCATGGAGACGATCGTAGAGATGCTGGATGTAGTCCTGTGGAACGGCTTGCCATGCCATTTCCACCTGGCGCCTCAGTTGGACCAGCGTTCGTGCTGGACGTGCAGACCGCGTGAGACGACGCTTCATCCAGTCCCAAACATGCTCAATGGGGGACAGATCCGGAGATCTTGCTGGCCAGGGTAGTTGACTTACACCTTCTAAAGCACGTTGGGTGGCACGGGATACATGCGGACGTGCATTGTCCTGTTGGAACAGCAAGTTCCCTTGCCGGTCTAGGAATGGTAGAACGATGGGTTCGATGACGGTTTGGATGTACCGTGCACTATTCAGTGTCCCCTCGACGATCACCAGTGGTGTACGGCCAGTGTAGGAGATCGCTCCCCACACCATGATGCCGGGTGTTGGCCCAGTGTGCCTCGGTCGTATGCAGTCCTGATTGTGGCGCTCACCTGCACGGCGCCAAACACGCATACGACCATCATTGGCACCAAGGCAGAAGCGACTCTCATCGCTGAAGACGACACGTCTCCATTCGTCCCTCCATTCACGCCTGTCGCGACACCACTGGAGGCGGGCTGCACGATGTTGGGGCGTGAGCGGAAGACGGCCTAACGGTGTGCGGGACCGTAGCCCAGCTTCATGGAGACGGTTGCGAATGGTCCTCGCCGATACCCCAGGAGCAACAGTGTCCCTAATTTGCTGGGAAGTGGCGGTGCGGTCCCCTACGACACTGCGTAGGATCCTACGGTCTTGGCGTGCATCCGTGCGTCGCTGCGGTCCGGTCCCAGGTCGACGGGCACGTGCACCTTCCGCCGACCACTGGCGACAACATCGATGTACTGTGGAGACCTCACGCCCCACGTGTTGAGCAATTCGGCGGTACGTCCACCCGGCCTCCCGCATGCCCACTATACGCCCTCGCTCAAAGTCCGTCAACTGCACATACGGTTCACGTCCACGCTGTCGCGGCATGCTACCAGTGTTAAAGACTGCGATGGAGCTCCGTATGCCACGGCAAACTGGCTGACACTGACGGCGGCGGTGCACAAATGCTGCGCAGCTAGCGCCATTCGACGGCGAACACCGCGGTTCCTGGTGTGTCCGCTGTGCCGTGCGTGTGATCATTGCTTGTACAGCCCTCTCGCAGTGTCCGGAGCAAGTATGGTGGGTCTTACACACCGGCGTCAATGTGTTCTTTTTTCCATTTCCAGGAGTGTATTTCGGAATCACTTATATCTTAGACACGGTTTGTTGAAGTGGCCACTTTCCACAATTTCGATCATTCTTTCCTGGAAACGCTGATATGTTAACAGATTAACCATTACCTTGCTGGGCAACGAATCGAGAATTTCGATTAGGACTGGGTTAGCAGACATAGTGACATTTTTGAATGAAGTCATTACGGAATGCAGCTTCGACACATGGTCATTGGCGAGCTTTGTGCGGTACAGGGCTTGCTCAAAAGCATAACGTTGTGACATGCTAGAACATAGTTCCCAGCACAGTGGCCGGCCGGAGTGGCCGAGCGGTTAAAGGCGCTACAGTCTGGAACCGCACGACCGCTACGGTCGCAGGTTCGAATCCTGCCTCGGGCATGGATGTGTGTGATGTCCTTAGGTTAGTTAGGTTTAAGTAGTTCTAAGTTCTAGGGGACTTATGACCACAGCAGTTGAGTCCCATAGTGCTCAGAGCCATTTGAACCCTTTTTTGAACCGGCGCAATGAAACTAAATACATGTGGCGGTATAAATCTACCCTCTGTTCTATACACTATATTAGCGCACGTGAAAAAGATGATGAAATAACGGCATACAACTAACATGATAACGAACACATCCGCTGTAAGCACTAAAATCAAAAACTCGTGTAGCAGACCTGATGGATGGTTCGCGATGGCAGCAAAACAACCATTATGCCGCCACTGTGATCCATACACCACGTCTGCTACGCGAGTTATTGATTTTAGTGTTCATTGGGCTGTAACATTTTAATAAATGTTAATTAATAATGTTTATTATTAATTGCTAATCACATAAGAATAAATTTAAATTTGGTAGACATGCGAATGCCTTATTGCTAAATGAAACAATTTTATACATCAAGAATGTGGATCAGCCTCTAGAAATAAAAAATTATCTTTATTTTCTATTTGACGTATCGAATTTTTGTATCAAATTTTAATTTATTGTGAGAACTTGTAGTTTCATGGAATGACTAAAAAGAGAGACGTATTATTGTTATTACAGAAATATAATTCAGTATTTCTTTATTAAAATTTCCGGTTGATAAATAATGTAGAATTTTTATAAAAACAGCTAGTATTAGTGAGAATTGACCCAGCGACCTCACAGTTTCAAGAGTTGTATGCGTCACAATAACCATCTGATGACTCTGGTAAAATACTCGAAACGTTTTATTTTACCTAACAAGCATTCGGTAACTTTTGGGAACTGTAGTATTCCTGAATATGGGATGAACTTAACTGGACGACTCATATTGCGTTGAGATCTCATGCTGTGTACCTTCGTGAAACAACTGAGTAATACGTTTCCCACCTGATTGTCCACAACCTTCTAAGAAAGTGTTGCTTTCCTGGGCTATGATTGGCTGTCATTCGAAAGCGGCCTAATATTAGGGAGTGGCTTCAGTTTCAGGCTATATGTGCACAGATAAAGACTTGCATATTGCAAGAATGTGGTTTGTTCCGTATAGTTCTGGTAAAAAATGAAAACTACTACGCTACACCTAAAAGTTTCGTAATTATTCATTGCCAGTAGCTCAGGGAACTATTAGAATCTTAGGGTAATCCTCCCCGGGCCAAGATGGGCGTTATGAAAGGACCTGTGGCTACGCAGAAACTTTGGACAGAACGTTAACGACGTATGCCTCGAGTAGAGTTGCGCTCTATCAGAACTACAGTTCAGTAGTTTCGGTACACTACACAAACGAAGTAGTGAGTTGCAGGATTACCGATGGTATTGATAAGATTGGTAGGGAAAGAAACATATTTAATGTCTGAGGAAGAAATGGGAGCCAACGACGTTTCTTTTTTTTTCGTTTCCGGTGTTCGTTTTACACAGAAGTAGAACTGCCAGTGTTAGTCCATTGTGTATTTTACGCCATTACAGAATATAAAGTGCATCTTATAAGTAATAAAGGCCGCGCGGGATTAGCCGAACGGTCTCAGGTGCTGCAGTCATGGACTGTGCGGCTGGTCCCGTCGGAGGTTCGAGTCCTCCCTCGGGCATGGGTGTGTGTGTTTGTCCTTAGGATAATTTAGGTTAAGTAGTGTATAAGCTCACCTTAGCAGTTAAGTCCCATAAGATTTCACACACATTTGAACATAAGTAATAAAAATTAAGTTTATCACGTAACGTCTGCGCTTTTAGGTAACCAAAACAGTTATTTTTTATGCAAGTACAGTTTACTTGCACAAACATAAAAATATATAATTATTGTTGTTGTTTTGTACTCAATGGAACGTTCTTCGCCATGACCAAAGTAGGGGATTCCTGTTATTATCAATAAAAACGAAAGTTGTTTATGAATAACAGAAACATGTCTTACATAAGTTCGACGAAGTACTGAAGCGATGTTCGATGTATAATAGTTGTGTGTTTTTTTATTTTACCTTTTTATAGAGGAAATTGCATTTACTATCGCTATATGATAAATCTGTAGTGTTGTCTTTATTGTTACTACAACATCCCTCAGTTTCACTTTAAAAATAAATCATTATTGAATAGAATTTGTATTAAGTATTCGAAATTTCAGCTTTGCTATAAATACCATTTATTCTGAAGTAACAGATAGGAGGATAACTATGTCGAACAGAAATGTTCTTTAGGTTACCTGGTCTTTATATATCCTCACTCAGTTTCTAGACAGTTCACTGTTTCCAGTTTTTAGGGAAATTTATTGAGATTCTGATCACATACATAAAGAAATCTATCCTTATGAGGTGACACCTGATAGGTTTGCAACACACCCAACATACAAATAATATGAGCACAGCCTTAACTGACCAAAGCTACCATTGTCTTTACTTATGTATGGTGTTCTGCAGAACAACATTATCCTCAATGTTATATGAGTAGTAGTGCAACAAGGACATGAGCACAACTTGTTAGTATGGGTTACCTACATCAGGGGGCAAGTATACACTCAGGGGTAAACCTATCTTGATTGACCAGTCCTTATCCTACTGCTCCCCCACCCTTCTCCCCTCTCCCTCCTCCTTCCACTTTCAGTACACTTTCAGGCATGAGCTATTCGAATAGCCCTTTTTCCAACTTACCAATTTGATTCACAACTTAATTAAATTGATTAATTAACAAACCCCTCACCCTCTGCTAAACCTGCCTTCCCTGCCCTCTCCCCCTCCCCTACCTGGAAATTGGCAGTTCTGTGCTGGAAAGGAAGGACCTCATGATAGAAAAGTCAATTAAATAGCAGAGGGCATATTATTTGTTTATAATAAATTCTGTTTGGGGCATAGATCTCTCTTGCTCATCATTCTGCACTGTTTGAGAAGATGCAGGTCTTGTAAAGAAGTAATTAAATCGATCGCTTTTTTTAATCCGATAGTGCAAGGAATGCAGTCATAAAACGCCCTTTACACGTAATTGCACTAGTTTCGAGCTTCAACTTGGCGCCTGTCAGAAGGTAGTCAATGTACTCTAAATTAAGCATTGAAGAAACCTAATCAAGGTTACATTCTGGCAGCCACTACTGGATACACAGTTTACACTTTCTCATGTCTCCAACCTAGGACTCTCTCAGAAAGGCTTAACCTGTGATAGGTGCAAATGCAGTATTTACTTACATACACGATCTCTTACAAGTAAGGGAACCAGACTTACAAATGGCAGAAATTGTCCTGGCTCCCTGCACTGGGCCAACAATTTCCCAATGACTTTGTCCACTCGCTACCTGCAGCTTCAAAATTATGTAACTATACTTTATCCCCCAGACAAAGTGAGGTCACCTACCCACTGTATTATATCTATGCTCCATCTGTTCATGGGCCTGCCTCAGATTTTTGCATGCTCACTTCCATCTTTCTCTGATTTGCGCAACACCGACGTTTTGTGGAAGCAGGTTGTTAATGATCCACTAGTTGGACAGTGGGCTATTATTCTTGAAGGAGAACATCAGTTTGGGCGAGGTTTGCTTGTTGGCTTTGCGGACGGAAGTGTGGAAGGCATTGGCCAATCAAGGCAGTGATGCGTTCTAGCTCGTATGATCATCGCCAGGGTACGCATTCAGAGCGGATGGCAAATTGCGGTTGACTCTTTCTGCAAGTGGGGGACTAGTGTAAAACAGTGTGGTTGTGGCGTGACAAATGCCAGTGCTAAAGCAGAACACACGGAATCCTGAGAAAGTAAAGATTGGAGCGTTGTCTGGAATGGGAATCCGACATGGACCAAAAGGCCCTAAAATGGCTTCCAGCGCTTTGACGGTTATTTTCATGGTACTCCCCCCATATCAGTCACCGAAAAAAGCACATAAATTCATCAACTCACACCAGCCCATACCAGTTGCCCTCCAAATATAACCTTTCCACAGATCATTCAGTAATCTGCTATGCAAGCAATCCTTGGCAAGGGCAGAGCGGCGCTTGCTCTCCGGCCAAATTTTACCCGTCCTGACTGGAATGTTTTCTCCCCGTACCTCTCCTGGCCGATCGGACAGTACGTGCTGGAGCTCTTCACACAAGTCCCGAATTCTCTGACGTTGTTGCGCGTCGAGTTGCTGAAGCGCGAAAGCCTTCATCTTAGTTCCTCGTTCCCCTCATGCCATTGCTCTCGTTTCTTCCTGTGCAGCTAAATAGTGAAGGAAAAACCAAAAGAATGATGGTCCCAATTGAAACCGAAAGATAATTTTCCTCTCATCAAATTCGGGATCAAGCCTACCCCGAGAATAAAATTGGACACGAGAGTTATCGGCTCAGTCAGACGATGGACCACCCTCGTAGCTGTCTTACAAAGTGAAATTTTGAAATCGAACCTTGAACCGAACGCTTTCTGTCAACACGATATTTCTGGACTCAGCGACCCTAACAGTTACAGGTACACCCTTAAGATCAGACACTTTACAAATGCATCGTTTCTCATTAAACCAAGCCTCGCCCCATAAGGCACACTGTGGTTCTTCAAGAACACTGGGACACAAAAATGGCACCTTATGCCCAGACGTGGCTAAGGTGCACCTACAGAATTCGCTTCTTATAGTCATGCCCCGCTGCTTATCTCAGAAATCTCCTCGTTCGCGAGAGAATGTACAGTCCCTCCAGAGGTGTCTTTGTTGCGGACATGTGTAACAGCGATGCTCACCTCCGCCACCCCGTGTACTTGATCTCACTTCTTTCCGCTGTTCCCTTTCATCTTCACTAGGACCAGTTCGCTTTCTGCCTCTTTGACTAACAGCTTCCCCCAAGGTGATCAGTTCAACTGGCCTACTGCAGAACGTAAAAAGGGATTTGTCGTGCGGATGCATGCCCACTAATATGGTTTTAAAAATCTCTCCTTCACCAAAATCTAATACGCGAATGTGCATGGCCCTGTGTACTCTCATCACGTAATTCTCAAATAACTCTTCATTCTTTTGCACCAAATTATATCCCTACTAATAAGCTTGTAACATGTGCATAGTGACAATCGCAAATTTCGCGTCTAAAAAAGTAAACACTGGTTGGTTTCTGACTGCGTGTCACAGTAGCTTCTCCACTCTAGTCTAAACCATCGGAATTACTAACGGATATAGCCGATTGCTTGGAAAGCTTAGCCCCTCAGCGCGTTCTTGCAGCACAAATAGACAACTCAGTGTGCGATAAACTTCGTCTACTGAATTAATAGATAATTCTCCGCCTTCGTGTAATAGTGGCATCATGGAATTACTTAGTTCACTGTACATGATCTGAAATTTTCTCATATCCCCGGTAATGCTTATTTGCTCACTTTTTATGTGCTCATTATCAGCTATACCCCCAACCTTTTCCCGTATGATAGTTTCCATATCACGGATGCTCTTTAAGAACTCATTCATCAGGTGGTCTATATCATCATTCAGAAGTTTAAATACCTGGGCTCCTAACTGCTGAATTCCGGCCATTAACTCCTGTAATTGCACCTGCAACGCATGATAAAACTCTTCCTGCACAGCGACGTTACGCAAATCGGCAACCCTATCGTTATAACGTAGCAGTCGCACCCTCAATCTACTTAATTGACCCAGAGAGGGCTCGGCCCCATCTAAATCTCTGCTTCAAAAATACCCATCACACAGATATGAAGTATGATACATCCAAGAAAAGAAGAGATTACGTCATTTTTCTTAAATACTAAACAAAACCTTGAAACCACACGAGCAGTAATTTTAAAGCAATAGAAATTAAGTACTGGAATAGAACTGTGTGAATTTTCGAACATTTGAAGAACCAAATGACTTAATTCCTTTCAACCACCCACATATAACTTGTAAAACAATGGCACAATAGTAAACGTTCTATTCTACTATGGTCTGCTGCACATTATTGAGAATTTGCGCTATTATATTGTCTGAAGCGATTGTTTGCTTTACATTTTCTTAACGAAGCTCGCCCTAGCATCGAACGAAGCAGCTCGCTAAACGAAACAGTCCCAATGTTCATCTGAACTCAGGTTAATTGTAGGCTCGTTCACCTACTGATGTTTCTGTCCAAGTGCAATGCCTCTTTACTATAGATTTGTCACCATGCTTCAAGGCACTTCTTTGACGTTTTCATGAACGATTTAATGTTGAACCTACTCCTATTTTCACTCTCTAATCCCCAATGTCGCAGTATGGACTTTACATCTATCAGCACAAAGTAAATGGTAAAGCACACTACTTCCTACTGTGTGAGTCCCGACATCTCTCTGTGTGGCACAGAAATTGTCGATAATGTCGCGAAATAATCCTCATCCCAGAATCAAAGCTTTATTATTTTATAAAACGGTCCATTTTATTTTTTACTTTGAGCTGGAATAATCTGGAATCAATTTCCATGCAGTCGGTAGAAGTCAGCGCCTTCAGCGGGGGCAATGGCCAGTTGAACTCGCCGGTTATTCAAGCTGTATGTCATACAGCTCCGTTGACTGGTGATCTTACAAGGGGATCATACCTACTAGACATAACCGATTTCGTACGTGTAGCTTGACCAGAAATGAAAGGAACAGCAGTATGAACTGCAGATGACAAGATAAGAGAAAATAATTTTGGGACGGGTCGCGAGAGAAATGAACCATGTATGTTAGCGTAGTTTCAATTTAGTGTACACCGATAAGACTGAACATTAATAGCCACCTATTAACAGCCGTATAACTGCGGAGCGCATCGTAGTATGGAAGCAGTGACGCCTCGGGAGGTCGCTGGAGGGATTTGGCATCACCTCTGCAGACACAGGTCGGTTGATTCGCGTAGATTCCGAGGACAGGAGGGGGGCGCGGCGATTCATCAGACAATGCAAAGCTCTGCCACTGCGCCAACGTCCAGTGCCGACGGTCACGTGCCCACCTCAGTCGTAATTGCCGACACCGTGGTGTTAACACTGGTGTATACGTGGGTCGTCGGCTGCGGAGGCCCATCGTTAAGGAGTGTTGGGTGCACTGTGTGTTCAGACACACTCGTGCTCTGCTCAGCATTAAATCTGATGTTAGTTCCAGCGCAGCTCGCCGTTTGTCCTCTTTTGCCAGCCTGAGACGCCTGGACGTGGCTTCAGCCTGGTTTCGCCACGTGTTGGAGACGCTCGCCACACTACTCCTCCGACAGGCCGCGCAGTTTCCGAATCTCGTGCCGAGCCTCCAGGCCGTCACAAGCAGCCCTCGGTCAGACTCAGGACAGATAGCACGCCTTCCCCATTCTACACACAGGCAGCACACTCACTGATACTACATGCACCGTATGTGTGCCTCACTATGTTCATCATAAGAATAGACCTGACGTAAACAAACGCAAACGCGATTATTACTCAGAAGCCATTGCACGCGTACATTAGTGTTTTACGTTCTTGGAAGTAGGTCCCACATATGTATTAGATACATTATTACTAATTTACCTTAAATGGAACTTTAAGATATTCTAATGTTTTAACTGCCGTCAATGTTTTTCTTAGTCACGTTTTACCTATGTAGTTTTTATTTCAAAAATCGTATACAATCACCGTCTCTCTACTGTTGTGCTCCGACTGTCGTGTTGTTAACACGCATTATGAAAATGGCGGAGGCTGCTTCTTGTTCCGTAGTGAAACACACGTGGTGAGCACGGTTAAAAAGTGCCAAGAAAGAGGTCGTTTTTAATGTTTTTCATAAATTTACGGAAGAAATTGGCTTTGAAGTTATACGAGGGCTGTATTTGATACAGATGAGACGCAAATACATATTGAATAGAGAGCGGAATCTGTAGTGTTGTAGCTTGATCACTTAGCGCAGTTTATGGATCGCTGGTTCAAGTCTCGCCACAGTCATCTTTTTTTTCGTTCAATTACAGATACCTACATCTCGTAAATGTAAAATTCATCATCATTTTTATGAATAATGCACATAATCTGGTTTCTAATTACATACACTATGTGATCAACAGTATCCGGACGTCTGGCTGGAAATGACTGATAAGTTAGTGGTGCCCTCCACCGGTAATGCTGGAATTGAATATGGTGTCGGTTAGAGATGGGCAAACTCGTTCATCCTTTTCATTCTTTTTTGGGAACCGTTCATTTTTACTCGTTCACTGTTCATTTGTGCACGGTATATGGTTCTTAAGAAAAATTGAAAACCGGCGGTGTAGGCGACTGAAGGATGGAGGGCACCCAGAGGAGGCACTTGCCTCCCCCCTGGAGTGCAGAGGTTTTATTCACTACACAACTCTAACACACTTCTAGAAGTAATTTCCGTGATTCTGCAGAACGTCTCCTTTAGCCAACTGTAGCGTTATGTGGCTGATGATGGCAGGGGAATAATATAGGGTAGCGCACGGAAAACCGGCCCCGAGTACAGATTCCTCGCCAACTACGCACCATTTGTTGCCCGTTACGAGCAGATAAAGCAAACAGATAAACATGTAATGCAAGCACCAGCTGCGAAACAGTAGATGACGATTGTTACGTGACAATGGGCAGTCTAGTGCTCAGGGCCTATTTTTCGTGTGCCACCAGCCTGTACCACTGAAATAATATTGTAGAGGTTGCCATGCGTATTCTCTTTACAAAATATGACACCAGACACTCGATTATGGAGGGCAGGCTTCAATCGGTTGTAAGTAGGCCTTGCGTAACAATGAACATGCAGTTTTACCTTGGATCAAAAAAAGAAGGAAAGTAGCCGCTCGTCTGTGCCGTGACGACTTCCTTCACTGCCTTCTTCGAAATATTGTTGTGGAGTTGCGTATGAGGCGTTTCACCGCTGTCGTGGAACCGAATTCCCCGCACAGTTTTCTTAACGTTATCAGCAATAGCTAAAGGTAGTGCTTCCTGGAGCAATGTTTTGTTTAGCAGAATGCCGTGTGCATTCCACAATGCCTTAAAATTTATTTTCTCCTTTATCACTTTCGAGAAACATTAGTCAAAGACTTTTTATGACTGATTCATTTTGTTTATAACCGATAGTATTCTCATTTCTGCTCGTTTCATACTTCGGATTTTTCACTTTCAGTATCAGCTTAACGTTACTAGTACTCGGTAAAAATATGTTTTCTAAATATTTTGCTGTTTTATTTCCTAACTTATTGGTCATTTTCTTGAACACATGTTAAATGCTATTGTAAAATGATACAATGTTAGATCGTCAAGTTCAGAAATGTGTCACGTCCAGAATCATATTATTTTATATTTTTTTTGAAGGTATTTAAGAATCATATTAATAAAACGAAAAGGTTTACTTCAAAGAAGATAACCGTGACTGAGCCCTGTATTATAAGTATCAAAGTAGTTTAGCCATAACAAATACGAATACTGAGTCTATATCCATCATTTCGCGGAGATTTTTGGTGGCATGACACTTCTCAAAAGTGATCAAATAATTTATATCAAAAATGGCTATTTTAGAGTCTTGCCCCCTACAATATAATAAAAAATATGTAATAATAAAAAATAGAGTGTGTGGCTTTTTAGATATATTGAATTAACGAGATTATTTTTTCGGCACTCGGACAGGCACAATAAGCCGGGCTATGCCTGTAAACGGGTAAAGAATCCTTTTATATTAGTTTCACATAAATGAAATAGTCTTTCTCTTGTAGTATAGTTATGGTTACCAATTAATAATATGTCAGATCGCCGTATCCACCTACAGAATCTTGATCATGTCCATGTTGCGTTAACAGGATCTTCGTAAATTTTCCGAAGTACACAGGTGGACTTCAGTTCTTCTTGTTACATTATGACTTGAAATAATAACTCTCACAATCTTTCAGTTGATAAAATAATACTATATTCTTCTGTTCGATGCACATTGAAAAGACATACTCTTCATTTATTCACATCGCCCAAAATGGCTGTATATAACTACGCGCTAATATATCGTGCGTCTACTCTCATTCACCAACAGAGAGCAAGTCCTTCCTCCTACTGAGGAACAGAGAAAACATCTTGTGTTTTTGTAACATTTGAAAATAAAAAATACATGACGGTATGCACAGGCACTACGCTGGGCTACCGCTTCACCTTTTCGCTTTGCCTTTAAAGAAAACGAAAACATAAAAGTGAGAAATGCAAAAGGTTTATCACACCCCCTCCTTGGAAAAATTTCTGTAGACTCTCACGACAAACAGTATTTGTACCCTACAAACACTACGTTTTAGAGTATTGGATAAAAATTGTAGAAACAGTTTTTTAAAATTACAATTCATAAATCTCTTTCTTTCGTGGCACATGGTCCTTTCCATCAAAAAAAGTATTACAGGTAATACAAAAATTGCAGTATTTGAATAAATATATTACATTTTATAAACTCAAGTGGGGTCGGAAATTTTCGAAACACGTGCTTTTTTTTTTTAAGAAAAACAAAAGAAACTGGTCACTCGAACGAATTTGAAATGTGAAAATGGTGCAGGGGACAATTTAGATAAATTCATTTCACTTCCTTGTAATACTCTATTTAACAGCTTCTAGAAATATATATACAAACTTAAACATTGCAGTTAATAAATACAATTTTTTGAAATTTTTGATGGCCCCAATCGACTTCTTTTTTCTGTCTGTGTTTGTGCAGCTTTCGAAAATATCTTCTCTGAAGGTACTGAAGTCGCCGGTACGCCCAACCTATCTAGGGCCAATGAATATAAATGTGGGTAAATAAGTTTCCTTTGTTCCTACCACAACAGTAGATCTCCATCCCTCGAGAGCAACATCTCAGAAATGTATTTGTCCATTTCAGTTACAGCCATAGCCTGAAAATTATAAGTCTGTGTTGCCTTTGCCACTTCATTGTCAAAGGCTTTCCACAAATTAAAATTTGTTAATGTTGGAAAAGATGATGATGATAGAAGTCCCTTTGAAGAGAAAGTTATTAAAGTAGGTTCATTAGCTTTTCCTTGTGCTAATAGTTGATGAACGTCACTCACGATTCCGTTGTATGCCTGCATATACTTCGTGCTTCCTGATGTGAATCCATTTTATCCCGTTTTATTTTTTTAAATTGTGGATCAAGTAACGTCACTTGGCCAACAACATTAACAAGCCGCTCTTCGGCAGCCTTTATCATTGTCTCAGACACTGCAACTATTAGGGGCGGCAACCCTTCCTGGTTTTTAAACGTAGAAATGAAGTTTAAAAGCGTCCAGATTGGGCAACGACACAGTCTGCTCAACGCTCCCCTTTTTAGTTACTTCATAAAAGATTTGAAGTGACGTAATTGAATGTTCTATGATGTGCCACTCCTCTGGCGTCAGTTTATGTTCATCGTTTCCGAGAACAGCTAAAGTGGTAATTATGGGCAATTTGTTTCCAGAAACACACACTAGCATGTCGAAAAGCGAGTTCCATCGCGTGGGGACTTCTTGTTTTAGTTATAGTATCGGCAGATTCATTTCGACTTGCGTTTCCTCGGGTTTATTCATTACAACTGAACTTTTTTTGAAATATTGAACGAGTCATTTAATCTTTTCGACCACACTCTCAGTTGGTTTTATACCCTATTTGAAAATTAAATTTATAGTGTGGGCGTAACAGGGCATGTGAGACCATTTACAAATTTTGACCGCAGCAACCATGTTAGCTGCATTGTCGGTTACAACTGCCACTGTTTTGTTGTTTATTCCCCAGCTGGTCGCTTCCTTTGTAAAAAATTAGCTATGTTTTCTGCAGTGTGCCGAGGCGAAAATTTCAGGCAACCCAGTACACTCGAATGAAGTCTCGTGTTATCATCCATACAGTGTGCAGTAATAGCAATAAAATTATGATTGTTCGAGGAAGGCCACCCGTCAGTTTTCAGAGCGACTGCTGTCGTAGAATTCCGTTTTGCTCGTAAATTATCCCGCAGTTGACTAGTTGTGGCAGCAAGCTGGTCGAAAGAGTTTCCCTACCGGGAAGCTGGTAATTGGGGCAGAACAGGGAAACAAAGTTGAAATTCTTTGTCTTCCACAATGCTAAGGGGATGGTATTCCTTACAAATCATTTTAAGTAACTGTAAGTCGATTTCTTCGCTTTTATAAACTGGGAGGGGCTTAATAATATTGACAAAATTTGTCGGAGATGACTGCCCTCCTCCTATTGAAACGGGTTCAAAGGTGGCAAATGCAGGCGTCCTGCTGCCCAGATTGTTCGACGACAGCGAATCGACGTCGCTGACGGATTCACTCACGGTGGCTGAGGAGGGGGAGACAGGCTGTGCTGTATCGCGGGCAAGACGCAGTCCACGTAGGCTAGCAATGTTTCTGCAGATCGAAAATCCGTCCTCTCCAGTGGCACTGTGGGATGTTTCTTTATAAGATGCCTTTTTAAGTTACCCAAGGAGCCTCCAGCAATACTGATGATGGCTCTGCAATATTTGCATTCTCCTCTAGCCACCTCTTTTTTATTGTAGTGATACCACAATACCGACGATGAAAATCTTGGCATCTGTAATATTAATGTAATTTCAGTACTAACTCGCTTTAGAAGTTACCTTGAAAAGTCTTAAAGAGAATCTCTGCATGCATTGTACAAACCGTTACATATAAATATTGATGCGTAAAATTACACATGAATGAAATGATTGTAAATTGAGTGGGGAATGGCATTGATCAAGTCAATGATAAAAGATTCGAAGTATCTTTATGGTTGCTCTTGTGACAATTTTAAAAGTTATGATTTCTCTTCTTGGGCCACCACCCCTCCCTCTCCTTTCCCCAAATGGCTTCCATTCCATGTAGAAAGGAGCTGTGAAATTTGAGCTCAATGAGATAAGGGGAAGGGAGGCCCCTGGACCATAAAAATTTGAAAACCTTGAAAGAATATTAAGTCCGCCCAAGTATTACTTATGCACGACTGCATGATAAATTCATTGATTGCCTAATGTAGCCACATTGTTTACCTACACTTTCTTAGCTGAATGCGTCTTTCGCATCGCAATATTCGTGTGACGGGCCAGTGACTACAAGCAGACAAAGATGTTACTCGATGGCCACAAGGTCAGGTAAAGACTAACAGATAGGCCGGCAGCCTCAACGCGAACGGAAGTACGGATTTACGGAACTAAAACCTGTTTACGACGCAGCACGACCACCCTGGGACACAGCCGCCTTTCGCTTTCGAGGGAAGATCGTGGTAAGTGCAACGTCCTTGTTTCCTGTTCGTTTACGTAAAATAATTCGCATTCAGAAGGGAATTACTCGCAATGAATAACTGGCCAGTAAAGAGTCGCCTATCAAACCAACACTAATAGTTTTCTTTTGCAATTTGCTGGTGTCTACATCAGATTATCTACGCATACTGACTGTGCGGGAACTAAATATTTATTAATATAAATGATAACTTCTGACATAGGAGCTGAGAAACGGCATACTAAAATCAGAAGCTTTGTATCAGCAACAGCGGCAACTACATAAAGATGCTGGAATATCGTCTTAACTTTATAAGTGAAATGAAAGAAGACGGGGGAAGGGTTCATGACTGAAGCAGTCATCATTTATTTGAGAAAGAGGCTTCTGAGCGAGCTAGGCCGTCAGGCAGCCATTAACAGACGAGAGTGAAAGGAATACGAAATTTTAAAATTACATTTTACTGTACTTAAAATATAAACTTTACACAAATGTATATGAAAATAAAATAAAAGCGAAATCAGTTACTAGTTCAAAGGTGATGATTGTGTTTAACGTAATATGGGAAAGGTTTCAAAGTCCCTTCTCTACGTTTTCCTGTAATAAGTGGGAAACCATGGCTTCTAGCGAAAACGTATCCAAGTATAATATTTAACAACATTACATTTCCTACAAAAAAAAAGGTCCTGTTCATTTTTCCAGCATTAATACTTTGCGTGTAGAGAGCTGGAGAAGAGAACATGAAAATCTAAAGCGACGCGCATGGGCTATAGCTCAAGTAGTCTTACAAATATGTTTGTGGCTATTTCTCATCTTAATAGACCACAAGTGACTTGTATAAAATTCTTCGCCTCGACTTCCTCCACACAACTAACAAGTAATGCTATTTGGAAACAACGAAACTCAAAAAATAAATGCCTCCCTAAATGTAATGTTTTATATATGAAAGATACACGAAAATCGTTTTACATGAATTTTCTTACACTACAAATTAAGCAGATTATTAAGTTAAAATCGATGAAACCAAAAAATATATGAATAACAAAAAAAACTTGACTTGTTATAAGTATGTCTTCTGCTGCTTATCGAAATAATGAAGTGAGCTAATATACTCTTTTGTTACCTGAAAAGACGTTCCTATTGATTCAACGTAATTTTTATGTCATTTACGTAACTATAAAATACTTTTTAATTCCCGGACGTGGGCGCTGAATAGTCAGAACCAGAGTTCAAGAACAGTTTGAAACACGTAAAATGAACGAGCGCAGTGAACGAAACGAACAACTGCATACTGAACTAACTAGGAGCAGTCGGCAGTGGAACTGCGACAGGTGGTCACGCGTTGAAGGACGAGTGCGGCCGAGGGAGATCGAGACAGAGGGGGGGAAAGAGACCGAGGCTGGAACGAGACTGGCCGAAGTGCCGTTGAGGGAACTAGACCGATCGGTCCTAGTTCCCGGGAACTTTAAGTAGACCGCCGCGACCGAAGTGAACTATGAAAGACCGTTCCTTGGAATTCGTTCCTCAGTCCGTTCGTTCATCTTGGTGAACCGTTCCTTTGGATCCGTTAGTTCGCGAACTAAACATCTCTAGTGTTGGCTCACCCTCAAGCTTGATGACAGCTTCCACTCTCGCAGACATACCTTCAATCAGGTGCTGGAAGTTTTCTTGGGGAATGGCAGTCCATTCTTTACGGAGTGCTTCACTGAGGAGAGGTATCGATGTCGGTCGGTGAGGCCTGGCACGAAGTCGGCGTTCCAAAACATCTCAGAGATGTTCTATAGGATTCAGGTCAGGACTCTGTGCAGACAAATCCATTACAGGGATCTTATTGTCATGTAACCACTCCGCCAAAGGCCGTGCATTATGAACAGGTGCTCTATTGTGTTGAAAGATGCAATCGCCATCCCCGAATTGCTCTTCAACAGTGGGAAGCAAGAAGGTGCTTAAAACATCAGTGTAGGCCCGTGCTGTGATAGTGCCACGCAGAACAAGGGATGCAAGCCCCCTCCATGAAAAACACCACTACACCATCACACCAACACCTCCGAATTTCACTGTTAGCACTACACATGCTGGCAGATGACGTTCACCGGGCATTCGCCATACCCACACCATGCCATCGGATCGTCACATTGTGTATCGTGATTTGTCACTCCACACAACGCTTTCCCACGGTTCAATCGTCCAGTGTTTATGCTCCATACACCAAACGAGGCGCCGTTTCTCATTTACCGGCGGGATGTTGTAAGTAGGCTGTTTAGGTTTTCTTATTGGTAACGCCACGTAGCACTCTGTATGAAAATAACTGGCTGTGCTGTGTGCAGTCTGTGGCTATTTTGCATTGTTGTCTGCCATTGTAGCGTTGGGCAGTTGACTGTTAACAGCGCGTAGTGTTGCGCAGTTGGAGGTGAGCCGCCAGCAGTGGTGGATGTGGGGAGAGAGATGGCGGAGTTTTGAAATTTGTAAGACTGGATGTCATGAACTGCTATATATATTATGACTATTAAGGTAAATACATTGTTTGTTCTCTATTAAAATCTTTCATTTGCTAACTATCCCTATCAGTAGTTAGTGCCTTCCGTAGTTTGAATCTTTTATTTAGCTGGCAGTAGTGGCGCTCGCTGTATTGCAGTAGTTTGAGTAATGAAGATTTTTGTGAGGTAAGTGATTTGTGAAAGGTATAGGTTAATGTTAGTCAGGGCCATTCTTTTGTAGGGATTTTTGAAAGTCAGATTGCGTTGCGCTAAAAATATTGTGTGTCAGTTTAAGCACAGTCATATATAAATTGTTCTATGGGGACGTTTCATATGTCGACCCTTAGCCGAGGATACCTCACTGGAATCTACTGATTTTTTCGTGTAGTCTGTGTAATTAGTGTAGCTTCTGTTTATTGCTAGCGCGTAACTGTAGAGAGAATCTCCTTTGTAGTTGCAGTCTTTCATTGTTGTACAGTAAAACAGTTGTGACATGCATGTAGATTTGCACCAAGTATTTCGCAGCTGCGCTTTCAATTAACTACTTATTATTTTCAGTGCTATGTTAATGTGTTCTCTTAATTTTGCTCTTCAAATTGTGCTTTTCTGTGTTATCGTGGGAAATATTGTGACAATAATGGCGTGTGAAAAACGTAACACTAGGCTCCAAAGTAAACTGAGAAATAATAGTGACGACGAGCGTAGCTTATCAGCACCACTGTGTATTGAATTAACAGACATTCGAAGTAGTAATTTGGTAATTGTGCATAGGGAAATGGAGCAAGCGGCAAATAATGGTGTAGACAGTGAAACAGGTAGTGAACAGGGAAATATTATCGATCGATCGGTCGGCAACAGCTCGCCTCAGGAATCGGGAATGACAGAACACAATATTGCAAATACTGTAGACTCAGGTTTTGGGGTCTCACCGTTTTCTCAATGAGTCAAGACACATTTTCCGCTTGTCAAAATGTGAATGTTGCCGGTGCAAATTCACTGCAGAAAAGCATAGAGGAACAGATTCCAGACACAAATATATTATTACTGCGATTAATGCAGCAAATGAAACAAAATCAGAGACAAACACAGCAACAGTTAGATGCAATGGAAGAAAAGCTTCAAAAGTTAGACTCAGTGGAACATAAGTTTGAACAAACACGTGAAGATTTAACTACTGAGTCACATAACATTGAATCGAAATGTCAAAAAGTCTGTAATGACGTAAAAACACAAATTTGTGAGCATTTCCAACCTATTTTTTCGCGGCATGAAAATGCATTACAGAATCACGAAGCAGTCATAAAAGAACTGCAAACTATTGTTCATGAAAATCACGACACCTTGCAAGCTAAAATTGACTCAGTTGCATCTACCGATTCGGATACGCTACTTGCAAAAATTCAGGAAAACTTAAAGGACACAGTAGATACGATTTCAACACAAATGGACACTCTGAAACTTGGTTCAGAAAAACACACTGAGGAAATAAGTACATTATCAGAGAAAGTAGTTGAACTTTCGGATCAGCTAAATAATTTATCTACGAAGGTAGGTGATAATCTGAATGACACAAAACCGGTAGTCTTTAATGACACAGAAGAGTGCGAATAAATTAGGAAATTCAAACAAAATCAGAATCAAATTAATACGCAACACCAAAGAGAAATCCGGGAAGTACAAGACCAGCTGACACAGGTAATACAAGAATTACTTATTTCAGAGGACACTCGCGCTCCAACACGGGAAGAGGAACTTAGAAATACGGGAAAGCCACAAAACAATAACACAGGGCATTTCGGAAATTATGAAAGAAATTGGCAAGGTGCACCGAATTTTGAGATGGAACCGCCGACACGACGTAACAGTGACCGATATGCTACTCGCCGACACGATGATTTTGACTATAAGCTGTTCATTACTACACGTAAATTCAAAACGTTTAAGAATTGTGCCAACGACATTCATCCACAAGCGTGGCTTCATCAATTCTCTCATTGTTTTCCTCCCAACTGGTCATTAGAGCACAGATTAGAATTTATGTGTGGCTATTTAGAGAATGAAGCAGCTGTAAGAATGCGATCTGTCATTTACGATTGTCACAGTGAAGGAGAATTTTACCATGCCTTCCTCTCAGCATATTGGTCTCAAACTACACAAGACCGAGTAAAACATAGCATCATAATGATGAAACATTTCGAACAATCTGAATTTTCCAGTCTTGTGAAATATTTTGAAGACATGTTGCACAAGAATCAGTACCTGTCAAACCCATACAGCCCCTCAGAACTCATCCGCATTTGCTTCATCAAATTACCTGAACATTTACGACATATTATTTTGGCAGGACGTTGCAAAGACGACATTGAAGCTTTTCAGGGACTGTTACAAGAACTGGAAATTGACACTGACAATTGCGGAACGCGAAAACAGGAGTACAACAATTACAGGTCACATCTGTCACAATTCCGCGATGACAGAAATAATAAATGGACATGACAAGGCTATTCTTACAATGTAAATCATGACCAAAACAGACACCACCCGTATGACAACCGTTGGCAGAGTAGTAATAATTACAGGGAAAGATCACCTCTCCGTGGTAGTGACTATCACAGAGGCAATCAGAGAAACAGACGATATGGGAACCAAAATAATTATTAACAGCGCACAGTTACGATTCAGGGAGAAATTCTCCACCACTTGACCGACAAGAAATAAACTATGGAATCTACCGACATGACGACAGACGATATGATCGTAACGACAGAGCTGAATTGCATCAGAACTGGCGGGATTTAAACAGGGCTGGGCCCTCTGGGCAAGGTGAATTTGTAGAAGTTATACCTCCAAATCCCAAAAACGACGTGCGCCAACAAAGAAACAGACAATGACTCGCACCGCAGGCAGCCACGTGCGCTGGCTGGCTCAGAGAAAAATAACATAGATGCTAACCTTGAGCAAATTTTAGCATTCCTTACCGACGTATACCACATGATAATTGCTTTGAAGTTGAAACTCTGCGCACTAGAAAGGGTAGAAGATTGCACCACATTTCACATGTAAATTTTTGATTTTTTATTGAAATATAATCTGCTTTTTAACTTTGTCTTTGCCATATAACTTTTCACTTTACATTGCTAGTAGGGTTTGTCAGACTTAGAATCTGTTAATATGCAACAATGTTTGAAGTTAACTATCCAGTCAAGAACCAAGAGAACTTATTTCAACAGAAATTATGAATGCATTGTTATAGTGAATAGATGACACAATGTTGTTATTTGTACATTCTTGCTTGTTAGTTGCACGATTACGTAACGACTATAAGGCTCACATACTTAGAACATTTACCAGTACTGCTAATGATATTTTAATGCAACATTTTGGTTTACTTGAAAATACATTCTGGATTTAAAGTACTTTCTGTGAAATACCAGATGACACAGTGGTTAGTTTATGTGACAGCTACACGATTTTATCACAACGCTACTAATGAGTGACAATTTACAATGTTGCTTTTGCGGTGTATCTGTTTTACATCTGCACAGTTTTTCTGAATTCTTCTGTAAAGTAAAACATGTTTTAGTAGTAACTTTTGTGCTATAGCTACAAGGAGACAGCCTTTTCCGTAGGACAACAATACGTTACAGCACAGTACTTTCCTCATCATGGCAATAAGCATAATAACTAAAATATCTATACGCAAAGCATTTCACTTTTGTGTATCATGAGGTAAGTACATTGACTTCTGCAGAACTTAGCTTTCGGAGGACGATACCTACGACACTTCCACAGAGATTATCCTACAAGACGCACAGTTTAGCGCTACAGTACATGTATTTGAGTGATTAATTTTGTACTTAAAACATTTGTTTTTAAAGATATTTGAAGTGCAATGATACGAAGGTTTTCCGTGATACATTTCATTCCATTGCTGTAATCTGTAACACCTGAGGGTATAATTACATTAATCCTCAGGGGGGTACACGCCTACTTTGTGTACCATGTGTTTGGCAAGCACAAGGAGCCCTAGCTAATATGGTATTTGCTTATACAACTTTACACATCTGTACCATATTTCTCTAACACAAAAAATTACACAGCTATCTGATCATTTAACTGAGAGATAAACTTTTTTTACTACATCAGTGGCACATGTTTACGCAATTACACAGTTGGGTAACTTCATACTTATGAAATTGTATTTTGTCTGTACTTTGTGAACTGTTCATATTTTTTTTGGAACAATTGTGATACTATGAGAGCTTTGAATGATGTATTTGGTATGGGATCATGATTTTTAAAGTACATTTGAGATAGATGACACTTTTGAAACGAACAGAGAATTTTTTGTAGGTTTTAAAATATTCAGAAAGCTACGACGATTTTGAGATGTGATTGATCTGTTATGATGTTATTATTACGATGACTATGTATATTATGCTGTTGCGGTACGTTTATGATCAATAAGCTGATGCTATATGAGTTATTTGATTATGCTATGTATCTGTTATGATGAAATATTGAAGAAGTGTCGACGAATAAGGTAAGGAATAATGAGTAGTGGTTAGGGACTCTGGTGTTTGAAAAAGGTTGTTGGAAACCAAGAATCGTACTTTAAGAGTTATGAAATGTATGTAAATGTGTGAATGTATCACAATGCCAACGAAAATTTTTTGGACACTGTTATATCAATAGGATTTTGTTTCTACAGATTTGTAACGCAAATTCTTGACCTGTGAAATATTTTTATATGAGACTGTCACTGTAGTGGAAACTGCTGTCGTAAATATTTCCGTAAGAAAGTGAAGTGACCATCTGCATGTAATGCGTCATGGGCACCCAGCTGTGTCAGACGCCTGGAGAAAAAGCCATTAGTGTGTGCCTTTTCAGAGGCACAGGTAGAAAAAAAAAGGGGAGGCCATTATCCTCGCTATTGACATTCCCTTGTAGAAAGCATCGCAAATACGACACACTCAAACTTGAAAACATATGATTACACTGTGGTGCTCTTAATTTATGATATTTACTGAAATGCCTAATGAATTGATGAGAAACATTTTACATTTATTGTCTTTCTAGTTGAGAGGTTCTTTTGCCTTTGGAGACGACATTTGCCCAGTGAATGACGTTTCATGCATTGCTCTATATAGGCTATATATATTTGCTCATTTTTTAATATCTAGTTTCAAGCTGAACTGCAGCAATGGTTAAAATAAAATTTTACAGATGTACTAATATAAATATTTTATGCCTACAGACCCAGTAAAGACTAACTTTATGATGTACTTAAAAAAAAAAACACGAAGGAGCACAAAAAGACATTTCCCTTCACAGGAATTGCATACAGAATTTTCTTTTCAAGTACTTGGTAATTTCTTTTGTAGAATAAATTGTGATCCATCACTCTAGTATTAAGATGTGACATAGGTATTAGACATGGCCATCTTTAGTGTAATACTTTTTTTGCTTGAGCTTTGTCATGTTTAAATATAAGTTATTACATTTGCTGCTGCTGTTTGCCAAGCATAGTGCTACTAAATTTCACTTTACATTTCTCTGTTAAGCCAGTTTTACTACTGATTTATTTTTCTTGATGCTGCACATTGGCTCATATTAGTTGTAATGTTGCATTGCTTGATAATTTAGATTTATTGCAGCTTGCTTTGACAATTTCCATTTTTTTCATTGCTGTTTGTATTAATTGTTTTATGCTGCTGCATTGCCTCATCCCTTAGTTTAGCATCTGAGCTCAGTAGATTTACGTTAGCTTAAGGTGGGGTAGGCTACATAAGTCATTGAGTTGTGATGAACTGGAAGAAATGCATTGAGAAGCTATAAGAAAATAGTTTGGCCAAAAAAGTATTTTGAAAGAAGATATGAACAAAAAAAGTATGGTTTAGGGACAACAGGTTTAGGTAGGATTTTCTTGGAAATAAATAATGAGGTAAGAAATATGTGAAATAAATACAGAAAGCATGCTTGGATAGAATTTTTTGGTGGAAGCAAAGGTTGAAATAAGACGAAAGATCTATGGAGTGAAGTTTTGGGTTGGACTGCAGTACCAAATGTTGCACTGACAACAAACCCTGTCCTTTCCTTTTGTGTTATCCCACTATGTGTTTGTGTACCCTTGTGTATTTGTTTTCTTCCTGTCTCTGTGTACTGTTTCATAGAATTTTTTTCTCTTCTAATACTAAGCTACATTCACTATGATGAGGAATACTGTTATCCTCAAATATAACTGGCATTAATAATATGTTATTTACTTTGTAAAGATGTTTAGACATTATTTATTCTGTTTTGTTTTAATGCTCATGTGTGAAGTTGATGTTTCAATAATTATTCTGATCTTTTATGTATTTACTTATGTTATAATTCCTGTAACACTGATGTATATGTCTATTTCTATTCTTTTGTAAAGCCTGTATTACTACAAATGTTATCTGCATTGTTATGTTTTTAATGATGTACTTTGTACCTTTGTAATTGTATTCTTATGTTATAAAATTGTAATTGACACCAGTTCATCATATTATTAACTTGTAAGTTCCATTTCACTGCACACGTTTCTGTTGGTCATAGTATATGGACAATATGTGAGAAGTAGGGACTGTTAGTGTTTGCACGTGTGTTAATAATTCAGCAAGGGACTGGATAACAGCATTGCTGGTTCTAAGGACAATTCCAAAAAGTTTGTGAGTGCACAAGTAGTGGTTATGGACTTGCTCTATTATCCGCAAGACTCTTCAATGGTGATTGTGCACCTGCACAGTCACAACAGATTGCTGCTGGCCATCTCTACAAGGACTACAGTGGGTCTGCATCTTTGGTGACCCACCAATACCATTATTTCTACAAGGACTACTGTGGGTCTACACCTTTGCTGACCCACCAGTACCATTATTTCTACAAGGACTGCAGTGGGTCTGCACCTCTGGTGGCCCACCAATACCACAATCTCTACCAGGACTACAGTGGGTCTGCTCTGTGATGACCTACCTACCAATATTCTTTAAAACGTCGACTGACTCTGCTGTGGGTTTGCTCTGTTGTGGCCCATTACCTGTCAGCATGTCAAGAGTCAGCACTGTCTTTCCGTTGGAAGGACAACACTACTTCTTCAAGACTGCATGGAAATCCACCACTTCCGTGTGCATTGTCTTTTACTGCTCAGACTTTGAGAAAAGAAACGGCAGTTTCACTGTGATGAATGATCAGGACTGTCTTTATGGACTCTGAG
Source organism: Schistocerca cancellata (assembly GCF_023864275.1). NCBI lineage: Eukaryota > Metazoa > Arthropoda > Insecta > Orthoptera > Acrididae > Schistocerca > Schistocerca cancellata. The sequence goes on along the minus strand of NC_064631.1, from coordinate 8,170,869 downwards.
AAAATTTTAGCTTTTGACCAACATTGTATTAATAAGTGTGTGCATTTGATATTTTTCTTACTGTAATTATGAAAAATTTTTTCAAATCTGTATTGGCCAGTGCCCAAAACAATTTGTAAAATTTTTTTGTGGCGAGCATGGGGGCTATGTAAGTAGGCTTTTTAGGTTTTCTTATTGGTAACGCCACGTAGCGCTCTGTATGAAAATCACTGGCTGTGCTGTGTGCAGTCTGTGGCTAGTTTGCATTGTTGTCTGCCATTGTAGCGTTGGGCAGTTGGCTGTTAACAGCGCGTAGTGTTGCGCAGTTGGAGGTGAGCCGCCAGCAGTGGTGGATGTGGGGAGAGAGATGGCGGAGTTTTGAAATTTGTAAGACTGGATGTCATGAACTGCTATATATATTATGACTATTAAGGTAAATACATTGTTTGTTCTCTACTAAAATCTTTTATTTGCTAACTATCCCTATCAGTAGTTAGTGCCTTCCGTAGTTTGAATCTTTTATTTAGCTGGCAGTAGTGGCGCTCGATGTATTGCAGTAGTTCGAGTAATGAAGATTTTTGTGAGGTAAGTGATTTGTGAAAGGTATAGGTTAATGCTAGTCAGGGCCATTCTTTTGTAGGGATTTCTGAAAGTCAGATTGCGTTGCGCTAAAAATACTGTGCGTCAGTTTAAGCACAGTCATATGTAAATTGTTCTAAGGGGACGTTTCAATGTGTGGCTTATGAGCAGCCGCTCGATCATAAAATCCAAGTTTTATCACCTTACACATAACTGTCATAGTACTTACAGTGGATCCTAATACAGTTCTGAATTCCTGTGTGATGGTCTGGATAGATATCTGCCTATTACATATTACGGCCTTCTTCAACTGTCGGCGGGCACTGTCAGTCAACAGACGAGGTCGGCCTGTACGCTTTTGTGCTGTACGTGTCCCTTCACCTTTCCACTTCACTACCACATCGGGAGCAGTGGACCAAGGTATATTCAGGAGTGTGGAAATCCTGCGTAGAGACGTATGACACAAGTGACACCGAGTCACCTGACCACGTTCGGAGGCCGCGAGTTCCGCTCTCTCACGGCAGTGGGTGGCAGCACAATGTACCTAATATGAAAAACGTATGTTTTAGGGGGTGTACGGATCATTTTGATCACATAGTGTATTGCACGCGAAATCCCTGTTCTCATTTCAAATATAAATTCTTAATTATCGATATTTTCTGAAAGAGTGTTTGTTAGTAAAGGTTGCTTAAACTAAGAAAACATAATTTAATTTCTTAGGGTAGAAATGAAAAATCAAATACTCTTTATTTGGACCATATACGTTGTTTTATACCGCAGATGTAGTCCCAAACGAACCATAGTGATAAGTGTCGTAGAAACATGAAAAACAATCATTTTCACAGCATCGAGCACATTTGCGACCGTTCCATTAGAACACAAACCCAACAGAACTGATGTGGGGCCAAGTTAAGGGATTTGGTCGAGAAGTAACAAGACTGTCAAGCTGCCAGAGGTACTGAAACTAACGCACGCAGATTCCTCACATGTTTCCGCCGAATTGTGGCTGAATACAGAATGACATGTCATAAAAGAAGAGGAGAAACGTGGCGCTTGGGTGGCTTCGTGAATTCTGTTGCTGATCTACTCGTTATGAACATAGCAGATGACAGTTCCAGAACTGAAATATGTTTTTCGGGTTTGGATAGGTAACGAGCGAAGAGACTGCCAGACGACTGACTATAATTAGTGACTCCAGTATTCAACAGTACGACGAAATACCTGGTGTACAGTATGCTTTTGCGTCACACATAGCTCGTTCAGAAAAATTACCCTGTGTTTAATTTACGAATTTTCATGACTTTTGTTTGTAACTAGAATACAATGTTAGGTGAGAACGAGATCATTTTATGTTTTCCGTCTGGTCACCTAAGAAACGTGTCGGACTTTTGCTGAATATTATGTCATTCTCTTTAAACTTAAACGACTATCGAAGCTAAATTGTTTCTTTGTTCGTCTCTTTTTAGTCTCAACTGCAACTACTCTCATCATTATAGCTTAGTTGGACCAGCTGGCTGGCCAGTGCTGTCCAAATTCAATGCGCCGGTAAAGCTGTTGTCCCGAATTATCGCTTAGTCTATGTGCGTGTAACACAGCATAAAACATATCCTTATGATAGAACTTGGCTCTACTGGACGCAGATTGGCTTCCGTTCTACGTGACACGAAATCCAGTGAGATTCAAGTAAACGAGGAACAATACTTGGCGTTTATTGTTACGATGAACAGAGTACAGCAGTCAGTCCTCGCCAGGTGACGCTTCTATCGCCTGGTCGGGTTTGTATCAGTAGTAGGTCGGTGGCCATAGTTATCTGGCTGATTAGTGTACGATAGTCGCAGGGTGGTGTCGCCACTAAGAAACTCCTTTTATTTACTTTAATTTTCTATTTTTACGTTCTTTATATTGCAAATTAACCAAAAAATGCTCACTGTATTGCATTAATTAATATATTCATTAAAGGCATGAAAAAAGAAGCATTTGGGACTGCCAAGAATTTCCAACAAAAGCTGTACTAATAGCATTCATTCAAACAGAGGACTGTAATGACAAGACTTCTGTCACTCTGCTTTTGCCCTTCGAACAGCCCTCAGCACCTGCACGGGTGCAGTGAATCCCCATGTTCTTACGTGAAACTAATGGCTGTAAAGTAATAAAAGTCTCTAATTTTGTGAAAAAAGTTCTCGTGTACATTTCACAATCACTTCCTGGAAATTTATTTGCAATCCCAAACTTTCCATTGCCTTTACTTTTCACACCTATTATGAAAATATTAAAACATACAATGAAGGAAACATTATTTTGGTTTTCTGCAGTGTAAGTAACGTAAAAATTGAAACAGAAAAATAAAAAAGTGAATATCCATGCTTGCACTTGAACCCAGGATCCTCATATGATCTTTCTGATACGCCAACTGCTACCTTGAAACGACTGTAACATAAATGCCTCATGTCTCTCCCGACCCGCTCCAAAAGCGACTTCTTTCTTTCTCACTGAACTGTTGGCCATCCGATGTTCCCGCTTCTGTCACTCTCATTCCTGGCCAACCTCTGCATATTGGTCGAAATCGTGGATGGTGGTAGCGTTCCCCTCGTTATTTTATTTTCTTTCGTTTGCAGGAACGATGATATTCGGCTACTACGGCTTGTCACCATTCACGAGGTGTCCCAGATATGTTGCGGCAAATTTCAAGGGGAGGTGGAGGACATCGTAAGGATTGAGAACTGCACAGCAACCCGTGCCGTCGTGCACCGCTAGGCGGTGCTGTACACCAGTCACTGGAGGGGGCAGCGGGGACTGAAGGCGCTGCACAAAATGTGGGGGGCAGCCTGTGGTTACGACATAATGGGGCGCCTGTTCACTGTGTAGGCATGTGAACAGGTCGTCCCCAAATCGATGGATTGGGCGTGGTCGACTGGTTCCCTGGCCGCACTTACCGAGCCTGATCTCTTTCCGTGACGAGCCATGAAACCTCTCACGTACCGCGACCCTGTGGAGTCTGAAGTGGGCCTAGTCCCAAGAATCACCTGCGCAGCTGAGCTGCCACAGTCAAAAAAAAAAAACTCCCAGTGTGATCGTGCGTGTGCGGCAGTCAATGCTCAGTCGATGTCAGACATGCGTGCCGTCTGATGTTGTGACATTAGAGCTGTATTCATATCCTACATGTGTACTCATTATGTCCAATGAATGATTCAAATGAATCGCTGTCTCGATCTCCTTTCCGATCTTCGACGTATGCTACCATGAGAGGAAAGAGGAAATGGTCACGCAGCCTTATGCGTCGATGGGCAAAGGTATGCAAACAGACCATTTTACGTTTGCGGCTATTTATCAGTGTCTTGGTGGAACAAGTAGTTTCAGAGAACGTCTAAGTGGAGGGCGTCGCGGGTGAAGCGTACACACGCTATAATTTGTAGGACTCATTCCACAAGCATTCGAGCTGTAGCTCACGCATTGCAAAGCAACCACGTAGCGGTTTAAAATGTGATACATGAGGAGGGAAGGAATCCATTCTATTTTCAAAAGGCACAGGTCCTAAGGGCCCACGATTTTGGGATATGGAGTTCGGGCAGTGCTTCTTGCAGCGTGATACCACGCAGCCACATTACGCTGTGTGTGTTTTGTTCATGGAAGAGGCGTCCTTGAACCACGAAGGTGTGTTCAACGCACAATTGTGATATTTTGAAAAGGTCAGACGCCCGGCGCCACCCATGAATAACAGAATTTTACCGTAAATTTATGGTTTGCATGGTAAGCATAATTTCATTGCTCCCTACAACACCACCTCATCGACGGGGAGGCAATGGTCATCGACGGGGAGGCAATAACTGCCATCTGCAGTCCGTCGACTCTTCAGTGTAGCTGCCAGAACCTATATGGGACAGATCTTCGGAGGTCACTCGATTGGTAGAGGTGGCTCTGTGTTTTGGCCGCCTCTATCGTTTTATGGAGGTACCCGTGGTCTAGGGATGCCGGCACGGTAGCTCAGCGTGTTCGGTCAGAGGGTTACGTGCCCTCTGTAATAAAAAAAAACTGAGTTAATCGATCAACAACGAACTTCACTGGACGTCTTACGACGTCCGCCCCGTGCAGATGCAACGAACAAAAGCGAACAAAATAAAAAAAAGAGCCATTTGAACCATTAAAAAAAAAAAGAAAAGGGGTAGCGTCTTTGATTCATAATCAAAACATCTTCGGTCTCGGGTTCGATCCCCGCCACTGCCTAAATTTTGATAATTAATCAGCATTGGCGGCCGAAGCCTTCCGGCGTAACAAGTCAGCCTCATTCTGCCAATGACTTGTCAAAAAGGTTCAGGGCACTCTCTTGTCCTAGGGGTGGGGAATTGCCCCTAAAGGCGGAAGAATCAGCAATGATCAACGACATGAGGATGCAGAAGGCAATGGAAACCACTTCATTAAAGACACGTAACGTGTATCCACAGGACATGTGGCCTGTAATTGATGAAGTGTCATGATGATCTCTCCATTGGCGAAAGATTCCGGAATAGTCCCCCATTCGGATCTCCGGGAGGGGACTGCCAAGGGGGAGGTTACCATGAGAAAAAGATTGAATAATCAACGAAAGGATAACGTTCTACGAGTCGGGGCTTGGAATGTCAGAAGCTTGAACGTGGTAGGGAAACTAGAAAATCTGAAAAGGGAAATGCAAAGGCTCAATCTAGATATAGTAGGAGTCAGTGAAGTGAAGTGGAAGGAAGACAAGGATTTCTGGTCAGATGAGTATCGGGTAATATCAACAGCAGCAGAAAATGGTATAACAGGTGTAGGATTCGTTATGAATAGGAAGGTAGGGCAGAGGGTGTGTTACTGTGAACAGTTCAGTGACCGGGTTGTTCTAATCAGAATCGATAACAGACCAACACCGACAACGATAGTTCAGGTATACATGCCGACGTCGCAAGCTGAAGATGAACAGATAGAGAAAGTGTATGAGGATATTGACAGGGTAATGCAGTATGTAAAGGGGGACGAAAATCTAATAGTCATGGGCGACTGGAATGCAGTTGTAGGGGAAGGAGTAGAAGAAAAAGTTACAGGAGAATATGTGCTTGGGACAAGGAATGAAAGAGGAGAAAGACTAATTGAGTTCTGTAACAAGTTTCAGCTAGTAATAGCGAATACCCTGTTCAAGAATCACAAGAGGAGGAGGTATACTTGGAAAAGGCCGGTAGATACGGGAAGATTTCAATTAGATTACATCATGGTCAGACAGAAATCAGATACTGGATTGTAAGGCGTACCCAGGAGCAGATATAGACTCAGATCACAATATAGTAGTGATGCAGAGTAGGCTGAAGTTCAAGACATTAGTCAGGAAAAACTAATACGTAAAGAAGTGGGATACGGAAGTACTAAGGAATGACGAAATACGTTTGAAGTCGCTGAGGAATGAAATAAATAGGAAGTGCAGGGAAGCTAAGACGAAATGGCTGCAGGAAAAATGTGAAGACATCGAAAAAGATATGATTGTCAGAAGGACAGACTCAGCATACAGGAAAGTCAAAACAACCTTTGGAGACATTAAAAGCAACGGTGGTAACATTAAGAGTGCAACGGGAATTCCACTGTTAAATGCAGAGGAGAGAGCAGATGTTGTTGTTGTTGTTGTTGTTGTTGTCTTCAGTCTTGAGACTGGTTTGATGCAGCTCTCCATGCTACTCTATCCTGTGCAAGCTTCTTCATCTCCCAGTACCTACTGCAACCTACATCCTTCTGAATCTGCTTGGTGTATTCATCTCTTGGTCTCCCCCTACGATTTTTACCCTCCACACTGCCTTCCAATACTAAATTTGTGATCCCTTGATGCCTCAGAACATGTCCTACCAACCGATCCCTTCTTCTGGTCAAGTTGTGCCACAAACTTCTCTTCTCCCCAATCCTATTCAATACTTCCTCATTAGTTATGTGATCTACCCATCTAATCTTCAGCATTCTTCTGTAGCACCACATTTCAAAAGCTTCTATTCTCTTCTTGTCCAAACTATTTACCGTCCATGTTTCACTTCCATACATGGCTACACTCCATACAAATACTTTCAGAAATGACTTCCTGACACTTAAATCTATACTCGATGTTAACAAATTTCTCTTCTTCAGAAACGCTTTCCTTGCCATTGCCAGTCTACATTTTATGTCCTCTCTACTTCGACCATCATCAGTTATTTTGCTCCCCAAATAGCAAAACTCCTTTACTACTTTAAGTGTCTCATTTCCTAATCTAATACCCTCAGCATCACCCGACTTAATTCGACTACATTCCATTATCCTCGTTTTGCTTTTGTTGATGTTCATCTTATATCCTCCCTTCAAGACACCATCCATTCCGTTCAACTTCTCTTCCAAGTCCTTTGCTGTCTCTGACAGAATTACAGTGTCATCGGCGAACCTCAAAGTTTTTATTTCTTCTCCATGGATTTTAATACCTACTCCAAATTTTTCTTTTGTTTCCTTTACTGCTTGCTCAATATACAGATTGAATAACATTGGGGAGAGGTTGCAACCCTGTCTCACTCCCTTCCCAACCGCTGCTTCCCTCTCATGCCCCTCGACTCTTATAACTGCCATCTGGTTTCTGTACAAATTGTAAATAGCCTTTCGCTCCCTGTATTTTACCCCTGCCACCTTTAGAATTTGAAAGAGAGTATTCCAGTCAACATTGTCAAGAGCTTTCTCTAAGTCTACAAATGCTAGAAACGTAGGTTTGCCTTTCCTTAATCTTTCTTCTAAGATAAGTCGTAAGGTCAGTATTGCTTCACGTGTTCCAGTATTTCTACGGAATCCAAACTGATCTTCCCCGAGGTCGGCTTCTACTAGTTTTTCCATTCGTCTGTAAAGAATTCGTGTTAGTATTTTGCAGCTGTGGCTTATTAAACTGATTGTTCGGTAATTTTCACATTTGTCAACACCTGCTTTCTTTGGGATTGGAATGATTATATTCTTCTTGAAGTCTGAGGGTATTTCGCCTGTTTCATACATCTTGCTCACCAGATGGTAGAGTTTTGTCAGGACTGGCTCTCCCAAGGCCGTCAGTAGTTCTACTGGAATGTTGTCTACTCCTGGGGCCTTGTTTCGACTCAGGTCTTTCAGTGCTCTGTCAAACTCTTCACGCAGTATCGTATCTCCCATTTCATCTTCATCTACATCCTCTTCCATTTCCATAATATTGTCCTCAAGTACATCGCCCTTGTACAGACCCTCTATATACTGCTTCCACCTTTCTGCTTTCCCTTCTTTGCTTAGAACTGGGTTTCCATCTGAGCTCTTTATGTTCATACAAGTGGTTCTCTTATCTCCAAAAGTCTCTTTAATTTTCCTGTAGGCAGTATCTATCTTACCCCTAGTGAGATAAGCCTCTACATCCTTACATTTGTCCTCTAGCCATCCCTGCTTAGCCATTCTGCACTTCCTGTCGATCTCATTTTTGAGACGTTTGTATTCCTTTTTGCCTGCTTCATTTACTGCATTTTTATATTTTCTCCCTTCATCAATTAAATTCAATATTTCTTCCGTTACCCAAGGATTTCTACTAGCCCTCGTCTTTTTACCTACTTGATCCTCTGCTGCCTTCACTACTTCATCCCTCAAAGATACCCATTCTTCTTCTACTGTATTTCTTTCCCCCATTCCTGTCAATTGTTCCTTTATGCTCTTCCTGAAAATCTCTACAACCTCTGGTTCTTTCAGTTTATCCAGGAGAGTAGATAGGTGGAAAGAATACATTGAAAGCCTCTATGAGGGTGAAGATTTGTCTGATGTGATAGAAGAAGAAACAGGAGTCGATTTAGAAGAGATAGGGAATCCAGTATTAGAATCGGAATTGGAAGACTTACGGTCAAATAAGGCAGAAGGGATAGATAACATTCCATCAGAATTTCTAAAATCATTGGGGGAAGTGGCAACAAAACGACTATTCACGTTGGTGTGTAGAATATATGAGTCTGGCGACATACCATCTGACTTTCGGAAAAGCATCATCCACACAATTCCGAAGACGGCAAGAGCTGACAAGTGCGACAATTATCGCACAATCAGCTTAACAGCTCATGGATCGAAGCTGCTTACAAGAATAATATACAGAAGAATGGAAAAGAAATTTGAGAATGCGCTAGGTGACGATCAGTTTGGATTTAGGAAAAGTAAAGGGACGAGAGAGGCAATTCTGACGTTACGGCTAATAATGGAAGCAGGGCTAAACAAAAATCAAGACACTTTCATAGGATTTGTCGACCTGGAAAAAGCGTTCGTCAATATAAAATGGTGCAAGCTGTTCGAGGTTCTGAAAAAAGTAGGGGTAAGCTATAAGGAGAGACGGGTCATATACAATATGTACAACAACCAATAAGAGTGGACGATCATGAATGAAGTGCTCGTATTAAGATGGGTGTAAGACAAGGCTGTAGCCTTTCGCCCCTACTCTTCAATCTGTACATCGAGGAAGCAATGATGGAAATAAAGAGTGGTTCAGGAGTGGAATTAAAATACAAGGTGAAAGGATATCAATGATACGATTCGCTGATGACATTGCTATCCTGAGTGAAAGTGAAGAAGAATTAAATGATCTGCTGAACGGAATGAACAGTCTAATGAGTACACAGTATGGTTTGAGAGTAAATCGTAGAAAGACGAAGGTAATGAGAAGTAGCAGAAATAAGAACAGCGAGAAACTTAACATCAAGATTGATGGTCACGAAGACAATGAAGTTAAGGAATTCTGCTACCTAGGCAATAAAATAACCAATGACGGACGGAGCAAGGAGGACATCAAAAGCAGACTCGCTATGGCAAAAAAGGCATTTCTGGCCAAGAGAAGTCTACTAATATCAAATACCGGCCTTAGCTTGAGGAAAAAATTTCTGAGGACTTACGTCTGGAGTACAGCATTGTATGGTAGTGAAACATGGACTGTGGGAAAACCGGAACAGAAGAGAATCGAAGCATTTAAGATGTGGTGCTATAGACGAATGTTGAAAATTAGGTGGACTGATAAGGTAAGGAATGAGGAGGTTCTACGCAGAATCGGAGAGGAAAGGAGTATGTGGAAAACACTGATTAGGAGAAGGGACAGGATGATAGGACATCTGCTAAGACATGAGGGAATGACTTCCATGGTACTAGAGGGAGCTGTAGAGGGCAAAAACTTAGAGGAAGACAGAGATTGGAATATGTCAAGCAAATAATTGAGGACGTAAGTTGCAAGTGCTACTCTGAGATGAAGAGGTTAGCACAGGAACGGAATTCGTGGCGGGCCGCATCAAACCAATCAGTAGACTGTTTGACGAAAAAAAAAAGAAAAATTGTTTGACCTCAGCCCGCTGGACTTTATCTTGTGGGGTCATCTGAAGAATATGGCGTTGGAAATCCAATGGACTCAACGAAACACTTGCTGCAAGGATTCATGCAGCGTGTGACGATGTTCGTACCAAGCCCGGTTTCTTTGAGCGACTGTATCAGCCAGGCAGGCTCCAGTGCTGGAGACGGGCACATTGAACACCTTCTCTAACTTTACGTAATTTGTTGTCTTTCAGCATCCCTAGAGATGTCGGTATAAGATGAACGTCAACAAAAGCAAAACGAGGATAATGGAATATAGTCGAATTAAGTCGGGTGATGCTGACGGAATTAGATTAGGAAATGAAACACTTAAAGCAGTAAAGGAGTTTTGCTATTTGGGGAGCAAAATAACTGATGATGGTCGAAGTGGAGAGGATATAAAATGTAGACTGGCAATGGCAAGGAAAGCGTTTCTGAAGAAGTTTGTTAACATCGAGTATAGATTTAGTTGTCAGGAAGTCGTTTCTGAAAGTATTTGTGTGGAGTGTAGCCATGTATGGAAGTGAAACATGACATCGTCCGTTCTTGTGAGATTCCATTCTTAACACAGCGTACGCATATTACAACCTGATCAACAACGCCAACGTCCTGGCAAGAATGAAGGCTGAAAGACGTGGCCGCATGGATTTCTTCGATGGTCTCTTGTTTAACCTGACGTGCAACTATGTTTATTAACTTATTTATAATGGTTTTTGACAAAAAGGTAAATAATACTACCTCTTCTCTTACCTTTTCCTGACTCTTTTTTTTTATTTTCAATTATTGTCTCGGATATGTGGGTTTTAAGAACTGGATCATACTTCCATAATAGAACAGCTAAATTTGGAAAGTTTTCGTATTTAGATTTTGGTCGTCGGCGATATCCGTCGATGGGTACAATCGATAGTTTAGATATGAATATCACTACACCAGTGATCTTTTACAGAACCAGGAACCTACTGGAAATCACTCGCATGTTTTTTTGCATTAGATGTTGTTCAACATATCCTCTTTTATTTTGAAAAATATTTTTTGATGGAATAACGCCATCAATAAATGGACTTCTTTCACCTTCTTCCTTCTTCGTATGGTCAGATGCATGTAGTACAAAATATCTCATTTAACTGTAGAGAACTGTAGAGAACAGATTCTATTCGAATTAAAGCTCTAGTTGGTAACTTCCGGTAGTAAACTCGATTTCCAGCCAAAGGCAAGCTATTTTTATCACTCGACGCTGGACTGGGTGGTCAGACAACAAGCAGTGGCGGAATTTTTTCTTGGTGGAGCGAAATAAGAAAGTTTTAAGTTCCACTGTGACCGTCATCTGTCAATGTAAGTGGCACTAGGTCTGGTATCGCTAGAAATAGAGAGAATTGTTTCTTTAGGATTAGAAATGCAACCATTTGTGTCATGACTGATTTGTACAACAGCCGCAGCTGCTATGCTCTCTTCTGAACGACTTCCATGCGAATCAATGTGTTCAGTTTGTTGTTTGACGGCAGTATTGATGATGAGGGCCGTATATATATAAGCTTAGTTATATCACACAATATTTTTCAGTATGATAACGAGAAAAATGAGAGGGCGCACTTCAGGGTTTACGAAGTCAGAAAAACTCCTGTTAGACCAATAATATTCAGGAATTGGAATTTAAGCTGTATTACGTCCTATAAACTGAATATAAAGAACAAATACTGAAAATGCCGAATTATATTGTGTTATGTAAGCTGGTAGAATTTATATGAACCAATACATTTTCATATTAATTGTTCCGTTGCTGCTGCATTAGTTTTCGATGGACTGTGCGAAGGGTATGGACACGTCGTATGTTACCGCAAAGTGCGTTGGTCGAGTCAAGGGGCACGCCTGGAACGATTCTTCGATTTGAAGCCGGCTACTGCCGGGACGTCGCATTTTAGGTGGGCTTCGCTGCACACTGCCCGTGGTGAGACACTGCAAGGTGAGAAAAGACTTATTTCTGAGTCGATATGGATTCATTTAAAAATAAAATCCTACTATAGACGAGACAAATTCTCACAAAAGCACTGTCCATTTCCCTAAGCTCACACGTGTTAAAGAAAATATGAGGGTTGAAGAATTCATCGTGGCCTGGAAAGAATTATAAGGATGATTTTCTAAATTGCCCATCTTACATCCGCTATCGAAATGTTTTCGAGACCGTTTTGCCGTTTCAGCTGCATGTAAAGATGTAACTGATGATCTGCAGTGTTATTCCCGTTTTAAAGACAAAGCCTTTTACGTTAAAACTGTTCATGACGTCTTCATTGTTTCTCTCAGGAATAGTTTCCACATATACAAAATGAGTTTGCGATTGTGATAAAATATTTCGATCAGCATATGTGTGAGAAAGGCTTTTTTCGATTACGAAATAAGTGTTTTTCTCAGGAAAAGTTTCCACATCTACACAATGAGTTTGCAAGCCTGATAAAACATTTGGGTTTACATATGTGTAGGAAAGGCTTGTTTTCGATTATGAAACTACAACGAAGAGCCAAAGAAACTGGTACATCTGCCTAATATCGAAATTAATTAATTTAATACCTTTAGCTGCCGACGGGTGTTGATATACTGGGTGATCAAAAAGTCAGTATAAATTTGAAAACTTAATAAACCACCAAATAATGTAGATAGAGAGGTAAAAATTGACACACATGCTTGGAATGACATGGGGTTTTATTAGAACAAAAAAAAAAAAAACGAAGTATTGCTAGACGCGTGAAAGATCTCTTGTATGCGTCGTTTGGTGGTGATCGTGTGCTCAGCTGCCACTTTCGTCATGCTTGGCCTCCCAGGTCTCCATACCTCAGTCCGTGCGATTATTGGCTTTCGAGTTACCGGAAGTCGCAAGTGTATCGTGGTCGACCGACACCTCTAGGGATGCTGAAAGACAACATCCGACGCCAATGCCTCACCATAACTCAGGGCATGCTTTACAGTGCTGTTCACAACATTATTCCTCGACTACAGCTATTGTTGAGGAATGATGGTGGACGTATTGAGCATTTCATGTAAAGAACATCATCTTTGCTTTGTCTTACTTTGTTATGCTAATTATTGCTACTATAATCAGATGAAGCGCCATCTGTCGGACATTTTTTGAAAGTTTGTATTTTTTTGGTTCTAATAAAACCCCATGTCATTCCGAGCATGTGTGTCAATTTGTACCTCTCTATCTACATTATTCCGTGGTTTATTCCGTTTTCAAATTTATACAGATTTTTGATCACCCGGTATATCAACGGGGTCAGGTGAAAATGTGTGCCCCGACCGGGACTCGAAACCGGGGTCTCTTGCTTACATGGCAGACACGCTATCCATCTGAGCCGCCGAGAATAGTGTGACTACACGGACTATCTCTCGTACGCCTCCCGGGAGACCACATTCTCACCTTGTATGTCCACACACTACATTCGTAGTGTCCCACCCCAACACACTCATTACACGTGGAAGACATTCTTACCAAGTCCCGTAAGAGTTCGGGAAAGAACAGTTCCGAAAGAACAGACATCATATCCATATAGTATATGCCTAATATCGTGTCGGGCCCCAGCGAGCACGCAACTGTACCAGACACTTGCCTTATATAGGCGTTGCCGACGGCGGCGGTATATAGTGCCTGTTTACGTATGTGTTTGATTACACAGGCCTATACCAGTTTCTTTGGCACTTCGGTGTAAGTAAGTCACGATTACGCGGCAACCCTAGTGCGAAAATCTATGAAATTGTCACTGCCTGTCTGCATATCGACAGTTTGTAGCAGACAAAAATTATTTTTTTGCCTTCACCTCGCCAGAAGTAATTGAGCAATAGTGAAAATTTGTTTCGTATGTGATCTGTGTTGCTGTATGCCGCACTAGAGCATTGTCATTTGAATACGGCGGTTTCGCTGGTTACCCATCTTCCCCTTCTTCCCGCTCAGGCAGCAGACCGTGGCGTGATGGTGGGGGGAATGTGCAGCCAGACAGAGAGCCACGGCACGTGAGCCAGGGCATGGCTCGGCTCGTGAGCCGAATTATTGGTCAACCCTGCTCTAAAGCCTTTTCTGTATGCCCTCCATGTCACTGCAGTTGCAGAACCGGCCACCGTGGCACCTTGTTAAGAGCGAGGCCGCGCCCGACTCAGCAGGATGGACACGTCCGGTGTTTACGAGCCTGCATTGCGGGGGCTTCTGGCGGGGATGGGCGCTCGTGAGCAGCATGCCGTCAGAAACAAGGCGCTTCTTGCAGCGTTGCGGCTGGCTAGAAAGTCACATCACGGAATTTTACAGAGCAAAACGAACACTCCCCTATTAAAAGTTTGGTACAGTTTCACTCCTCCTCTCGCGTTCCCCACTTTTGAACTCGCGTTTCTTCCGCGTGATTCCAGCCAGCACCCACGCGAGATACGGGGCACGGAAATTGCTCGGCTGACGCAACCGCGGTACGGCAAGGCACGACACGGCACTGTTCCGTCTAGGAAGCAGGCATTAGCCTGCCGGTCTCCGATGAGCCCACCACCATCCTTTCGTCGCAGAACCGAATTTAGACAGGGATTGGCAGTCTCGTTTTGCCGTGACAGGGCTGAACAGCCATGACTCGTAGTCCAATAAAGCGGGGTTCACTCACGCAACTGAAGTGCGGCCACAGTCCGTGGCATACTGCAGCCGCGTGTGTGAGCTGCCAGCTACCAGTGGCGTGGCTCAGGGGACGCGACTTTTACCACGGCACAAGAGGTTCAGCTTGTTTCTGTACTGTTACCCCACTTTTCTTCCATCACTTCCCGCTAGTGGATGGATTTCGAAATGCGAGCATTCAGTCGCTGTTGATACGAGTAATTGCTCCTATACTCCATTCGATTTCCGTTTGGTTTCATTTTATTACGCAGGTACACTTTCGCAACTTCTGGTGCTACAAGAACAACAACATATGCTTAATTCTCTGTAGCAGTGTGTGTGTGTGTGTGTGTGTGTGTGTGTGTGTGTGTGTGTGTGTGTCTGTGTGTGTTTACAGTTTTTGCAAACTAATGATGTCTTATCCCACAATCTAAATGCCTCGATCAACTAATTCAGTAAGATGTATGAATGCAGAATCTCTCGGCGATAACATTGAATAAAATATTCTCGGGTTTCCGGCCGCGTCATCTGCATAAAACTACACGAGCTTTCGGCCAAGCACTCCTTGGTTATTTAATCCAGTAAGATTCTAAAATCTTGAATAGTGCTGTGTCTACAGATGATATTTACATCCCAGCTGTTGGTTAGTCTGTCACAGCAGAAAGTATTTTCGTCTTCGCGTGTTATTTCTTTTGTAAATTTGTTATAGCCCCTGCTTTCTCCCCGCACGAAAACTATTTTCGAATCTATCGTGTAGGTTTCGTCCTCCTTGTATTTAACTGTTCTCGAGAGTCTAATACCATAACCTGCACTATAACACATTGGAGCGCCAAAGAAACTGGTACAGGCATGCGTAGTCAAATACAGAGATATTTAAACAGGCAGAATACGGCGCTGCAGTCGGCAACGCCTATGTAAGACAAGTGTCTGGCACTGTTGTTAGATCGGTTACTGCTGCTAAAATGGCAGGTTATCAGGATTTAAATGGGTTTGAACGTGGTGTAGCAGTCGACGCACTAGGGATGGGTCACACCATCTCCGAAGTAGCGATGAAGTGGAGATTTTTCCATACGACCATTTCACGAGTGTACCGTGAATATCAGGAATCTGGCAAAATATCAAATTGCCGACTTCGCTGTGGCCAGAAAAAGACACTGCAAGAGCGGGAACAACGACGTCTGAAGAGAATCGTTCAACGTGACAGAAGTGCAACGCTTCCACAAATTGCTGCAGATTTTAATGCTGGACCATCAGCAAGTGTCAGCGTGCGAACCAGTCATTGAAACATCATCGATGTGGGCTTTCGCAGCCCAAGGCCCACTCGCGTACCTTTCATGACTGCACGGCACAAAGCTTTACGCCTCGCCCGGGCTCGTCAACACCGACACGGACTGCTGATGACAGTAAACATGTCGCTTGGTCTGACAGGTTTCGTTTCAAATTATATCGAACAGGTCGCTGTATACAGCTATGGAGACAACAGTAGTATAACAACAGTGGTGCCACCCCACTGACGTCATCCAAGATGGCGGCCGTGACGTCAGAATATGAGACGAGTACCGTTATCCAAAATGGCGGCTTTTGGTGAGAAAAAGTTTGTGGGAAATTGAATTATGTGCTTTCTGACTTTTTGCATGATGGTGCGTCATCCTCTTGGAAAATGGGTTGGCATTTCGGATTTTGGAAGGATTTTTTTTCACTCACTTGACCAGAATTGGTGGCACACATTCAGTCTTTGCTGACCTATTGTTGTGGAACCATTGTGATGTGTTCGATCATCGAGATGAATGTGAAGGATGGAGTGGCTTTCAATAGCAGCATTACATGTACACATTCGAACGAGGACTGTAGCCACAGTTCACTACATGAGGTATGGAAGAGTGTGATAATGGAAGAGTGTAGGAGAAAGAAGCAGAAGAATTCAGTTCAGTAGACTGCAGAAATGCAGAGGGATGGAGCCAAGATGCATGTGGTAACCAACACATGTTCATGCACATGCACAAACTGCTGAGGTATTCAACATAAAACACTTACTCTCCCAAAATGGAATAGGTGGACAGTTGATATCAATTCGCTTCAGTGAAAAATATATTCGTGTATGCTATATTCACCATTGAAGAGCAGCTACTCATCCCCATCCTTGCAGCTCTGCGAAATGTGTTCTGTTAAAGAGCTATTGGTGTCTGACCGGGAGGATTTTAATAGCAATGTTGCCTGTAAGCATACAGCTGAGGACTGCACACTCATAGTCTCCTACATGTAGAATGGAAGCGATCATTAATGCTTCAACATATGAAGAGAAAGAATATGGTCCTGCAAATAAATCATTTGCATCGAGATGCATTAAATGTGCATTACACAATGCATGGAAACATCTGTCTCTGTTGGAACTGTCTGTCATTTCTAAGATCAACATGTACACTTCCACCCAACACCAGGCAACTGCCTCTGACCTAGTTCACGAGTTTACCGCTAGAGGGTCCTGCGATAGGTCATGTGATTGTGCAGTTCAGCCAATAGGAGCACAGAATCATGATGACGTAGGCATGGTGTATATAAGGAGAGCCCAGCTGCTGTTCAAAGTCAGCCAGGATGATGAAGCGCCAGTCAGCCCTGCAGAACAGGAGGAGGAAGCAGAAAAAAAGTATCTACTTTGCTCTATTATTATTATTATTATTATTATTATTATTATTATTATCATTATTATTTCTGTAGTAGCAACATATGCCGGCCGCGGTGGTCTAGCGGTTCTAGGCGCGCAGTCCGGAACCGCGCGACTGCTACGGTCGCAGGTTCGAATCCTGCCTCGGGCATGGCTGTGTGTGATGTCCTTAGGTTAGTTAGGTTTAAGTAGTTCTAAGTTCTAGGGGACTGATGACCACAGTAGTTAAGTCCCATAGTGCTCAGAGCCAGCAACATATGATGCGGATGATTATTCTTGTCTCTCCACCACATGTATCCATAGAGTCCCCATCCAGCCTCTTGGTATCAGCACATGTGTCAGCAAGATCCAACATGTCGCCACTGTCAAGTACCACCCCGGCAAGATCCAACCTGCCAGGACTGGCAAGTTCCATCCCATCGGATCGCACACATGCAGTGGCGGCAAGCTCCAGCCTGTTCGGGCCAGCAGGTTCCACGCTGCAGGGATCCACACCCATGGCATTGACAGATCCTGTAATGCAGCTTCACCTCTGTGAAAAAAAATAAATAATAAGCATGGCATTATAGAGCATGTTTAAATAATTATAAATAGTCCGATATGGAAGTATGAATGATAATAAGAATATGAAATCTATAATAATAGTAACCTTGTTCATTCCTGGAGCACGGTTTAGTCACAGCAGCCAGTCCTTCGTCATGAATTTTGGGATCCAAGTCCCCATCCACCCCAACTGTACATGGATAAATGA
The DNA here is from genome assembly GCF_023864275.1 of Schistocerca cancellata. Classification (NCBI taxonomy): domain Eukaryota; kingdom Metazoa; phylum Arthropoda; class Insecta; order Orthoptera; family Acrididae; genus Schistocerca; species Schistocerca cancellata. Next base: position 8,152,959 of record NC_064631.1, on the reverse strand, counting down.
ATCGTGCTGAAATTGCGGATTTAAATCATCAAGTCGATCCAAATCACCTGTAGCAAAAAAAAAAAAAAAAAAAAAAAAAAAAAAAAAAAAAAATAGAATTAGAGAAAGTGTAAGAGCAGAAAGAAATGTATTTACATATCGATGGAATTGAATCTTATGCAGGAGAGATGGCTCGTCCCCTGACGAATTATATTCGAACTGAATGGCATCATGAGCAGCCTCTAGTGGGGGACAACACCATACTAACTCCCCACTCGCCGGCCAGTGTGGCCTAGTGGTTCTAGGCGCTTCAGTCTGGAACCGCCAGACTGTTACCATCGGAGGTTCGAATCCTGACTCGGGAATGGATGTGTGTGATGTCCTTAGGTTAGTTAAGTTTACGTAGCTCTAAGTTCTAGGGGACTGATGACATATGTTAAGTTCCATAGTGCTCAGAACCATTTGGACCATTTGAACTCCTCACTCTTCCATATCTCATGTAGTGAACTGTGGCTACAGTCCTCATTTGAATATATACATTTAATGCAGCTATTGAAAGCCACTCCATCCTTCACATTCATCTCGATGATCGAACACATCACTATGGTTTCACACTCAACAGATCAGCAAAGACTGAATGTGTGACACCAATTCTGGTCACGTGAGTTAAAAAAAAATCCCTCCGTAATTCGAATTTCCCACCCATTTTCCAAGAGGATGACGCACCATCATGCAAAATGTCGGGAAGGGGGACCTGTAGAAGCACATAATTCATGGGACTCTGACAGGTGACACGTACGTAAGCATTCTGTCTAATCACCTGCATTCGGTCATGTCCATTTTGCATTCCGACGGACTTCAGCAACTCCTGCAGGACAATGCGACACCCCTACACGTCCAGAATTGCTACAGAATGGCTCCAGAAATACTCTTCTGAGTTTAAAAACTTCCGATGTCCACCAAACTCTCCAGACACGAGCAGTAGCTCACGGCGCTACGAAAGGAAGGCACAAGGTTTTGCGCACACTAGTTGCGTGTATGAACCTGGTTAATAGCGTCTCCGATTACTACCCTGAAATTGTCACAAACCTGGCCCCTGAACTGCTAGGAAAAATGCTTTTGCAGCCTTCGTGTAGCATCCTACTGATGTACCCATCCACCTGGGAATTGCAGCGAGGGAAATCTCTCGGTAATGGCTGTTTTATATGAGAGTTGGTCATTTGTAACTAGACATTCTGACTTGCTCTCGAATAACATGGTTAATTCAATTTAACTCGAAGAAGCCAAAAGCATTCGATTGTAGTGTCGTAGGTACACATGTTGTAGAGTGGATGTACAAGACACATGAGCTTAAAGATAGTTTTATAGAAACAGAAGAGGAAACATAAATTTGAAATAGGAGGTATAGCATTGGGAGAAGAATTTGACAGAGCAGAGTGAGGCCTACGTCGAAACAAATCCGCTGGAGTGGATGGAATTCCCTCAGAATTAATGAGTTTCTTGGAAGGACGTACCACGATAAAACTGTTAAAACAGGTATGCAAGATATGTGATAATTCCTCTTCTAAATAACCCAGGCACTGATAGTTTGAAAGTCGCTTTCATTTTTATCCACATTTTGATTTATATAAAGCAGCGAAATTGACTTTGCGATGTTTATCAAAGACATCTTGTAATCAGAATCGCTTAGTCGTGCAAACACTGTGGTTGATCTCTCTGTGACGATGCTGTAGCGTGTTCACCTTTGGGCAGCCGCTAAGTGACTTTGAGGATCTGAAATCCGCACCCTGTTCTGGGAGTCTAAGCGAGGCAGCTCGGAGGCGTCGGTTGCAGTGTTGCGGATTTTGATGAGATCACTTCAGTTATTTTGCCATAATAGTTCATAGGCAACATTTAGATCCTTCCACTTCTGTGATATCAATATTGGCACATTATTTTGCAATCATTCCGCATGTAGAAACTGTAACGAATTGTAATATGGTTTGGTACTTAGGTACGAAACATTACAAAGACTCAGAGAGACATCTCGTTTTTGGAAAGCTGGAATCAGATTACGGGATTATGCACTATTTATGCAATCCGATGCATTAACCACCCATTCTTATCATTCTCTCTTGAATCTTAGACAACTCATTGGTTTACGGGGAGGCGTGTGTAAATAATATGTAATTTATGGCTTTAGTAATACTTCGATTCATATCACGTGTAATAAGAACATCATGTGCTTTACATTACTTGTCTAATCAATCTGAAGTCAATATAGAACATGAAGTCAGTGCTACTGTTAGCTATTTCTGCTGTCCCATGCTATTTATTTAATTCTTGCCATAAAATTAAATGCAGTTTTCTGGGACGCCATCTTGTCATCACTTGTTACCAAGACCCCCCCCCTTTTCTCTCGTCAGTGGTTAATGAATATACGAATATTCGAACAGTTCAGTCATATACAGCTGCCAGCCGCGGTGGTCTAGCGGTTCTGGCGCTGCAGTCCGGAACCGCGGGACTGCTACGGTCGCAGGTTCGAATCCTGCCCCGGGCATGGGTGTGTGTGGTGTCCTTAGGTTAGTTAGGTTTAAGTAGTTCTAAGTTCTAGGGGACTTATGACCTAAAATGTTGAGTCCCATAGTGCTCAGAGCCATTTGACCCATTTTTGACCATATACAGCTCCCCCATTTCGTTAGTAATACGAGGGCGTCCTGCCTCGTAACGCGTTCGAATTGTGTGAAAACTTTTACAAATTTTTAAATAAAAGAGATGTTATCGACAATCTGCATCTCCATTCTTCAGGTCTGCATATTTACTTCTCAACATAGTAACCCTGGCTACGAACATAATCTCCCAACGAGAGAGCAGTTTATTGATACCGTTACCATAGAATGTTTTACTCTGTTGAGGGAGTCACAGCCTCGTCTCTGCTTGCAGCGCTTATTCACTACCAAAGTGAAGTCTTTTTTTTCTTTTTCTTTATTGTGATTTTAAACACCTTATACAAAGGCGGGCTGTCAACAGCACAATACGCCGCTCTTCAGCCTTGAGTTTGACAACAAGTGGTACATAAAGGTGGCACAGAGAAGACAGTCAAAACAGTGGGCAAAAAATGTAGACACTAAAAATCGAAAAAAACATGGAGCCGTTCACGCTGGACGAGAAACATCACTAACACTAGGCGACACGGTGCACATAACATGGATGGTGGCGACGGCACGTGAACGGTGGTGGCGTGACGGCGAACAACACTACACACAAACGAAGGCACACACACGAAACACTGATGGCGATGATCTCCGGCGCGAGAATGTTCACTGAGCGTGTACGAGTCCGGGGACCTGCCAAGAGAGGAGGAGGAAGGGGGGCGAGGGGAGAGCAGAGATGCCATGGGCAGAGGAGAGAGGGGGAGGGAGAAAGGGCGAGAGGAAGCCCGGGGGAAGAGGGGAGGAGGGAGGGGACAGGGGGAAAAGGAAAGAGAAGGGAAGGGAAGAGAAGGGAGGGAGGGTGCCTAAAGGAAAGGACACAGGAAGTGGGGGGGAGGATCAAAGTTGATAGGAGGGGTAGATGGAGGGGAGGAGGACATCATCAGGGAAGGAGAGCTGGCGGAAACCACCTTGGGAGAGGGTAAGGAGGGTGGAGAGATGGAGACCGGGTGGGACGTGGGAATACAGGTGCGGCAGCGGGTGGGGGTGGGAGAGGATTGGTGAGACAAGCAGTTGAGGAGGATCGAGTTTGCGGGAGGTGTGCAGGATCTGTATCCTTTCAAGGAAGAGGAGGAGGTGGGGGAAGGGGATGAGATCATACACGATCCGCGTGGAGGAGGGGAGACGGATGCGTTAGGCGAGGCGGAGAGCATGGCGTTCAAGGATTTGGAGGGATTTATAAAAGGAAGGGGGGGCGGAGATCCAGGCCGGATGGGCGTAACAAAGGATAGGGCGGATGAGGGATTTATAGGTGTGGAGGATGGTGGTGGGGTCCAGACCCCACGTAGGGCCGGAAAGGAGCTTGAGGAGATGGAGTCGGGAGCGTGCCTTGGCTTGGATTGTCCGGAGATGGGGAGTCCAGGAGAGGCGATGGTCGAGGGTGACGCCAAGGTACTTAAGGGTGGGAGCGAGGGTGATAGGACGGCCATAGATAGAAATCAAGGAGGCGGAAGGAAGGGGTGGTTTTGCCTACAATGGTCTCCTGGGTTTTGGAGGGATTGACCTTGAGCAACCACTGGTTGCACCAAGCAGTGAACCGGGATTGGAGAAGGCGTTGGGAGCGCTGCAGGGTGGGGGCAATGGCAAGGAAGGCGGTGTCATCAGCAAACTGGAGGAGGTGGACAGGGGGTGACGGCGGCAGCATGTCCGCCGTATACAAAAGGTACAGAAGGAGGAAGAGGACAGAGCCTTGGGGCACACCGGCGGAGGGGAAAAAGGTGTAGGAGTCGGTGTTATGGATGGTGACGTAGGAAGGACGGCGGGAGAAAAGGAGCCGATCAGACGGACGTAGTTAATGGGAAGGGCGAAGGTTTGGAGCTTGAAGATGAGACTGGTATGCCATACGCGGTCATAAGCTCGTTCGAGGTCCAGGGAGAGGAAGATTGTGTAGCGACGGGAATTAAGCTGGTCGGAAAGGAGATGAGGTGAAGGAGAAGGTCGTCGGAAGAGAAGGATGGTCGAAAGCCACACTGGGTAGCGGGAAGGAGACGGTGCTGGCGGAGATGCTGGTGGATGCGTCGGGTGAGGATAGATTCCAAGACCTTGCTAAGACCGAGGTAAGGCTGATGGGACGGTAGGAGGAGACGGCGGACGGCGGTTTGCCAGGTTTAAGGAACATCAGGATACGGGAGGTTTTCCACAGGTCGTGGTAGTAACCGGTGGACAGGACTACATTGTAGAGCCTGGCCAGGGTGGCGAGGAAAGAGACAGGAGCTTCACGAAGGTGACAGTAGGTGACACGATCGTGACCAGGAGCGGTGTTGCGTTTTGTGCGGAGTGTAGCTATGAGATCCTGTGTAGTGATAGGGGCATTGAGTTCCGTGTGTGCAATGTTGTCCAAGTACTGGAAACCAGGACCGAGGGGAGGGACAGAAGTGTCAGTTCGATCGTGGACATCCGGGAAGAGGGATGGAAAAGACATCAGAGACGTAACAGGCAAAGTGATTGGCCTTACTAAGGGAGTCAGGGAAGGGGTGATCATCATGGAGAAGAGGATAGTAGGGGGAGGGTTTAGTTCCGGTAAGGCGACGGAAGGCTGACCAGAACTTGGACGAGTTGATAGGTAGGGTAGCATTTAAACGGGTGCATGTCTGTCGCCAGTCCCGGCGTTTCTTAGCCACGAGCAAATTACGAATGTGTCGCTGGAGTTGCCGGTGGCGTCGTAGAGTGTCCGGGTCATGCGTGCGGAGGAAGGCCCGGTAGAGACGGCGGTGAGGGTCGGTGGGCGACTTGGGGGTTGGGGTTGGCGGGTAGGGGACAGAGAAGGAACAGGGGTGAGGGAAGCGTTGGGGCCAAAACGGGTGATGGGGAGGTGGGAGAGGATGTCAGTATGGAGGGTTGGGCTGGGGGAGGAGATGAGAACGGAATCCCATCTGGGAGTGAGGAGAGAGATGGGGGCATCAGGGAAGTGTTGGCGGAGGAGGAGGGAGAGATTCCGGGCCTCGAGAAGGGAAGGATCGGGACATGAGAGGAGGTATTTGTATAAAGAGGGGGAGGAGGAGGAGGAGGCGGAGGGAGCAGGGCCAGGCGGGGAGACATCCATGGCATTCTGGGGGGGGGGGAAGAAGGACGGGGTGGGGCCTTTTTGGGAGCAGAGGAGGTGGTGGTGCCACTAGGGCGTTTAACGGCAGCAGAAGGGTCGGTGGTGATATGAGGGACGGGTGCTACAGGGAGGTGACGGGAAGGGGCAGGTCCCGGCGTGGACGCAGCAGTCGGCGCTGGAGATGGTGACGGTGAAGGCGACGGTGACGGCGACGGCGGCGGCGACGGTGGTGGCGGTGACGGCGAAGGCGATGGGGATAGTGGGGCATGGGCAGTGGCCCAACGGGCCACCACCCTAGATGGAGCGGCAGTGACAGGCCGGGGGAGTGGGGGGAAAGGATCAGAGGGAGAGGAGCGGGAGGAAGAAGCTGGAGAGGGGGCGACAAAGAGCGAGGGCGAAGGGAGAGTGAGAAGAGGTGGGATGGAAAGAGGGGGGTGTGACTGGGCACACCTTGTTATGGTGGTGGTGGTGGCGGAGGGGGAAGTATAAACGATGGCTGTGGTGGTAGTGGTGGTAGTGGTGGTGGGGGCGGACATGACGATAGGGAGAAACAAAAACAAACAGGACGAAAAAGAAAGGACAAAAACTGGGGACAGACGAAGACGGAGGAAGACGAAGACGGAGGAAGACGAAGACGGACGAGTCCCATGCTGCTGGCGCTGACGGCAATGGCGACGGCGACGGGGACGGCGACGGCGACGGCGGGTGGGAGGAACGCCGCAGCTGCTGCTGCTGCCGCGGACGGGGCCGGGGCTGCTGCTGCTGCTGCTGCTGGGCTGGCTGGCTGGCTGGACCGCCGCTGCTGCTGCTGCTGCTGCTGCAGGAGGACTGGCTGGCTGCTGCCGGCTGGACCGCTGCTGCTGGCCGGGACGGGGACCGCTGCTGCTGCTGCTGCTGCTGCTCGGCTGGCTGGCTGGCTGGCTGGCTGGACCGCCGCTGCTGCTGCTGCTGCTGCTGCAGGAGGACTGGCTGGCTGCTGCCGGCTGGACCGCTGCTGCTGGCCGGGACGGGGACCGCTGCTGCTGCTGCTGCTGCTGCTGCTGCTCGGCTGGCTGGCTGGCTGGCTGGCTGGACCGCCGCTGCTGCTGCTGCTGCTGCTGCAGGAGGACTGGCTGGCTGCTGCCGGCTGGACCGCTGCTGCTGGCCGGGACGGGGACCGCTGCTGCTGCTGCTGCTGCTGCTCGGCTGGCTGGCTGGCTGGCTGGCTGGACCGCCGCTGCTGCTGCTGCTGCTGCTGCAGGAGGACTGGCTGGCTGCTGCCGGCTGGACCGCTGCTGCTGGCCGGGACGGGGACCGCTGCTGCTGCTGCTGCTGCTGCTCGGCTGGCTGGCTGGCTGGCTGGCTGGACCGCCGCTGCTGCTGCTGCTGCTGCTGCAGGAGGACTGGCTGGCTGCTGCCGGCTGGACCGCTGCTGCTGGCCGGGACGGGGACCGCTGCTGCTGCTGCTGCTGCTGCTCGGCTGGCTGGCTGGCTGGCTGGCTGGACCGCCGCTGCTGCTGCTGCTGCTGCTGCAGGAGGACTGGCTGGCTGCTGCCGGCTGGACCGCTGCTGCTGGCCGGGACGGGGACCGCTGCTGCTGCTGCTGCTGCTGCTCGGCTGGCTGGCTGGCTGGCTGGCTGGACCGCCGCTGCTGCTGCTGCTGCTGCTGCAGGAGGACTGGCTGGCTGCTGCCGGCTGGACCGCTGCTGCTGGCCGGGACGGGGGACCGCTGCTGCTGCTGCTGCTGCTGCTCGGCTGGCTGGCTGGCTGGCTGGCTGGACCGCCGCTGCTGCTGCTGCTGCTGCTGCAGGAGGACTGGCTGGCTGCTGCCGGCTGGACCGCTGCTGCTGGCCGGGACGGGGACCGCTGCTGCTGCTGCTGCTGCTGCTCGGCTGGCTGGCTGGCTGGCTGGCTGGACCGCCGCTGCTGCTGCTGCTGCTGCTGCAGGAGGACTGGCTGGCTGCTGCCGGCTGGACCGCTGCTGCTGGCCGGGACGGGGACCGCTGCTGCTGCTGCTGCTGCTGCTCGGCTGGCTGGCTGGCTGGCTGGCTGGACCGCCGCTGCTGCTGCTGCTGCTGCTGCAGGAGGACTGGCTGGCTGCTGCCGGCTGGACCGCTGCTGCTGGCCGGGACGGGGACCGCTGCTGCTGCTGCTGCTGCTGCTCGGCTGGCTGGCTGGCTGGCTGGCTGGACCGCCGCTGCTGCTGCTGCTGCTGCTGCAGGAGGACTGGCTGGCTGCTGCCGGCTGGACCGCTGCTGCTGGCCGGGACGGGGACCGCTGCTGCTGCTGCTGCTGCTGCTCGGCTGGCTGGCTGGCTGGCTGGCTGGACCGCCGCTGCTGCTGCTGCTGCTGCTGCAGGAGGACTGGCTGGCTGCTGCCGGCTGGACCGCTGCTGCTGGCCGGGACGGGGACCGCTGCTGCTGCTGCTGCTGCTGCTCGGCTGGCTGGCTGGCTGGCTGGCTGGACCGCCGCTGCTGCTGCTGCTGCTGCTGCAGGAGGACTGGCTGGCTGCTGCCGGCTGGACCGCTGCTGCTGGCCGGGACGGGGACCGCTACTGCTGCTGCTGCTGCTGCTCGGCTGGCTGGCTGGCTGGCTGGCTGGACCGCCGCTGCTGCTGCTGCTGCTGCTGCAGAAGGACTGGCTGGCTGCTGCCGGCTGGACCGCTGCTGCTGGCCGGGACGGGGACCGCTGCTGCTGCTGCTGCTGCTGCTCGGCTGGCTGGCTGGCTGGCTGGCTGGACCGCCGCTGCTGCTGCTGCTGCTGCTGCAGGAGGACTGGCTGGCTGCTGCCGGCTGGACCGCTGCTGCTGGCCGGGACGGGGACCGCTGCTGCTGCTGCTGCTGCTGCTCGGCTGGCTGGCTGGCTGGCTGGCTGGACCGCCGCTGCTGCTGCTGCTGCTGCTGCAGGAGGACTGGCTGGCTGCTGCCGGCTGGACCGCTGCTGCTGGCCGGGACGGGGACCGCTGCTGCTGCTGCTGCTGCTGCTCGGCTGGCTGGCTGGCTGGCTGGCTGGACCGCCGCTGCTGCTGCTGCTGCTGCTGCAGGAGGACTGGCTGGCTGCTGCCGGCTGGACCGCTGCTGCTGGCCGGGACGGGGACCGCTGCTGCTGCTGCTGCTGCTGCTCGGCTGGCTGGCTGGCTGGCTGGCTGGACCGCCGCTGCTGCTGCTGCTGCTGCTGCAGGAGGACTGGCTGGCTGCTGCCGGCTGGACCGCTGCTGCTGGCCGGGACGGGGACCGCTACTGCTGCTGCTGCTGCTGCTCGGCTGGCTGGCTGGCTGGCTGGCTGGACCGCCGCTGCTGCTGCTGCTGCTGCTGCAGGAGGACTGGCTGGCTGCTGCCGGCTGGACCGCTGCTGCTGGCCGGGACGGGGACCGCTGCTGCTGCTGCTGCTGCTGCTCGGCTGGCTGGCTGGCTGGCTGGCTGGACCGCCGCTGCTGCTGCTGCTGCTGCTGCAGGAGGACTGGCTGGCTGCTGCCGGCTGGACCGCTGCTGCTGGCCGGGACGGGGACCGCTGCTGCTGCTGCTGCTGCTGCTCGGCTGGCTGGCTGGCTGGCTGGCTGGACCGCCGCTGCTGCTGCTGCTGCTGCTGCAGGAGGACTGGCTGGCTGCTGCCGACTGGACCGCTGCTGCTGGCCGGGACGGGGACCGCTGCTGCTGCTGCTGCTGCTGCTCGGCTGGCTGGCTGGCTGGCTGGCTGGACCGCCGCTGCTGCTGCTGCTGCTGCTGCAGGAGGACTGGCTGGCTGCTGCCGGCTGGACCGCTGCTGCTGGCCGGGACGGGGACCGCTACTGCTGCTGCTGCTGCTGCTCGGCTGGCTGGCTGGCTGGCTGGCTGGACCGCCGCTGCTGCTGCTGCTGCTGCTGCAGGAGGACTGGCTGGCTGCTGCCGGCTGGACCGCTGCTGCTGGCCGGGACGGGGACCGCTGCTGCTGCTGCTGCTGCTGCTCGGCTGGCTGGCTGGCTGGCTGGCTGGACCGCCGCTGCTGCTGCTGCTGCTGCTGCAGGAGGACTGGCTGGCTGCTGCCGGCTGGACCGCTGCTGCTGGCCGGGACGGGGACCGCTGCTGCTGCTGCTGCTGCTGCTCGGCTGGCTGGCTGGCTGGCTGGCTGGACCGCCGCTGCTGCTGCTGCTGCTGCTGCAGGAGGACTGGCTGGCTGCTGCCGGCTGGACCGCTGCTGCTGGCCGGGACGGGGACCGCTGCTGCTGCTGCTGCTGCTGCTCGGCTGGCTGGCTGGCTGGCTGGCTGGACCGCCGCTGCTGCTGCTGCTGCTGCTGCAGGAGGACTGGCTGGCTGCTGCCGGCTGGACCGCTGCTGCTGGCCGGGACGGGGACCGCTGCTGCTGCTGCTGCTGCTGCTCGGCTGGCTGGCTGGCTGGCTGGCTGGACCGCCGCTGCTGCTGCTGCTGCTGCTGCAGGAGGACTGGCTGGCTGCTGCCGGCTGGACCGCTGCTGCTGGCCGGGACGGGGACCGCTGCTGCTGCTGCTGCTGCTGCTCGGCTGGCTGGCTGGCTGGCTGGCTGGACCGCCGCTGCTGCTGCTGCTGCTGCTGCAGGAGGACTGGCTGGCTGCTGCCGGCTGGACCGCTGCTGCTGGCCGGGACGGGGACCGCTGCTGCTGCTGCTGCTGCTGCTCGGCTGGCTGGCTGGCTGGCTGGCTGGACCGCCGCTGCTGCTGCTGCTGCTGCTGCAGGAGGACTGGCTGGCTGCTGCCGGCTGGACCGCTGCTGCTGGCCGGGACGGGGACCGCTGCTGCTGCTGCTGCTGCTGCTCGGCTGGCTGGCTGGCTGGCTGGCTGGACCGCCGCTGCTGCTGCTGCTGCTGCTGCAGGAGGACTGGCTGGCTGCTGCCGGCTGGACCGCTGCTGCTGGCCGGGACGTGGACCGCTGCTGCTGCTGCTCGGCTGGCTGGCTGGCTGGCTGGCACCTGAAAAACCTAGCACTTCGATTAGTGCTGGAACGGCACAATCGAAGGGCGGTAACCTTGCGGAGTACCGCAGGAGATGAAGTGAAGTCATCGGAGGTGTTTTTTTAAACTTTTGAAACAAATGAAAATCGGATGAGACCAAGTCGGGATTCTATGGTGGATGATCGATTACAGTGAAGCCAAGGCGTCGGATATTTTCAAATGTCGCAGCGTTCGTGTATAGTCTGGAATTCTCGTGCTGAAGGAAAGAGTGCTTCATGTGTGTACGATCTGCTCGAATTCGTGTTTCCAGTTATCGCACTACCGACATTATTATGTTACACACCGCCATGTTGCACGCTACTCTTCAGAGCCCTCTAGCGGCAGTGTGTTGCAAATAGCTTCGGCGAAGCGGGAAAGTCGACCCAATAATGTGTATGACATGTGATACATCAATCGATATTGCGAACAGAATAAAAAATTTGGAGGCATTACTTTCCAGCATATCCTCGTAAATATCCTGGTCTCTACAAGTATAATTTCCAGGTGCAGAAAGCCGGCCGGGATGGCCGAGCGGTTCTAGGCGCAACTGCTACGGTCGCAGGTTCGAATCCTGCCTCGGGCATGGATGTGTGTAATGTCCTTAGGTTAGTTAGCTTTAAGTAGTTCTAAGTCTAGGGGACTGATGACCTCAAATGTTAAGTCCCATAGTGCCCAGAGCCATTTGAAACATTTGAACCAGGTGCAGAAAGATAGGTTTGGATGCTTTTTCCTGAATGCAGCTTGCTGTAGTAGACTTTGCAGTGTGTGCATTTATATAACAAAGACATGTTTGGTGTAGAACACAGTAATGATGTCTTTTACCTTCTTCAATAGCACATGCATATTCTGTCTTTTAATCACGTTATGATCCAGTTGCTTTGATGAGATATTTTAGTGATCGGTCATTTTCGAATCAAGTTTCATAACTGCTGTCAAGACTGTTGAGGAGGAGCTGAATCTAACTGTGGAAATTAGAAATCAGTGACGCAATGTCACTAAACTGAGGTTACCTTTATTTTATTATAACAGATCTGGGGATGACAGGGAATGGTCAGTTGGGTCAATTTTCTAATGGAGACAAGAGTGTGAGGTAAAAATTGTGTGTATGCTTGTGTGTGTTTCCGTGGTTTATTGGCAGTCAATTACAATGTTATCAACGCCCATACGATATTAACAGAAACTAATGTGTTTAAAACACAGCAAATTCGATAAAAGAAGTTAGATGCAACGGAGATAAAACTGCACTAACTCTATTCTTAAACAGTCAGTTACAGAACAGATAAGACAAGAAGGATACTAAAACAGACTGGAAGGAATACGTGGGTGGTTGATGAATTAAAAAAAGAAAAAACACGGATAACACACTAGATACATCGCCCTAGCATTTTAGGGAACATGTCTGACAGTTCACAGAATATTAATGTCATTGTCAGTTAAAATAGAAAGGAAATCTACTAAAACGTAGTGCACGGTGATCTGCACGCCACAGTCGCCACACGCTGGAGGGTCCCGTCGCCGGAGTCTGAGGCCCGTGCCACAGGACTGATGCAGGAGTGCAGTCACTCCTCTAGCGCACTCAATCTAATCTTCCTCTGGGCCTCTACAGTAATCAGGGTGGCAGGATGTAGATTGTACCAGGTATTGTAACATTAACACTTGTGATTACGTGGTACTGACTTTACCTTCTGAATCTCATAATCAACAGCATTGACTGTTACGTAAAATTATTTATTGGAACTCTGTGTTCGGCAGTAACTTTATGAGAAAACAGGCACAGATTATGTCTTTGGTTTAATCTCGATTACTTTCGTAAAAGTCAAGAGGGATAATAATACTGTTAACTTTCATTTACTTGAAAACTGCAAAATAGATACAATGAAAAAAAAATCGTTTGTTATGTACTACTCCTAAAAGGAAATGAAGTTCCCTTACATAGTAATTGCATTCAGAACAGTTATAGGACTTGTAGGAAGATAAATAATTATAAGTTATAATGAATATAATTCACAAATACTAATGACTAACAAAATGGGTTTTGAAGTAATGCGAACCAAACGAAAAGCTTCCACATTTAACTATGTTACTTTCACTGAGTAAAATTGCCTTATCATTTTATCTAAAATGATAGAGGTTCTTAAAATCCCGTAATCGTAATGCACAAGATTTTTCTTCTACTTTTAATGGGCATTCGATCTACACACAGGGCATAAAGACACGTTAAATAACACAGATCAGCGATAGGAATCTAGAAAGGTCTAACTTCTAGAGAGACATAAATGTAGGAAGGATCTAGTTTCAAGAGGGATCTAATCCTAAGACAGATTTCTTACATTGGTCCATTGTATTTGCAATTGTTTGATAGACACTAATATCTTTGTAATTCATAAGGTATATTGACGGCTACACAGTACCTTTCACAGACGATCCATTGTCAGTAAATTAAATATTATTTTTATTACACGTACAACATGTCGTCGGTATACAGATATTCATCTTGATGCAAGGGGTAAGTCCTGAAACGGTTATGACGCCACAGTATCCAGAAAGGCTTGCAGGGGACCTGGCATCATGGTGAGCTGCATAAAACAAGTGTACGGGCAGGATATGACGACAATCAAATAACTGTAAACAGATTCATAGAAAAATTCTTCAGATTTAATTTGTAAATTATGTTTCAACAATAGATTATTCAAGTGCCGTTGCTATATTGCAGTTTATGGTTCTGGGTCTGCTGTAAGGAAGATCCTTAACTGATACTGTGAAATTCACTACATTTGATACGAAAGAATGTGTGATATTGAGGGAAGTAAAGTCGATGAGGCGAAATTCCTGAACTGTTCCAACTGGCTGAGTGCCATCATTGTTTATGTCCAGTAGGAAAGCTAGTCCAGTTTAACCACGACTCGCTCTTCCGGACAGAGAGACTAGGGAGGGATGGGTAACATTCCGCCAGAATGGATGCCACAGAATGCGTTAAAACCGATTGGTCTTGCTTTCGTTACTCCACTGTTTCTGCTGTTATTTAATTTTCAAATGACTATGGACTATAACACATATAACTGGACATAACTGGGAATCAGTGCATGCTTACATGGAATCACGGGTGGCCAAAACACATGGGTTGGGCGCATTTCTGGACTCGACAGTTTAAGGGCACGATGCTTCTTGGTGGCGTGATGTGTCACTATTGATCACACGTCGTGTCCCTAATTGCCAAGTCTGGAAATTTGGCCAAGCTCCTACTTTCCACCACTGGACTATTGTCCAAGTATGCACTGATCAGCGAGAACGTTACGGACACCCACCTGATGGCCAGTATGTCCACTATGCCCACTGTTTGCATGGGTAACAGCATCGACGTGTAACGGAATGGAAGGAATGAGGGAATGAGACCTCGGTAAGTCGCTGGAGGGCGTCGGCACCACATCTGCACAGGAAAGTCACCGAATTGCCTTAAATTCGGGGTGGAGGGTGGGGGTAACTGGGGGAAGATAAGCACTGACGCCACGCTGAATCACCACATCCCGGATGTGTTCGATCCAGTTCAGATATGACGGGTTGGGGGACCCACACTTAAATTGGAACTCGCCTCTGTATTGCTCGAAAAACGCCATCACACTCCTGGCCTTGTGACATGGCGCACTGTCTTGCTGAAAAATGCCACTGCCGTCGGGAAACGTGACCGTCACGGACGGGTCTACGTGGTCAGCAATGAGCGTACGATACTTCTTATCCGTCGTAGTACCTTGCACATCCTCTACTGGACCCGTGAAGGCTCACGTGAATGTTCCCCAGGGCATAATGGCAGCTTGTCTCCGTCCCGCAATACAAGTATTAAGGAGCTGTTATCCTGGAAGACAGCGGATTCGCGCCACAACACAGGCGTGATAAGGAAGGTACCGGGACTCGTCAGATTATACGACACTGTGCCACTGCGGCAACGTCCAGTGGCGATGGTCGTGCGCCCATTTCAGTCTTAGTTTCGATGCCGTGCTGTTAACATTGGCACATTTAAGAGACTTGGGCTGCGGAGGTCCGTCAGTAGGAGTGCTCGGTGCACTGCGTGTTCAGAGACACTTGTACTCTGCACAGCATCAAAGTCTGGCGTTAGTTGCAGCACAGTTCGCCGCCTGTCCTGTTTTACCAGTCTGCCGTCTTACCCCACGACGTCTGGACGTGGTTTCACCTCGGTTCCGCCACGTTTTGAACACAATCACCACACCTCTCCTCGTGCAGTTTCCGAAGTGCTCGTGCCGAGCATCCGGGCCTTCACAGTCTGCAATCGACCGAGCTCACACAGACGGCGCACTTTCCCTGCTCTACAGACTGACAGCACGCTCACTGATACTGCACGCACGGTGTGTGTGTCTCTGACCAGCAGCCACTCCTCGCCAGGTGACGCTGCTATCGCCTGGACGGCTTTGTATCGCCAGTAGGTTGGTGGTCACAATAGTTTGCTTGACCAATGTATCTATTGTGATGGACTGTACTACAGAACCACTTGAAAATGGCTTCGTAGCCGAATTTGTGCAAAAATTATAATGGCGTATTCTGCTGTTTTTAACTTCAGGTAGCTTCAAGCAGTGCGGCGGAGTTTTACCGTTCAGAAAATTTGTGATGGTTGTGCATAATATTGCAGACACATTAGTAGGTAAGGAGGCGTGATAAAGTGTGTGGTCGCCATTACGCGTGTTAAATCGCCGTAATTGAGTGAAGATGGACTTTTGGGGCCTTAGTTTAAAATCCGTTTACACGCAGTAGCACTGTTGCTGGAATCCTGAGATCACGTGTTTTGGGGATACGTGTGACTGTGAGCGAGGATCACCAGGTTACGGTCAGTGGAGGGCGGGTTCGGCAGGCTTGTCCAGAACACACGTCCTCGGTGCACCGCATTCTGCGGAAGTGGCCGTTATTTGCAGGTGAGAGGTGAACGTGTGGTACGGCCGCGGAGTTGTTCTCTGTTGGGCGCGAGAACGCTATGAAGTTTTGAGTGACGTCCTACCTCGTATCGGAAGTGTTGGAAAACAAATCTTACTTTATTTCTTTCCCTCACTGTGGTTGCGGCAGCCATGCTAATAGAAAGTAGCATTTGTTATATCTGTATACAGGCTGACTTACATTTAATATCGTTTTTATTGTTCTTTCGGATTTTCTCACGTCGACTGCTCTCTACACACACGCGCTAGAGTGGCCGTCACGAGAGTAGACACCTCAAGGTCACACCTGCTGCCAGCAGTCCGCAGGCTACAAGCGCTGCGACTCGCGCTCCTCGTAGGTCTGTTGCCACCTACACGGTGCTCGGCGCCTCCATTATGTTCTGTGTTTCCATACCGTATCGTATGTTCACGTGTGGTTTCGGTCTTCTGCGGAACGGTGCATTGATGTGTGTTCGGTAGTGACCGAAATGCAGAAACAAGGTGCTACTCCTGTCGGGTTGTGTTTTTTATTGATGTGGCCGACAGTGAAGAAGGCAGGAATAATATAAACTTTGCGCAAGTTCATAAAATGACAACGAAACCTTGTTGTCTTTCCGAATCGACTATACGACGTATTAACAGTGCAGTAGTATCGGCAAAATCCTTAGACGTGAGCACGTGTTTGATTCTCCAAGAAAGGGCCATGTTAGAAAACGGAAATCTACGGAATGTGACGATTTTGAGAAAAATTTAGTGGTTAGAACTGTATCTGGGTACTATGACAGAGCAGAGAGCCCGACAGCTGGAAAAATACAGGACGAAACATTTAAACGGAATGCAGAGGCAATGCAGCAACAAGAACCAAGTTTTGCGTACAATGCACTTATTGCGTACCGAGGACAATAGTCTTCTAGTATCCTTCGGAAAAACTTGGGCTTCACGAAACCACACTCAGAAATAGATGTTGTTCCTACAGTTACTTTTCTGTAGCGTATGTTTGGGTGACGGTTCAGTGACGAAAGTTCAGTAAGAGCTGCAAGGAAGAAGTTTTCAGGGCGCAGGGATTATTCTCCGTCATACTGAGGCGAACCCCCGCAATTGAAATCCTGGCAGCGGCATAAAAGTACGCTGTCGTTCAGGGAGTCTCTCGTAAATGGAATGCGTTCACGCGTAACACGAAACAGTAACGGTGTCTCACGTGCTACCAAAATTAGTTTTGTAGTTTTCCTAACAACTTTCTTACTGGAAGATTGTACGAGGTCCAACAGAACGCAAAGCCATCAGCGACGACATTTTTCGTAATACAAGAGGAACAGTTTCACACCTCTGACGGTATTTTATTTTTTATTTCGGAATGTTGTTATGTTTTCACTATGGAGTACATATCAGAAGTGTGTATAAATTTCGAGGATGTTCATACTTTTTTTTCAGTCACAATATGTCTGTGGCTCTGTTTTTTTTTTTTTTACCACAGGTTCAAGCAAAAATATTTTTTCTTCAAAATTTCTTGTAACTTTAGCTTTTATTTATCAGTTTATTTATTTCTTAGCAGCTGACAAGTACTTTCTTTCGGAAAATTCTCTATTATATTCTAGAGTAAAAATGGAGATGTCTCATAATTTTTTCGGAATTTTTACTAACATTTTAAATTAACGCTACCTGGCAATTGTGTAAGATTGTGAGGTGGCCTTTGGGTGCCTGTTTCGTGACAGTCGTTATAATCACAATAAGCGATGTTGCAAAGTTGCTCAATCAGAACACAGCGCCAGGTGGAATTACGTAAACTTCCGTTCTCCTTCGGAAATGTTCTTTAATGCAGCCTCCGTCTCTTTCAGAACGGGGGCCGCTGTGCTGCGAACGATGAAACGCAGGGGGTAAGCGAAGGCAGGTGAGTCCTCCGTTCGCCTGCCCACCCCGTCTCCCGCCGGCTCGCTTAACGGGCCGCTGCACGAGTTACGCAGCAGCAACAGCTGTGGCCAGTGGCACGCAGCCGCTGCGTTATTAAACAAACGTGCGCACCGAGTGTTAATGGCTGCACGACAGGAATAGCTCCGCGAATTAAAACTGCCTCGTGAAACAGCGTGAAATGAAAGTGCTGCACACGCGTCGCGTTCATTCAGAACAGGCACAGGTAATTATCTTGCTAGCAGTGGGTCTGCGTCAACTGTTTCACTTACACTTTAGCTTTAGACGAAAGAACGTATCAACTAGTGACAATGAACTGCAACTAGAACGCTTGCTACGTTCTAGGACTAGTTATCACGGAAGCTCATCAACGCCTTTGAAGCTGCAAAATCCGGAAAGGATCAGCTGGGCGAATCCAAACTCTGAAAAAGGAGAAGAGTGTAGCGGCAGGAAGAGGGTGAGGGGCGGCGCTGACCGCCCGCCGCCCACTCACGCCAGAGGCGCGCGGGAGGAGCGGACTCGCTGGCCGCGTGGCGTGGCGTGGCCCCGTGGCGGGTACGTGCGGCGCCATCCGACGCAGTAACAGGAAAACATGTTCTCGAACAAGGGTTTTCCATGCCGAGGTGTTTTGCCCGCCTGTGGGGGAACTGTAGGTAAGTCACTCCGCAACGAACTACAGACCTCGGTACACCGGAGCACTTAAGTGGTGTGCAACTGTTCCACGTGGTGGCTACGTAAGCAGTACCCGCAGTCCCAAATCGACAACCTGGATGGCTGGTAACACCACCGTCTCTGATACCAGTCGACGAGAACTTACTGAAAAGTAATGCTTCCCAATTTCTTATGTTAAAACTATTAGAACTTTTGAAACGAAACAAACGTTATCTTTATGCTTCAAGACTACTGTCGTATACTGAGATCGCACATAAGAAGACTTGGTCCCAGGAGTACCGTGGACATCCGTCCGCAGCTGCCCGCGAGAACCACGCGGACGTGCCGCCTGGGAGAGGGGCGCGCGCTCAAGCACCGCGCGCCAGCAGGGGTCGCCAGTTGCGACTGTTGAGAGGGGGTTTCTGCAGAACGTTCGTCGTGTCTTCAGGTCGTCGAGTGAGACGATTAATCTTGAGCAAAACCAGAAAAGTGAGCAGAATCGTCGTGTATGCAGAGACACAGTCTGTGTAGAGAGTAAGCGGTGTTTGATGGCAACCGTTCTCGGAACATCACGTCAAGACAGAAGAAAACTGTACTCCACGCAGGACAGATAGGCTAAACCCGCATTCTACAATTGCTGTAACCGGCGATACCGAGGTCGAGTGATATAGTTAACTATTCAATATTCTGAGTTATCGTCACCGTGTGTGTGCCACCTAGAGCCCACACATCCTTCCTACCAGGACACCCTTATTAGTCTTTTTCAGTGGCAGCGAAATTGTCGTCAAAGTGGACCTCCCCCTCCCCCTCACATACCACAACAACTACATATTTATTTCTCAAAATATCCACAATCACTGTAGAATGATTGATTCGTTGGCGGAGCCACAACCTCACATCTGCTCGCACCACTCCGTTACTGTCAAAGTGAAGTCCTCGAACATGTTCTTTACGTGTTGGAAACAGATGAAAATCAGATGTGGCCCTTCGGGAATGTACGGATAATGATCGATGACAGCCTTTCAGATGCAGCGCTCATGCGTATTCTGGAATTCTTATGCTGGAGGAGAGTGTGGTCAGTGTGTGGACGAACTCTTCAAATTCGAAATTCGATTGCATCACGCTGTTACTCACACACCGACATGGTTACGTTACACACCGCCATATTAGGCACTACAATTCGGCAGGGCACTGCAAATAGATTGACAAGAAGAATAACAAATTAGAATGTTAATAACCTTTATTTCGCTTATAAAGCTTTAAGAATTTCTCACATAAAAAGCTCGAAAGCATTACTTTTCAGTCCGCGCTCGTAGAATACCGAGATTTGTACGATAATAAAAGTCATCGCCTTCAGTCGATCATAAATTCAACTGTTGTTAAATCATCACTGGAGTGGTAGAAGCGCCATCGTTTAGTCATTAAAAGTGATTCAACAACACTTCTTACCTCGAAGCACAACGCAGGACAGTTAAGAATGGTGTAGAGATCGTGGCATGAAGGAACCATATACTCTGCAGCGGAGTGTGTGCTGATATGAAACTTCCGGTAGGTTGAAACTCCGTGCTGGACCGAGACTCGAAATGTGCACCTTTCCTCCCGTAGGAAAAGTTCTACCGAGTGAGCTATCCAAACAGGATCCGTCCTCACAGCTCTACACAACTCTACTACCTCCTGTACTTCGTCTTCTGCCTTCCAAATTTCACAGAAACTGTATTGCGAA
The DNA here is from genome assembly GCF_023864275.1 of Schistocerca cancellata. Classification (NCBI taxonomy): domain Eukaryota; kingdom Metazoa; phylum Arthropoda; class Insecta; order Orthoptera; family Acrididae; genus Schistocerca; species Schistocerca cancellata. The sequence goes on along the minus strand of NC_064631.1, from coordinate 8,133,132 downwards.
CCTTGACGGGCTAGGAATCGTGCAAGAAAGGATGTTGCGGAGACGTGGTTCAGCCACAGCCTGGGGCATATTTCCAGAATGAAGTTTTCACACTGCAGCGGTGTGGCCTGAAATGAAACTACAAAAAATTTCATTCTACAAACGCCTCTCAGGCTGTGGCGCTAAGCCATGCCTCTGCAGTATCCTTTCTTCCAGGAGTGCTAGTTCTGCAAGTTTCGTAGGAGGGCTTCTGCGAAGTCTGGAAGGTAGGAGACAAGGTACTAGCCGAAGTAAAGCTGTGAGTGAAACTTACTGGCAGATTAATACTGGGTGCCGGACCGAGACTCGAGCTCGGAACCTTTGCCTTTCGCGGGCAAGTGCTCTACCATGTAAGAAGGCGAAGGTCCCGAGTTCGAGTCTCGGTCCGGCACACAGTTTTAATCTGCCAGGAATTTTCATATCAGCGCACACTCCACTCCAGAGTGAAAATTTCATTCTGAAAGCTGTGAGTCGTACTAGGACAGTTCAGTCGGTAGAGCACAAGCCCAAGAAAGGCAAACGTCCCGAGTCTGAATCACAGGCCGGCACACAGCTTTAATCCCCAAGGAAGTTTCGAAGTCTTCACTGCTGGTACGTAGAACTACAAAACTCTGTAGCGTAATAGGATTAACACAATGTTAAATGTAAGGTACAGTTGATTTTTGGCTAAAACGCTGCATTCCTGCATGTGACCCACTGCCTCACCTGTTTCCCAGCCACATTGCCAGTGGCTCGCCCATGCTCCAGCCACCTTGCCAGTTAATCGCGACTCATTCAGTCACTTCCCAGTGTCTCACACTATCCTGCCTCAGCCACCTCACCATTGCCGCAGACATCTTGCCAATGTCTCACCCCTACCCACTTAGCCAGTACTTCACCACTGTCCAAGCCACCTTGCCTTACTTCGCACTACCTAACCGCCTTGGCAGCGCATCACCAGTTTTCCTGTTCTGTTTCACTCCATGTCAACTGTCCAGTCACCTCGTCAGTGCATCAAAACTCACCCAGCTATCTCACTTGTGGCTCACCACTATTAAAGCACCTTGACAGTGCCGAACCGGTGCTTTTGTCCCATTCCACAGTCACTTCACCAGTGCCTCACCACTACCCAATCATCTCTAAAGTGCCTCACCAGTGTCTCTGCCCCTCCCAGTCCCTCCTCACTGGCGCAGTCACCTTACCGTTGCCTCAACACTCCTCCAGCCCCATTGCTAATGCCTCACCATTGCTCCAGTCACATTGCCAGTTCTTCACCGGTCTCCCAGCCACGTCGCTGGTACCTTAGAACTATGTGAATTTTAAAATTTTCCCGCCGAATTGACTGTTCAAACAAATTTCGGGCTTGCAGCCGGTCGTCGTTCAATACTTCGCCCGATATTTCAGCTGGGCACCTGCCAGTCATCTTCAGGTGAGCCGTCGCAGACTTGTGAAAGCTTCCTCCGTTCCGCAATATACAGCGTACTGTAAGTATTCTGCACATGCGTCGAAAACTTGATAGTTGAACCAACACTGCCCGCCGGCAGCGCCCTCGCTGGTGGAATAGCGGAACTCAGTCGCCCTCTGCGTTGCTGTTTGCCACGGCCGTCGACGCACTCTGTCGTCTTCGATTTGAGCAAATCGTGGAGATGATGGGATTCCATGCACTGTCCAGCTGGTAGCTGCTGTCACGGTTAAACAGATTTTCCGCCAGTCGTATTTCTACGGATTCTTTAATAATGGAGTCCCAGAAAGACGTTGCTGTGGACAAAATCATTGTTTTCTCATACTCCATTGAATGTTCAGTAGAATTACAATGTTCAGCAACAGCGGACTTGCTTGGCTGCAAAAGGCGGGTGTAACGTTGATGTTCAGTGCAGCGTTCTTTCACGGTGCGTGTGGTTTGACCTATGTAAGCCATACCACAAGACCTATGTAAGCCATACAACAAGATACCGTGACAATGTGGTATGGCTTACATAGGTCAAACCACACGCACCGTGAAAGAACGCTGCACTGAACATCAACGTTACACCTGCCTTTTGCAGCCAAGCAAGTCCGCTGTTGCTGAACGTTGTAATTCTACTGAACATTCAATGGAGTATGAGAAAACAATGATTTTGTCCACAGCAACGTCTTTCTGGGACTCCATTATTAAAGAATCCGTAGAAATACGACTGGCGGAAAATCTGTTTAACCGTGACAGCGGCTACCAGCTGGACAGTGCATGGAATCCCATCGTCTCCACGATTTGCTCAAATCGAAGACGACAGAGTGCGTCGACGGCCGCGGCAAACAGCAACGCAGAGGGCGACTGAGTTCCGCTATTCCACCAGCGAGGGCGCTGCCGGCGGGCAGTGTTGGTTCAACTATCAAGTTTTCGACGCATGCGCAGAATAGTTACAGTACGCTGTATATTGCGGAACGGAGGACGTTTTCGCCAGTCTGCGACGGCTCACCTGAAGATGGCTGGCAGGTGCCCAGTTGAAATATCGGGCGAAGTATTGAACGACGACCGGCTGCAAGCCCGAAATTTGTTTGAACACCTTAGAACTACTCAGCCACCTCAGCAGTGCCTCAACAGCGCCCCTGTCCTCTTCTTGCTCCAGCCCGCTACCCTAGTCACCCTGTAAGTGTCTCTCCACCGCCCCAGTCACCTCACCACTCTCTGTTTCCTTTGGGCAGCCCATTCGCAACGGCCACAGCTCGTGAGCCATCCATTATAATTATGTAACTGATGGTTCAAATGGCTCTGAACACTATAGGACTCAACTGCTGAGGTTATTAGTCCCCTAGAACTTATAACTAGTTAAATCTAACTAACCTAAGGACATCACACACATCCATGCCCGAGGCAGGATTCGAACCTGCGATCGTAGCGGTCTCGCGGTTCCAGACTGCAGCGCCAGAACCGCGCGGCCACTTCGGCCGGCTATGTAACTGAAACACGACGAAGATATCTAATACTTCTTCTGTAGCACATGTGACAACTTTGTCAAAAGGAAGTAGCAAAGATAAAGGTTTCCCATTATCATCGTTACTGACGTCTTCAGCGGTTATGGGTTTCTGTGGATCCCTCGTTACAATTTTTTCAGTTGGTAGGTAAGGTAGTTGAGGTGTACCAAGCTGCTTGTCACTAAGTTGGCAAGCTTTCTCCGTCATTGTACCAATGACTCTATAGTAGTGAGGTGAATAGTCATATCATCCACAGACACTTTATTCGTTACATTCTAGAAACTTTACAGATTCCTCTTATATGCAGACCGTCTTCTAATCAAAATGGCTCTGTTTTAAATCTAGTCCATTAACATTAAAAACTTAAGAATAACTGTCCACTGATAACGATTCTTTCATAGTTGTACTAAATTTTGATATAGACATGTAGGCGACGTGCAGACCTCTGGACGGTCGCCGCGGGACAGTACAACAAACTTTCTGAACACTCAACAGAGAAATATAAATTTCATCACGTAATTTGGTAAAAAATCTATAAACTATCTGGAATAGACGACACCATAAGCGAAAATGGCTTCAAAATACACGAAAATATCCTGCAATATCCACTTGTTCGCAACACAGGCTAACACACAAGACGTTACCTTCTATTTCATGTTGGATAGCGTAGCATTCATCCCACTGTCAGAACAAATATTAGTTAAAAATGCAGTTTATTTGCTTGTCGCCCTAAATGTTTCATAGCACGTAGGAGAGCTTTGCTCGGCACAATGTTCTATAACTAAATATGTAGGCAATAGAGGTAAAAAAGGATGAACATTATATTTAAACTGTTCGAATGGCTGCCATTATGAAACTATTAAACACTAAGCAGCGATATCTTGCAACTTTGAGAGTACTGAAGAGAAGCAATAGCTCAAACATTAGCAGCTATGACTATATTCAAAACTTAAGCTTTTACACCTAGAAAGTAGGGTTCATACCAACATTACTGTCAGCTAAATAACATTAGAAGAATAAGAGACAGCACAAGGAAAGAGGAAAAATCGTAAAACACCTGGAGTGGCTATCGCATGACAAGAGATTCCAAACCGTGTCTCATCAAACATCTGGCTCTAAAATTTTACAAATATGTGTTATAAGAAGGTTTCTAAAAAGAACGGTTGACTTATAAATTGATTTAATTTTTTCTATCTAAGGAAGAGATAGTTACATTAAATATAAGATTTATAGAGCATGCCATACTCTGTCTGTACGGATACACATACTCTTAGAACAAAAATAGAAAAAACTGTGTTAGAGAAGCGAATAGGTGGGTCCATTAGCCCACCAATATTTTTTCCATCATTTACCAGGTGATGGAGACGCACAGTGAATGTAAAGAAATTGGCTTTCTGGGTTCCAAGAAATATTTTGATACAGCAAATACTGTACGAATGTTGCAAGGGAAGTGAAATTTGGGAAAAGGATAACATGTCATTTGAAACTGTTCACACAAGCCCTATTCAGTGGATCGACAAGAAAGCTGGAAAAGTGGAAGTGCAGGGATGCGAAGGACAACACATGCCGCCTGTAACTGCTCTGGAATGTAGGCGTGAAGTATGTAAGTGAAGACGAAAGAAGTCAGAGTGCATTTTTTGATATCATTTGACCTTTTCAGTCGCGAGCACAAATTAATATTACAAGTGAGTTACTGTTGTGTTAATTGCTTTTTGTTAATGGTAGTTAACAATGAATAACCCACCAAAAAATTTTTAAGCCGTAATGAATTTTTTACAAGTTGTATCATATATAATATCTCAGGACTTAAGCAGGACATATACAGTACACAACTTTGCAGCATATACGTTACACATATTTGCCGTAGATTTCAAGATAGGTCAAAACAGACACTCGGTATTAAAACTTAGACAATCGTGTGCCCGTAAGCTCCGTGAACGGCTCACGGCACGTCACCTGTGCGTCGTGTCTCTCTCTCTCTCTCCCCGGCAGCGACCGAGTGACTGACTGCTCACCTGGGCAATAACCCGCTCCAAGGAACTACAACCAAAGTCTTAACTAATAGTCGACCGAAGCGCCACGTGGCGTTTAGATAGCGACGGATTGCTCCGTAAAATACGACAGAAGGCGGTCTGCGGCAGCTCTGCCGACAGGGCACAACGCTGGCGCACGCGCAACTGTTTCGGAGGACGCCGTCCGTCGTACGTTGTGAATATGGAGCCCCACAGCAGACCACCCCTACGCGCTCACATCTTGACGCAACGACATCGTCAATTACGGTTGCAGTGGGCACCGGACCGTCGGGATTCGACCGTCGATCAATGTTAACGTGTCGGCTCTTCGGGTCAATCACATTTTTGCTACACTGGGTCGGTGGTCCTCTCCACAACCGCCGTCATCGAGGTGAACGGCATGCAGCGCAGCGCACCTTGCACGCAGGCTGGTGGGAGCAGAAACAACAGATACCATCTTAGTAAATATATAGTTAAGGCTCACCGGCCACTTGACCATCTTCTTCTTCTGTGCGAATGCACAAACAGTGCCCGAACTCTTACGGGAGTCGGCAACGTGCCGCGAGTAATGAGTATAATGGGCGGGGGCACTACGAATGTAGTGCGAGACAACACGTTGAGAATGTGGGTTTCGCGGGAGGCGTGCCAGAGATACATCCCTGCAGTCGCGCTCTCCTCAGTGTCCTCGGTGGCTCAGATGGAGGCGCCGGCATGGTACCTCAGCGTGTTCGGTCAGAAGGTTAGCTGCCTTCTGTAATGAAAGAACTGAGTTAATGGATCAACGACGAACTGAAACGGGTGTCTTGTGACGCCCGTCCCGAGCAGATACAACGAACGAAAACGAACAAAATGAGATTAAAAAAAAAAAAGATGGATGGAGCGTCTGCCATGTAAGCAGGAGATCCCGTGTTCGAATCTCGGTCGGGGCACACATTTTCATCTGACCCCGTTGACGTATGTAAACGCTTGTAAGCAGCTAAGCGTATTCATTTCGTTGTAACACTTCCTATTGTCACGTATGGTTCGTGGGTAGGATCCTGAATATAACTTCATTTTTTTTGTTATGTCTCCTGCAGGAACCATAATGAGTTCTGGAGAATCAAGATAATCTAAAGCCAAGGTCACCTCCTCAGCTCCAAGAAGAAGTGTCATTGTCCTCCACTCTGAGCCAGTTTCGTGTCTTTATCTGCAAGGTCACAGATAATGTCCTCCTTGGTACAAGGGGTCCATTGTTTGTGACAAGACAGCCACTTTGCCTTATCACTTTTATTAACGGCCTGTCATATTATAGTTACGATTTCTGTAATTAATGACTTATCAGTTTAATCCGCATTACCCTATACCTAATTATAATTATTTATTTTCCAAAAGTTCATGCCTGTAGTTTTAGACCAGTTATGTGAGTCTCGTCACTCACGTCCTATTCACCGTAATGTAAGGTTCCTAACTAACGGTTCGATGGACTCCTCACTCGGGTTCTGCGTATCTGCAAACCTGACACGTGACTCAAACGTTTATACAGTTTCGTTTTTTTCCCATTTCCATCAGAGTATTGTGTCCAATAACACATCTACAAGCACTTCACCACCCTCTTCCATTTTTATCTGCAGTTTTGGGGCTGTTTGTTACAGTTTTGGTGATTTTCCGAAATGTACTGATTTTGAGATCGTAAATATGAGCCTTTACATCTTTAGGATTCCTCTACACTCCTGTTCTGTATAACATATTATCTGCACATCTGACATTTGCTTCAACGTTCTATACACTGTTATGACCCGAAAAAGTGGCTGTCTTCCCTCCTCCACTTCTCTGTGTGTTGTATGTTGATCGATCAAGATAAAATTTCGGTTTTTCGCCATTTTCAGCGGGGTATTACACCCAAAAGCATTTCTGCAAGCAGTCCAATGTATTATCTTGCTGTTTACAGTTTTTGAGGCTATTTGTTACGGTTTATCTGAAGTACACAAATTTGAGACCGTAAATATGAGGCTCTGAACGCGTAACAATTACCGCAGCTCATTATTTTTACAGCTGACATCAGTATCTTATGCTTAAATGATTAACAGACTAGCGCGTTCTTGGAAATTAATGCTTAACATCAAATAGATGTGTACTAACCTGCTAATTATGTTTGTTCAAAAACACATTATGAAATTATTATCAGGATAGTAGGAGGGTAAGGGCAGCGTTAGTCCACTTGTTAGTGCGGGTTGCCTACATCAGGGGCAGGTATGCACTCAGGGGCAAACCTATTGCCCTCCTTTGATTGACAGGTAACCTATTCAGAATGAGATTTTCACTCTGCAGCGGAGTGTGCGCTGATATGAAACTTCCTGGCAGATTAAAACTGTGTGCCCGACCGAGACTCGAACTCGGGACCTTTGCCTTTCGCGGGCAAGTGCTCTACCAACTGAGCTACCGAAGCACGACTCACGCCCGGTACTCACAGCTTTACTTCTGCCAGTACCTCGTCTCCTACCTTCCAAACTTTACAGAAGCTCTCCTGCGAACCTTGCAGAACTAGCACTCCTGAAAGAAAGGATATTGCGGAGACATGGCTTAGCCACAGCCTGGGGGATGTTTCCAGAATGAGATTTTCACTCTGCAGCGGAGTGTGCGCTGATATGAAACTTCCTGGCAGATTAAAACTGTGTGCCCGACCGAGACTCGAACTCGGGACCTTTGCCTTTCGCGGGCAAGTGCTCTACCAACTGAGCTACCGAAGCACGACTCACGCCCGGTACTCACAGCTTTACTTCTGCCAGTACCTCGTCTCCTACCTTCCAAACTTTACAGAAGCTCTCCTGCGAACCTTGCAGAACTAGCACTCCTGAAAGAAAGGATATTGCGGAGACATGGCTTAGCCACAGCCTGGGGGATGTTTCCAGAATGAGATTTTCACTCTGCAGCGGAGTGTGCGCTGATATGAAACTTCCTGGCAGATTAAAACTGTGTGCCCGACCGAGACTCGAACTCGGGACCTTTGCCTTTCGCGGGCAAGTGCTCTACCAATTGAGCTACCGAAGCACGACTCACGCCCGGTACTCACAGCTTTACTTCTGCCAGTACCTCGTCTCCTACCTTCCAAACTTTACAGAAGCTCTCCTGCGAACCTTGCAGAACTAGCACTCCTGAAAGAAAGGATATTGCGGAGACATGGCTTAGCCACAGCCTGGGGGATGTTTCCAGAATGAGATTTTCACTCTGCAGCGGAGTGTGCGCTGATATGAAACTTCCTGGCAGATTAAAACTGTGTGCCCGACCAAAGGGAAGGTAGGAGACGAGGTACTGGCAGAAGTAAAGCTATGAGTACCGGGCGTGAGTCGTGCTTCGGTAGCTCAGTTGGTAGAGCACTTGCCCGCAAAAGGCAAAGGTCCCGAGTTCGAGTCTCGGTCGGGCACACAGTTTTAATCTGCCAGGAAGTTTCAGGTAACCTATTGTTCTGTTAAGTGGTTTTCCATGTCACCCCCATTCCCTTTTGATCGACAGGCACTTATACTACGGCCAACCACCCCCTTCCTCTCCCCTAACCCATCTCCACCCCTCGCTGCTACAGGTCCACTTTCAGGTCTCATTTATTGGAATACCTCTTCTCACTCTTATCAAATTGATTGACTACTCAATTAAATTGATCAATTAATTAACCTCTCACCCACTAGTAAACCCCAAACCACCTCCCTCCCACTCTCCACCCCCAGAAAATGGTGGTAAGTTCAAATTCCATCCGGATAATGCAACACACCAAGGCTACCTCTACTAATCTAACAAAATGGAGGGAAAGAAAGGGCAGATGGGCTACCTACACTAACCTAAGTCATCTGACCACCACCTTGTCCTAGGAAATGGTGGGAAGAGGACTGGACCTGTGCTGGACATAAATCTTTATTTTCAGTCTTTATTTAAACAATTAGAGGCAGTACCATTATCAAGTGTGTTCACCCCAAGGTCCAGAGTCCAACTGACCAGTACACAGTACTGCCACCAGAGTGGGCTGTCGTATCTTCTGTCACATAATCCAAGATGGCGGTCTGGTGTTGGTGGAGAGGAAGGATCTCATAATAGGAAATTCAAGGGTATATTGTTTGTTTATAAAAAAATCAGTTTGTGGGGTTGGATTTCTGTTGCTCATCACTCTCTGCTGTTTGAAAACATGTAGGACTTGGAAGAAGCAATTACATGGGGCAAACAAGTTGCATAAAGTAATGTTTGGCACTGTACCCTGGATGTCTTAACCTAATGTTTGGGCCTTTATCGGCACTTAACCTATTCTTCTGTTAAGTGGTTTTCCATGTCACCCCCATTTCCTTAAACTATTGTATCGCCATTAATACCAAATTAAGTAACAAGTTATATCCTCCCACCATTTTCTGGTACACTTTTCGAATTTCAGATGCTTTTTGAACACAATTTCTGGCACTTTCTTCTTTGTCACCCACCCCATTAAACTGCTGTACTGTGTTTTACTTAAGAATTATGCAAATTAACCTATTGTCTGCACTCACCTTGCTGTTCTGTCCATGTCACATGCTCACACACACACACCCCTTGACTACTGTACTGCTAAACCACGTTGATATAACAAATTTATGTAAATTAATGAAATCGGCATTCATCGCATGTATGGGGTAGTTTTTCTCCATTCGCAGAATCCTATTGGTCGGTGAAATCGATGGAATGTAGTTTAAACAAAAGATCGCTAGTAAATAACATATCCGGCCACCTGACGCCGATGTCAGAGTCCAGGTACATTGAAATGGTGATGTGGCTGTCAGCTGCCTAGCGATGCACAAGTGTCTCTTCAGGACCTGCAAGCACAAGGCAGTGGCATCCCTTTCACACTTGACACCTGAGAAATTCCTGTCGAAATATGTGTTCACCTAGCCACCATTGTTTGTGCGATGATGCATAGCTGAGGTGCGGGTCCAGCGCCAAGAGACACATTGTTTCTAGCATTTCTAATAGGACAGCCCATTCATGACTGAACTTACCCATCAAACTGCTGTTGCTGGTGTAGGAGCACCATTCGCCATTGTTTTCTGCAGACAAGGCTTTCGGTGGTAAAATTACACTCCTGGAAATTGAAATAAGAACACCGTGAATTCATTGTCCCAGGAAGGGGAAACTTTATTGACACATTCCTGGGGTCAGATACATCACATGATCACACTGACAGAACCACAGGCACATAGACACAGGCAACAGAGCATGCACAATGTCGGCACTAGTACAGTGTATATCCACCTTTCGCAGCAATGCAGGCTGCTATTCTCCCATGGAGACGATCGTAGAGATGCTGGATGTAGTCCTGTGGAACGGCTTGCCATGCCATTTCCACCTGGCGCCTCAGCTGGACCAGCGTTCGTGCTGGATGTGCAGACCGCGTGAGACGACGCTTCATCCAGTCCCAAACATGCTCAATGGGGGACAGATCCGGTGATCTTGCTGGCCAGGGTAGTTGACTTACACCTTCTAGAGCACGTTGGGTGGCACGGGATACATGCGGACGTGCATTGTCCTGTTGGAACAGCAAGTTCCCTTGCCGGTCTAGGAATGGTAGAACGATGGGTTCGATGACGGTTTGGATGTACCGTGCACTATTCAGTGTCCCCTCGACGATCACCAGTGGTGTACGGCCAGTGTAGGAGATCGCTCCCCACACCATGATGCCGGGTGTTGGCCCTGTGTGCCTCGGTCGTATGCAGTCCTGATTGTGGCGCTCACCTGCACGGCGCCAAACACGCATACGACCATCATTGGCACCAAGGCAGAAGCGACTCTCATCGCTGAAGACGACACGTCTCCATTCATCCCTCCATTCACGCCTGTCGCGACACCACTGGAGGCGGGCTGCACGATGTTGGGGCGTGAGCGGAAGACGGCCTAACGGTGAGCGGGACCGTAGCCCAGCTTCATGGAGACGGTTGCGAATGGTCCTCGCCGATACCCCAGGAGCAACAGTGTCCCTAATTTGCTGGGAAGTGGCGGTGCGGTCCCCTACGGCACTGCGTAGGATCCTACGGTCTTGGCGTGCATCCGTGCGTCGCTGCGGTCCGGTCCCAGGTCGACGGGCACGTGCACCTTCCGCCGACCACTGGCGACAACATCGATGTACTGTGGAGACCTCACGCCCCACGTGTTGAGCAATTCGGCGGTACGTCCACCCGGCCTCCCGCATGCCCACTATACGCCCTCGCTCAAAGTCCGTCAACTGCACATACGGTTCACGTCCACACTGTCGCGGCATGCTACCAGTGTTAAAGACTGCGATGGAGCTCCGTATGCCACGGCAAACTGGCTGACACTGACGGCGGCGGTGCACAAATGCTGCGCAGCTAGCGCCATTCGACGGCCAACACCGCGGTTCCTGGTGTGTCCGCTGTGCCGTGCGTGTGATCATTGCTTGTACAGCCCTCTCGCAGTGTCCGGAGCAAGTATGGTGGGTCTGACACACCGGTGTCAATGTGTTCTTTTTTCCATTTCCAGGAGTGTATATTCCACAGATTGCTAAATTGCACTGACAGTTAAACCCCACAAAAGTTGTCTTCATCAAATACACACAAGACTCACAAGAATATTGGAAGACGGGAAGATATTTACCAGTGTAACTGCAATTAAATATTACAATTTCTGCTACAGTATGACACTGATCGATGTACAAGTAATGTCTGCTCTCGATGGCTGTGGTTCTGGAACAAATCTCAGTATCTATGGCACACATAATTTTCCACATACAAAATCACTCTCATACCCTCGCGGTTATCAATGTGCTGAATCTCCACACACTCATTTTCACTCGTCATGCCACAACATAAGCCACAGTAACTTTACACTGCGATATATACACATTTTACACAAACATTGCAGTTATCTTTTACATCTGTACAGCGCCCGCAAAAATTATGGTCTGCCTACACTCACACCGGTTATATGTCTCGATTCTCCTCAGTCCTAGGAAATTATCTGACAAAGTCTTACAATCAGCGCTTCTGGAAGGTGCTGCATCCTGCCAAGATTCTCTTAAACAAGTGTTATGAAGGCCAGGCGTCCAGCACTATGTCTGATAATGAATACCACATTCACGGACATAATGCTTGGAAAGACATCACCGACATGGGTTGGTGTACTCTAATCAACATCACTATCGATAGAACAACAAAAAAATGCGAATCCATTCTTTCTTGCGGTCCTAACATGTCACCCTGTCCATCATGTGTTACCCTTCCTGCTTTCAACATACACAAACATTCTCACCACTATGTAGAGACTCCTAAGATGTCTTGTGAATGAATGGGGGATTATGATTGGCTCTTATCGAATTTACCTGTCGAATTTACTGATGCCACCAGTGTGGAAGTTCGGTTCTACTTTTGTTTTTCTTTGTGTAGGCGAGACTTCCAATGGCAAAAAACTATTTTACACGGATCACCATACTACACCGACAACTAAACCTTGCAAAGTGCCCTACATAATTCAAATACAGTAATACTTTTACTCAATTACACTGCTCTCCCACTGAGGACAGAAGCTTGAATATTAGAGTGTGGAACCGATGTCCAAGCCAGCAATATATCACTGTGTACCATGTCCATGTAGTAAACATACAATTTGTATCCTGCACCATACAAAATCAGCCCCCTTATATCATTTGTACATATACCCCAAAGACAGATAGCACTGTATATACCTCTGTGGGTACCTCTCGCAGCACTATATATTTCCCTGCGAGGTCGGCGGTCATCCACTCCCAAATTGTGACCAGAGCGGCCTCAGTGGACCAAAGTCACTCTCAGAACTGTTCTACAAATCCAGGCACGTTCCCACTCGGCGCAGACCCGTTACTGTTTCTGGTCTAAACCTGCTTGCATGCTTGCTTTTCTACACACATCTCCAGACAAGAACACATGTATTTGTGCATGGTTTGCTATAATATTACACCATTTTCGCGGTATTTCTCGATATAAAGCATACAGTAGTATCCTACCTATCGCTTGTGCAACGTAATTCCCAAGATGTATACTGGAAATTATTTATCTACAAACACTAAACTTTAGCGAGGTGGCTGTGCTCTAGACCACTGACACTGGAGACCTTGACGTGAGAACTCAAGACAAGACAGGAAAATGATATTTCCACTTGCGATCACCGATGTCAGTGCTGTAACAGATTCCAAATCATCCCTATAATTTACAAAGTCAACGAAGATGTTTCTCATGCCTTGCGAAACAGCAAATGTGTCTTTCACCTGCTAGATGCACACACCACAAGCGATGTTCCCTCAACTACATAAAGGCACGAAATGTGCAGAACCAGTCAACTGAACAATTTACATGGTAGGGAATAACAGTCCAGCTCAAAGACATGTCCATATATTGAATCTTCTCAAATTTCCATGCAATCACGAAAGCTATCCAGCACATACTAAGTATTAGTTCACTATTCGGCTGTCTAGAGGACTAGACGGTTAAGTCAGCTACATTCATACACTCCAACAGGCCTCTCCATTCAGACGGCTCCTACTGTTAACGGGATATTTAAATCAATCCAACACAGGTCACCACGCCACACACCAAACATGCATAGATGGATTCGTTGTTGTTGTTGTTGTTGTTGTCTTCAGTCCTGAGACTGGTTTGATGCAGCTCTCCATGCTTCTCTATCCTGCGCAAGCTTCTTTATCTCCCAATGCTTACTGCAACCTACATCCTTCTGAATCTGCTTAGTGTATTCATCTCTTGATCTCCCTCTACGATTTTTACCCTCCACGATGCCCTCCAATACTAAATTGGTGATCCCTTGATGCATCAGAACATGTCCAACCAACCGATCTCTTCTTCTGGTCAAGTTGTGCCACAAACTTCTCTTCTCCCCAATCCTATTCAATACTTCCTCATTTGTTATGTGATCTGCCCATCTAATCTGCAGCATTCTTCTGTAGCACCACATTTCGAAAGCTTCTATTCTCTTCTTGTCTACATTATTTACCGTCCAGGTTTCACTTCCATACATGGCTACACTCCATACAAATACTTTCAGAAATGACTTCCTGACACTTAAATCTATACTCGATGTTAACAAATTTCTCTTCTTCAGAAACGCTTTCCTTGCCATTGCCAGTCTACATTTTATATCCCCTCTACTTCGACCATCATCAGTTAGTTTGCTCTCCAAATAGCAAAACTCCTTTACTACTTTAAGTGTCTCATTTCCTAATCTAATTTCTACAGCATCACCCGACTTAATTCGACTACATTCCATTATCCTCGTTTTGCTTTTGTTGATGTTCATCTTATATCCTCCTTTCAAGACACTGTCCATTCCGTTCAACAGCTCTTCCAAGTCCTTTGCTGTCTCTGACAGAATTACGATGTCATCGCAAACCTCAAAGTTTTTATTTCTCCTCCATGGATTTTAATACCTACTCCGAATTTTTCTTTTGTTTCCTTTACTGCTTGCTCAATATACAGATTGAATAACGTCGGGAAGAGGGTCCAACCCTGTCTCACTCCCTTTCCAATCACTGCTTCCTTCCATGCCCCTCGACTCTTATAACTGCCATCTGGTTTCTGTACAAATTGTAAATAGCCTTCCGCTCCCTGTATTTTACCCCTGCCACCTTCAGAATTTGAAAGAGAGTATTCCAGTCAACATTGTCAAAAGCTTTCTCTAAGTCTACAAATGCTAGAAACGTAGGTTTGCCCTTCCTGAATCTAGTTTCTAAGATAAGTCGTAGGGTCAGTATTGCCTCACGTGTTCCAATATTTCTACGGAATCCAAACTGATCTTCCCCGAGGTCGGCTTCTACCAGTTTTTCCATTCTCCTGTAAAGAATTCGCGTTAGTAATTTGCAGCTGTGACTTATTAAACTGATAGTTCGGTAATTTTCGCATCTGTCAACACCTGCTTTCTTCGGGATTGGAATTATTATATTCTTCTTGAAGTCTGAGGGTATTTCGCCTGTCTCATACATCTTACTCACCAGATGGTAGAGTTTTGTCAGGACTGGCTCTCCCAAGGCCGCCAGTAGTTCTAATGGAATGTTGTCCACTCCCGGGGCCTTGTTTCGACTCAGGTCTTCCAGTGCTCTGTCAAACTCTTCACGCAGTATCGTATCTCCCATTTCATCTTCATCTGCATCCTCTTCCATTTCCATAATATTGTCCTCAAGTACATCGTCCTTGTATAGACCCTCTATATACTCCTTCCACCTTTCTGCTTTCCCTTCTTTGCTTAGAACTGGGTTTCCATCTGAGCTATTGATGTTCATACAAGTGGTTCTCTTATCTCCAAAGGTCTCATTAATTTTCCTGTAGGCAGTATATATCTTACCCCTAGTGAGATAAGCCTCTACATCCTTACATTTGTCCTCTAGCCATCCCTGCTTAGCCATTTTGCACTTCCTGTCGATCCCATTTTTGAGACGTATGTATTCCTTTTTGCCTGCCTCATTTACTGCATTTTTATATTTTCTCCTTTCATCAATTATTTCTTCTGTTACCCAAGGATTTCTACTAGCCCTCGTCTTTTTACCTACTTGATCCTCTGCTGCCTTCACTACTTCATCCCTCAAAGCTACCCATTCTTCTTCTACTGTATTTCTTTCCCCCATTCCTGTCAATTGCTCCCTTATGCTCTCCCTGAAACTCTGTACAACCTCTGGGTCTTTTAGTTTATCCAGGTCCCATCTCCTTAAATTCCCACCTTTTTGCAGTTTCTTCAGTTTTAATCTACAGGTCATAACCAATAGATTGTGGTCAGAGTCCACATCTGCCCCTGGAAATGTCTTACAATTTAAAACCTGTTTCCTAAATCTCTGTCTTACCATTATATAATCTATCTGAAACCTGTCAGTATCTCCAGGCTTCTTCCATGTATACAGCCTTCTTTTATGATTCTTGAACCAAGTGTTAGCTATGATTAAGTTGTGCTCTGTGCAAAATTCTACCAGGCGGCTTCCTCTTTCATTTCTTTGCCCCAGTCCATATTCACCTACTACGTTTCATTCTCTCCCTTTTCCTACTACCGAATTCCAGTCACCCATGACTATTAAATTTTCGTCACCTTTCACTATCTGAATAATTTCTTTTATTTGATCATACATTTCTTCAATTTCTTCGTCACCTGCAGAGCTAGATGGCATATAAACTTGTACTACTGTAGTAGGTGTAGGCTTCGTACCTATCTTGGCCACAATAATGCGTTCACTATGCTGTTTGTAGTAGCTTACCTGCATTCCTATTTTCCTATTCATTATTAAACCTACTCCTGCATTACCCCTATTTGATTTTGTGTTTATAACCCTGTAGTCACCTGACCAGAAGTCTTGTTCCTCCTGCCACCGAACTTCACTAATTTCCACTATATCTAACTTCAACCTATGCATTTCCCTTTTTAAATTTTCTAACCTACCTGCCCGATTAATGGATCTGACATTCCACGCTCCGATCCGTAGAACGCCAGTTTTCTTTCTCCTGATAACGACATCCTCTTGAGTAGTCCCCGCCCGGAGATCCGAATGGGGGACTATTTTACCTCCGGAATATTTTACGCAACAGGACGCCATCATCATTTAATCGGTTAGTAACGCTGCATGCCCTCGGGAAAAATTACGGCCATAGTTTCCCCCTGCTTTCAGCCGTTCGCAGTACCAGCACAGCAATGCCGTTTTGGTTATTGTTACAAGGCCAGATCAGTCAGTCCTCCATGCTGTTGCCCCTGCAACTACTGAAAAGGCTTCTGCCCCTCTTCAGGAACCACACGTTTGTCTGGCCTCTCAACAGATACCCCTCCGTTGTGGTTGCACCTACGGTACGGCTATCTGTATCGCTGAGGCACGCAAGCCTCCCCACCAACGGCAAGGTCCATGGTTCATGGGGGGAGGAGATCATCATAGGAAAAAGAAACCAGCCTCATATATATTTTATCCCTGTATTTACAACTAAATGTTACGATTGCGGTCTCAGTTGAACGACATTGGACAATGAGCAAAGTATCGGAAATACACTCTGCTGACGGCTGTGGTTCTGTAAATAGAAATTTCGTTACCATTCTTATGACTTGAAATACTCTTCCCTTTGCTATTACAGTACTCCACGTCAAATCCATACCTTCCTTACGACTGGAAATAGCCATTTCCTTTGCACATGCCAGAACAGAAACACATACTTTATAAGCCTGATGCTCAAGGCAAACCTATCACGCACTCCCTACTGCTAAGTATAATTTTTCGCCAATAAATAATTGCAGACAACACAAAATAAAACTTAGAGAAAATCAGCGATTTCTGGACATGTCTCATAAGTTTTTCTTGCAAGTGGTACCACTGTGTCTTAGAAAGAGAAGCGTAATTGTCTTACAAACCGCCAGATGTTAAAAATCCCGATCGCGACAACTACTGTATGGTACTGTCACAACCAATCTTGGTTCTACAGATGCATACAAGTATGCGTGCTAAAAGCTATACTGGCTTTATAAATCAAAGTATGGCATTACCTCTGAATGAATTGGTTTTTCCAGACAAATACCGAGACGGTGATCGCTGGAGTGCGTACTATCGCATCAGCAGTGCGGTCACTCGATGCCGACGGCACAAGCCGGAACTGCGTAGGAGTCGGAGGAAGCTATATCTACCACCTCCTGCAACCTGTGTGCAAACAGGCTGAGTTACTGTGGCAAAACTGTGTTTTGACCATTTGATGGAGACGGAGCCTTCTCCTGCAAAAAAGATAGTATAAAAGAAAGTATGGTAACTGGGGGAAGGATGTGGCTTTTTCCTCTGCATTGTGGTGCTTCTCCAAACTACAAGCAGGTACTATAGATCCACGTCCCTCAGGGACCATTCACATATATCACTCCGACATTCTATCACTGTTCTTCTATTACATCCACCAGAGAAAAATTACTCTGGTACCACGCGCCGCGGAAGTTGAATCCCCGCCAGACGTCATGGACGTCGAAGACCCATAGAGGTCTCTGCACATCGCGCCGTAAGCTGTGGCGGTGCTCGCCTCCTGGTACGCATTTAGTGTGAGGGCACCACAATGGTACACGTGGTTGCAGCGGCCAATAGCGGAGTCCCCGATAGAGTACTTAAGGGCCTGCCTGTTGCTCAGCCACCACCCCTCCCGTTCCCCAGTCCAATCCTACCGCTGCCAACGCTGTCTCACCTACAACGACCACGTTACCTCTGCCTGCAAGAACCCCCCTACTTGTCCCCACTGCAAAGCTTCACACTTCCTCAAGCATTGCCCCAACCTCACCTCTCCCCCCTCCTGCAACACTTGCAATGAACTACATCCTACCTACTCCTCGAAGTGTAAAGCGAAACCTCCACCAGTAACCCCTTAGCTCACCGTCCCCGTCCGTCCTGTTGATGACCCCATCCACCCCAACAACTCGCTCCGCCCTCCCCCTACTGCCGAGGACATCATCCGTTTCACCACCATTGTGCTCCAAAACATCCACCCCTTCCAGCGCTCACACACACTTTCCCAAATCGCCCTCGCTGCCCGTTCCATCTTCCATCTTACCACCTATGCCACATACTCCCACAACCAGGCCCACTTCACCTTCACCCCCCTCACCACCCTTGTCTAACTCTCCACTCCCATGATACAACAACCGTACCGTATCCTGTACCACAACATTCGCTCCCTGCCCACCCACAAACTCCTCTTCCTCCACACCATACGTCAGCACCGCGTGGATGCCTTCGTCCTAAATGAAACCTGCCTTCAACCCCGTATCTCCGTCTCCACGGCTCCTTACACTCTACACCGCACCGATAACCCGTACCCTCTCACGCGTGGCGGAGTTGCTATAGGCCACCTCAAGCACCTCCCTGTCCGGCCCCAACCTCTCCTTAACAATCCTGCCGAGCATCTCACCCTCAGCCTCTTCTTCCCCACCCTTACCATCACCTGTGCCTGTACCATGTCCGCCATCGCACCCCTATCCCGTACGATTTCCTGGCCCACATTGACCGCACCTTCTCCACCTATATGATTGCCGCCGACCTCAATATCCACAGCCGTGATCCTGCCGACCTCCGGCGGTGGCATCAGTTTCTCACCACTCTCCAGGGAGACCTGGTTCCCCTGCCTCAGCACACCTGGCCCGAATCCAACACCACTCCTGATGTAGTCCTTGCCTCTCCCAACCTCCTTGGGCGCATCACCGCGGATGTCCTTGACCTCATTGGCAGTG
Organism: Schistocerca cancellata; assembly: GCF_023864275.1. NCBI lineage: Eukaryota > Metazoa > Arthropoda > Insecta > Orthoptera > Acrididae > Schistocerca > Schistocerca cancellata. Next base: position 8,113,969 of record NC_064631.1, on the reverse strand, counting down.
ACCATGCTCCTGTCCTCACTATCTCTAACGGTCGCCATCCCCGCCACGCTCCTCGCCCTGCCGTCCCTCCTAAACTTGTCCATGATTACTCCCGTGCCAACTGGGATGCCTACCGGGATTCCATTCACACCCAGGTTGACAGCCACGACCTTACCCTCCAGTCTCCTGATGACATCTCTCGCACTGCTGCCTTCCTGCACCAGACCTTGTCTGACGCCGTCGCCACCCATATCCCCACCAAAGCCATCCACCCTCACCGCCCCGCCCTGCCTCCACAGGCCGTCCTTCTCCTTCGAGAGTCCCGCCGCCTCTACCGCTCTTTTCTCCACACTCGTGACCGGGATACACTTACCCGCCACCGGCAATTACAGCGACACATCCGCTACCTGCTTGTTGCGAAGAAACGCCGTGCCTGGCGCCAGACATGTACACAACTCAACACCACGCTCCCCATCAACTCTTCCAAGTATTGGTCTGCTTTCCACCGCCTTACTGGGAACCGCCCTACCCCCCCAGTACCCTCTCCTCCTTAATGACCGTCCCTTTCCTGACAACCTCAGTAAGGCCAACCACTTTGCCTCCCACCTCTCTGATGTTTTTTCCATCCCAGATGATCCCCACTTTGATTATTCCCTCTTCCCTGATGTCATGGACCGTACGAATACCTCTGTTCCTCCCCTTGCTCCTAGCTTCCAGTACTTGGGTCACACCCCACCATCTGCACTTAACACTCCCATCACTACACAGGACATCAGCCTCACACTCCGCACTAAACGCAACACTGCTCCCGGCCACGACTGCGTTACCTACCGCCACCTCAAACACTGCCCTCCCTCCTTCCTTTCCCTCCTTGCCACCCTCTACAATGTCATCCTTGCCACTGGCTTCTATCCCGACCTGTGGAAAACCTCCCGTATCCTGATGTTCTCCAAACCCAATAAGCCTCCATCTGATGCCTCTTCCTATCGTCCTATCTATCTCACATCGGTGTTCAGCAAGCTCTTGGAATCCATCCTTTCCCGGCGCATCCATCTCCACCTCCACCAAAACCACCTCCTCCCAAACACCCAATGTGGCTTTCGACCTTCCTTCTCTGCTGATGACCAACTCCTCCGCCTCACTCATCTCCTCTCCCTCCAGCTTAACTCCCGTCGCTCCGCCATTTTTGTCTCACTTGACCTCGAAAAGGCCTACGACCGTGTCTGGCATCCCGATCTCCTGTTTAAACTCCAAACCTACGCCCTTCCTATCAACTACATCCGTCTGGTGGCCTCCTTCCTCTCCCGCCGCCCCTCCTATGTTACCATCCATCATGCCAATTCCCACACCTTCTACCCCTCTGCCGGTGTGCCCCAGGGCTCTGTCCTCTCCCCTCTCCTCTACCTCCTGTACACGGCAGATATGCCCCAACCCCCCCCCCCCTCCAGTACACCTCTTGCAATATGCTGATGACACCGCATTCCTCGCCCTCGCTCCTACCCTCCAACGGTCCCAACGCCTTCTCCAGAATCACCTTACCTTTTTGCTGCATGGTGTAACCAATGGCTCCCGAAACTCAATCCTTCCAAGACCCAGGCAATCATCGTAGGTCGTACCACACGCTCCTTCCGGCTCCTGGATTTCTCCCTTACTGTCTGCGCACGTCCTGTCCGTCTCACCCCCACCCTCACCTACCTTGGCCTCACCATTGACCGTCACCTCACCTGGATACCTCATCTCCGCTCCATCCAATCCAAAGCCCACAACCGCCTCCGACTCCTCAAACTTCTCTCTGGCCGGACATGGGGGTTGCACGCCTCTACCATCCTCCACACCTACAAATCCTTAATCCGTCCCATCCTCTGTTATGCCAGTCCTGCCTGGATATCTGCCCCCCCCCCAAATTCTATCAGTCCCTCCAGATCATTGAGCGTCATGCACTCCGCCTCGCCTTCCGTATTCGCCTCCCATCCCCCACGCGGATCCTCTATGATCTCATTCCTTTCCCCCATCTGCTCCTATTCCTCGAACATATCCGCATCCTCTACACCTCCCGCCGTCTTGAACCCCCTCACCCCCTGGTTGCTCCTCTCCTCTCCCATCCCCGCCCCCTGCCACGTCTTCACCGTTGTGTCCCCCCTACCCTCCATCTCTACACCCTCCATCTCCTTTCCCAAGGTGGCTTCCGTCAACTCCCCCTCCCGGATGATGCCCTCTCTCCCTTCATTTATCCTTCCTATCAACTCTGATCCTCCCTCCCCCTCCTTTCCTCTGTCCTTTCCCTGGGCTCCCTCTTCCCCCCCCCCCTTCCGTCCTGTTTCCTCCCCACTAAACCTCTCCCTACCTCCCTTCTCCCCCCCAGTCCTTTTGTATTCCCCTCCTCTGCCTACCCCCCTCCCTGCCGCGTCTGCCCCCAACCCCTCTTGTGGGTCCTCATCCTCCATCAGCTCCTTTCCCGGTTCCCCCCCTGCGCTTTTACTCTCCTTTCCCCCCTTTTTTGTTTTCCACTCTTCTGTCCAGTTTCCCCCCCACCTGCTCTCGACTGTGGTGTCACATTTGCCAACTTTTTCGTGCAGTGTTCCAGTGCCTATTCAGTGTTGTTTGTCTTTCTCGTGTTGCAAACAGAAACCATGCTGTCGCTGGGTGTGAATTTTATGTCTTTTGCGAACAGAATCCAGACTGTCGCCGTGTTTTTTAATTGTCTATTGTTTTCCCTGCCTGCTCCATATGTATTTTTATTAGCATCATCATCCCTCTGTTGTTTGTTTTAAGTTCCACGATTTCTTTTCGCCTTGTTACTCTGTAAGTCCCCGATTTTATCGCCTGTTTTTTATTATTATTTGTTCTCCTGATCTTTGTCATACAATCTGTAGGCTGAAGAGCGGCGTACTAAGCTGCTGCCAGCCCGCCCCCTTCGGGGGGAATTGAAATTCAATAAAGGAAAAAAAAAAAAAAAAAAAAAAAAAACTCAGCCACCGGTCTAACCTCGAGTGCGTCTAAGGACATATCGCCTCAGACAGCGCATTGACTTTCGTGTTTCTATACGAGTGGACGTGGCTGTCTTGTTTGGTTCGTGACTCTGCTGTCTGTTCTTGTTGCGTCGTAACGTCCTCCGCTGGTCGTGTCCGTCCTCTCCTGTTACGTTGTTCGCGGGCCGCTCCACAGGCTCCGCCGCGTCTCCATCACTACAACCTCGCGACCGTTCCGGTCGGCTCACAACAATTACCACCTATGAAAGCTCCACTAACTTCATCTGGTAAAGAACTCAAGAATATTTTTACCGCGTCTCTGTCCTCCCATATAGCGAAAACAAATATCTCGTGCATACCAGCGTCGAGCACATGTGACGACCCTACTAAATGTACAGGTATTGATCCACTGCACAGACCAGTTTAAAGTTTCATCACCTATACTGTAGGAGGATGACCGTATCCGACGGACCATACTGTAAGCCGCAAGAGATGCTCCCTGTGTCGTTGTTTGAACCATTGGTTTTTTCTGCTGTAACACGCTTTATAAACTGCCATATATTTTGTTTATCCGCCACGACTTCGAGGTCTGTGTCAGATTCTAACACTTTCTGATCGATCGGCTCTCGCAGAAAACTAGATGTCGCATGGTCATCATCTTGTTACCCCACCTACCATAACACATCATACACACTGAATGATTTTAAATATAAGACAGTTACAACATAAGGAAACTGGAGGAGTTTTCCAGCGTTGTGGACAGTTTCCAAACTGCTGTCCGCAAGGGATTGACGACCTATACATTTAAACTCATCTGTCATTGTGATGGAATAGCTGAAGACTCTGCATTCCATTTCAACTGATTCCTCACATTGCAGTCATGTATGCGATCGGTGTTTCGGTGCTATTCATCCCCAGAAAGTGTTGTCCCTCCACCAAAACTCTTTCTCCAACTCAAAAAGCGATGTCAGTTAATCATTATGTGGTAACCAACAGCCTACCAGTGGACGGATGGGGTGGAAAAGACACCATCAATGAATTCTAATAATATGCATCACAGTTGGCAGTGCGAAGAATTTTAGCAATTTTACAGTAACTTCAACACTGAGCAATACTGTAACAGCATGTTTCCCAATTTCAGTATCATAGCTAAACCGTCCCCCCCCCCCCCCTCCATTCATTGTTAACTGTCGAACACATACATCATCAAACTATATCAGACAGTGCTCTACATATTTTTAAGACCTTGAGCATAGTGCTTTATTACGATCTATCTCTATGATGATGGGGTCACAGAGAATTATCACAGTCCTAGTCTAGTTTTGTGCTACAGGGAATGGATCATAACATGTTTTTGTCAGTTTAGAACCTAACACAGACATCGAAGTCGCAGCGGAAAAACAAAATGAATGGCAGTGTACAAAGTGTGTTGCAGCAGAAAAAAAAGCAATATTTCAAAACAACGAGACACGTTCACATGGAGTGTCTCTTGTGGCTTACAGTATGGTCTGTGATATACAGTCAGTCTCCTACAGTACAGGTGGTGAAAATTTAAACTGGTCTGTGTAGTGGATCAATACCTGTATATTTAATAGTATCGTCACATGTGCTCGATGCTGGCCCGCATGTGGTATTTGTTTTCTATATATGGGAGGAGAGAGATGTGGTAAAAATCTTATTGAGTTCTTGATCAGATGAAGTTAGTGGAGTTTTATAGTTCGCAACTTTTCTCTGGTGGATGGAATAGAATAACGATGATTGAATGTTGGGGTGATAGATGTGAATGGTCCCTGGGGGACGTGGATCTGTAATACCTGTTTGTAGTTTGGAGAAGCACCACAATGCAGTAGCAAAATCCTACCCCCAATTCCCATACTTTCTTTTATACTACCTCGTATTGCAGGAGCAGGCTTCGTTTCCGCCGAATGGTCAAAACATAGTTCTGTCGCAGTAACTTAACTTCGCCTGTTTCCACATGGGCTGCAGCAGGTGGTAGATATAGTTTCCTCCGACCCCTACTCAGTTCCGACTTACGTTAGAACGATCACGTGCGCAAAGCTGCAGAGATGGTAGTGCAGAGTCTGAGGAGGCAGTTTCAGGATGCATTGGGGCTACCTAAAACGAGGCGGGAATTTTAGTGTAGCACATAGGTTAGAGGAAGGTCACTCGTTTCGAGATATGAGAGTGCCAGAAATGCAATACACTAGTGGCTGTAATCGTTAAAAGACTTCTCCATAGGACACAACGCAGGTATGTGCTTGAATGGGGGGGGGGGGGGGAACCTGATTCCAAATCCCAGATGACATTTCTAGTGGCTAGCGTAGCACTAGAGATCTGAAAAGCTAGTGTACATTTCTGTTGACCTCAATCATCACACTATCTACTGTTGTGATCCTTCTTAATCTACATCGCCTATAGCCCAATGGATATATCACCAACTCTCTGATATTGCATTGAGATAGAATGCGTTTCAAATAGTGGAGAAATATCTAGCGACGGTGGCGTGAGCGGGTTGCAAATACCGATTTCATACCACGCTTCTTAGCCGAATCACTTTCAAAATTAGGTAATTTTTTATTACGAGGGTTGCCGTCGGCATCAAGTAACCGCACTGCTGGTGTGATAATATACACTCTGGCGATCACCGTCTCGGTATTTGTCTGGAAAAACCAATTCGTTTGGAGATAATGCCATACCTCGATTTATAAGGCCAGTATAGCTTTTAGCACGCATACTTGTGTGCATCTGTACAACCAAGAACGGTTGTACAGTGCCATACAGTAGTTATCACGATAGGGTTTTTAACATCTGGCGGTTTGTAAGACGATTACGCTTCTCTTTCTAAGGCACAGTAGTACCACCTGCAACAAACACTGATGAGACATGTCCACCCATCGCTGATTTTCTCTCAGTATTATTTTGTATTGTCTGCAATCATTTATTTTTGAAGTATTATGCTTATAGTAGGCCGTGCGTGATAGGTTCCCCTTGAGCATCAGGCTTATAAAGTATGTGTTTGTCTTCTGACATGTGCAAAGCAAATGACTGTGTCCAGTCGTAAGGAAGGTATGAATTTGACGTGGAGTACTATGATAGCAAAGGGAAGAGTATGTCAAGGCATAAAAATGGTACCGATATTTCTATTTCCAAGGCCACAGCCATCAGCAGGTTGTATTTCTGATACTTCGCTCATTGTCCAATCGCAACATTTAGTTGTAAGTACAGAGATAAAATATATATGAGGCTGGTTTTTTCTCCTATGTCGATGCCGTCTATGCATGCTTGGCGTGCAGCGCCGGTGACCTGTGCGGGAATGCTTCACATTTCCCGTTAACGGTAGGAGCCGATGAATGGAGAGGCCTGTTGGAGTGTAGGAATGTAGCCGACTTAACCGTCTTGTCCTCTAGATGGCCGAATAGCGAACTAATACTTAGTTGGTGTAGATAGTCTTCGTGATCGCGTGGTCTACATCTACATCTACATGATTACTCTGCAATTCACATTTAAGTGCTTGGCAGAGGGTTCATCGAACCACAATCATACTATCCCCCTACCATTCCTCTCCCGAACAGCGCGCGGGAAAAACGAGCGCCTAAACCTTTCTGTTCGACCTCTGATTTCTCTTATTTTATTTTGATGATCATTCCGACCTATGTAGGTTGAGCTCGACAAAATATTTTCGCATTCGGAAGAGAAAGTTGGTGACTGAAATTTCGTACATAGATCTCGCCGCGACGAAAAACGTCTTTGCTTTAATGACTTCCATCCCAACTCGCGTATCATATCTACCACATTCTCTCCCCTATTACGTGATAATACAAAACGAGCTGCCATTTTTTGCACCCTTTTGATATCCTCCGTCAATCCCACCTGATAAGGATCCCACACCGCGCAGCAATATTCTAACAGAGGACGAACGAGTGTAGTGTAAGCTGTCTCTTTAGTGGAATTGTTGCATCTTCTGAGTGTCCTGCCAATAAAACGCAACCTTTGGTTCACCTTCCCCACAATATTATCTATGTGGTCTTTCCAACTGAAGTTGTTCGTAATTTTTACACCAAGGTACTTAGTTAAGATGATTAAATACGGAGATGCATTTGCGCTGGACCGTTATTCCCTCTCATGTGTATTGTTCGGTTAACGGCTCCTGCTCATTTCGTGCCTTTATTTAGTTGAGGGAACATCGCTTGTGGTGTGTGCATCTAGCAGGTGAAAGACACGTTTGCTGGTTCGCTAGACATGAGAAATACCTTCGTTGACTTTGTAAATTATAGGGATGATTTGGAATCTGTTACAGCACTGACGTCGGTATTCGCAAGTGGAAATATCATTATCCTGTCTTTGTTTCGAGTTCTCACGTCAAGCTCTTCAGATACAGGATAAGTTTCTAGTTACTCAGTGGTCTAGAGCACGCTCCACCTCGCTAAAGTTTGGTTTTTGTACACTATTGGCCCATTAAAATTGCTACACCACGAAGATCACGTGCTACAGACGCGAAATTTAAACGACAGGAAGAAGATGCTGTGATATGCAAATGATTAGCTTTTCAGAGCATTCACACAAGGTTGGCGCCGGTGGCGACACCTATAACGTGCTGACATGAGGAAAGTTTCCAACCGATTTCTCATACACAAACACCAGTTGACCGGCGTTGCCTGGTGAAATGTTGTTGTGATGCCTCGTGTAAGGAGGAGAAATGCGTACCATCATGTTTCCAACTTTGATAATGGTCGGATTGTAGCCTATCGCGATTGCGGTTTATCGTATGGCGACATTGCTGCTCGCGTTGGTCGAGATCCAATGACTGTTAGCAGAATATGGAATCGGTGGGTTCAGGAGGGTAAAACGGATCGCCGTGCTGGATCCCAACGGCCTCGTATTACTAGCTGTCGAGATGACAGGTATCTTATCCGCATGGCTGTAACGGATCGTGCAGCCACGTCTCGATCCCTGAGTCGACAGATGGGGACCAGAATGAGATTTTTTCACTCTCCAGTGGAGTGTGCGCTGATATGAAACTTCCTAGCAGATTAAAACTGTGTGCCGGACCGAGACTCGAACTCGAGACCTTTGCCTTTCGCGGGCAAGCGCTCTACCAACTTTTTTTTCTTCTTTTTAAGTTTATTTTTTTTTCTAAAAAAAATAAAATAAAAATAAAAACGCGGTTCCTCCGCTTTATGGTCCAACAATGCGACCACTTCTCTCTCTCTCTCTTTTTCTTTTTTTTTTTCTTTTCTTTTGGGAAGAGGAAGGCAGGGTAAACAAACAATCTTTATTCGTGCAATTGTGCTGTCCTAGGGATAAGAAAAGTATCGAGACAGCAAAAACAATTTGGAAACCATAAAATGAACGCAAAGGCCGCCCTCTTTTTTTTCTTTTTTTTTGTAACAGGAATAAAGTAAATGACAATCCTAGTCACGGGCGGGAGTGAAAATGAAGTTATCATCTGCATCACAATCCCTGCAGCAAGCGGTGTCGCATCATAAACCTGGCAGAAAGCCATATAATCTTGACCATTTCTGCCAGTGTGGGCGGTATTTATTTCTCCTGCGTCGACCATTCGAAGGACCATTATCTGAGGCGGTTTCGGTGTTTACCATCGTTGTGTGTGGTTTTTTTTTCCGCGTTAACATAATGCAGTCATAACTGGCGCCAACAGGTAGGGGCCAGTTTTCTTCTCAGTGTGCTATATGCCAATATAATTGAACCGCGCAGTACTGTCTCTAGTCGTTTTGCTGCAGGAGTCTTCCCAGTGCTGGGACACCCCAGCTGTTGGGTGGATTGTGAAAAACACTTCCTAAAAAAATTGGAAAAGTAAGTCCTGTATTTCGTATGACGCCGTATGAGCTCGTGTTGTTCTTGTAAATACATCCAATAATCCATCACGGACTTAATATCGTACGAATACAAATATTTCGTCGCATGTCCAGCGATCCAATTGACCGCATACGTCTTTTGTTTGGGAAAAAAGGTCTTGTCCGGTAGAAAAAGTACATCCGATGTGATTTCTGTGTAGTTAGTGCGCCGAAGGAAGGCCAGTATTCGACGCGTCAGCATCCAGACGTCCCTCGCTGCGCCACACACTAAACCATGTTCTTCCGTTGCTAACAGTCCACAGTTTGTGCAAAGAGGAGAATCGACCATATGAATTGTATGTAATCGACTCCTGGTCACAAGTTTACGGTTTATAAGAATATACCACATCGATCTCGCTGCTGTTGACAGTAATGGAGTATGCACTGCACACCAATTGTGGTTCCACGTTCTCGACGGGTATTTGAATTCCATTATGTTGCGGCCATGGTGATCCATCAAGCATCTATAGATCTCCCGAGTCGTGGGTAGTCTCGTCGAAGGTACTTTCAGACGAACATAACTGTAATCAACAAGAAATGAGGCAATGTGTGCAAGAGAAGGCGAAATATTGCCCACCGCAATAGGGGGTTCGTACGAAGGCGGAACAAGTACTTCTATCAGAGCTGACGTTATGGTATGCTTTCTTTGTTGCCAATTTCGTATCATCGCTCGCATGTAAAGCGCCAGAGCTTTGTTTCGCACGTTTGTGAGGTTGAGGCCACCGTTCCGGAACTGTAGCGTTAACGTATCATATTTGATCTTAAATAACATCCCAGTACTAACATAGTAACCAAAGGCAGCCATGAGGCGGTCTGCGATACCCTTCGGTATTGGTAGGATCTGCGCTAAATGGGGCAGTCGTGACGCTATGTGAACGTTGGTGTATGCCACACGTTGGATCATGTCAAAGGCTCTCAGTGAGTTGTTTCGTATCGTCAGACGAACATTCTGCAGAAGCCGACGAGAACTCGCCGCCGCTGACCGCCGTAGTGAACGGGTAAATGTAATCCCCAGACATCTCAGCGATTCCACCGTCTGAAAAGGTCCCGGTACGTCTTCCAGACCCCGTCCAATGTGCATAATTTTGGATTTCGTCATGTTAACGACACTGCCTGCCGCCGTCCCGTAAGAGTCTAGATGTTCAACAGCCTGACACACTTCATGTCCTGATCTGACAAGAAGGATCAGGTCGTCCGCATATGCGCGACAAACGAAAGAGTTCTCATTAAGCGCTATCCCAGTAAGTGAGCGCCTCATAACACACATCAGCGGCTCAAGCGCTATCGCAAACAGCATCATGGAGAGTGGGCACCCTTGTCGGACTGAGCTGTTAATGGGAATCGAGCCCGCTTCCCGACCGTTTACAATCACCTTCGATGTAGCCCCTCGTATTAGCCTCATAACGATGGAGATGAAAACAGGTGGAATCGCCATTCGGCTCATGACTGACGCCAAGAAGTCATGGTTTATCCTGTCGAACGCACGATCGAAGTCCACAGATATCATCGCTGCTCGCATTTTACACGTTTCCGCTAGGGCGATAACGTCACGGTATTCACTTAACGCCGAGGAGATGTTGCTTCGCACCCCTAGGCAAGCCTGATCAGGGGATATTGTCCTGGATATCGCCAGATTGAGACGAGACGCTAGTAGTCGTGCAAAGATTTTATACTCGGTGTTTAGCATAGTGAGAGGCCGATATTGATTAACACTGAGACTCCCCGCCATCTTCGGGATGGGAAGAAGAAAGCCCGTCACAAAATCCGACGGTAGGCGCATGTCCGGACGCATCGCCTCATTGTACATCGACACCAACTGTGGCATCATCATGTCCACGAATTCTCGATAAAACTCTAGCGTAATCCCATCTGGCCCTGGTGATTTATGGGCCGCTCCTTTTGTGAGTGCCACTTTTATATCGTCTTCTGTGAGTGGCTCCATAAGCGCTGCCTTATCCGTCTCTGTCAGTGTCGTTTGCAGATGTTGCAGTATCTCTTCCCCCACCAGACGGTCCGTCAGTGTACGGGCATAGAGGCGGCGGAAGTGCTCTAAAAATTCATTTGCAATGTCCTGTTGTGTTGTCAGTTGACGGCCATCTAAACCGTGGTGCACTGTTACCAATGTCCGGCGGTAACATTTATGTTCCCGCGACACATGGTGCATCGAGGTACGTTCCCCAGTGATGGTGTCGAGACATCTTGCCCGTATTGGGATGCCATCCAGTCGTCGTCGCGTGATCGATAGGATTTGTGCCTTGACACGATGAACTGCCGCATGATGTTCTGCCGACGGCATCTGGAAGGACAGCTCACGAAGCATTGTGTAATAATAATCAAGAGTGTCTCTTTGCCATCTCGTCTTATCGCGACCATACTGTATGAGAGCTCTTCTTATTGCCGGCTTAGTACACTCGAGCCACCATTGAAGCACGGAGGTATATGTTGGTAGACGGCATTGAGATGTGGCCCATACCTCCTCGACTCTCTGACAACATTCGGGGTCCGCCAAAAGTGACGAATTGAGCTTCCATGTCCCGCGGCTTCTCCACACACTTTGCCTAGGGAGTGATATGGTACAAATGTAAGCCAGATGATCAGTAAATGCCGCAGGCCATCGTTCCACGTCGACCACCTTATCCTGTAGGCCAACCGAAACATATATGCGATCGAGTCTGCTCGCCGAGTGACTGGTATAAAAAGTATATCCCTCACGGTTTCTATGAATCATGTCCCAGGTGTCGCGTAACTCCAGATCCTGGTAGAGCACATGCAATTCGCGACAGGTATTGTAATGTGGAGTCTGGTCTTTTTGGGCTAAAACACAATTGAAGTCACCACCTACAATGAAATGATCGAATCTGCCGGTAAATAAGGGCACAATCTCTTCCGAATAATATCTCGCACGCGCCCGTCTGTTGTCTGTGCCGGAAGGGGCATAAACATTGAGAATGCGAATTCCTTTAACAGTTATCGCCAGTCCTCGTGCCGAAGGTAGATAAGCCAGGTCTCGAACCGGAATCCCGTCCCGGACCAATATCGCCGTTCCACTGTCGTTGTTCGAGTGCGGCGAGGTGTAGGAGATGTATCCATGGACTTCCTGGAACTCAGGAATGTAAATTTCCTGCACCATCAGTATATCCACATCCGACGCGTATATCATGTCCCTAAACAACTGCTGCTTCACGGGCGATCTAATGGTATTTACATTCACTGTCCCTATTCTGTATGCCTGGGGTCGAGTAGCCGTCATCTCCACATGATGTTAAAATGACAAAGTTTCACCGTATCGATAGTCCCTTTGCACATCCGCAGAGGGTCGCCCGACGGACGTGTCCCTGTGACATTAGGTTTCTTGAGATGCGGACGGATGCGAGTCCCCACCAGTAGAATGGTCCGCATCGGTGATTTCGTCGTCCTGCTCATACCAGCTGATATTATTGGGCTGCTCCAAATTTTCCTGTGCGGCAGTGATGTGTGACATCTGTTGTTCTTTCGCAGCTTGAGACTCCACCGCAGAAGGGGTAGCAGGCCCCTGAGCGGATGCGTCTTCTGAGCGACATGACATCTTTTCACTGTCCGAATTCATATGGTCTGCGACATCCGAAGCTTGTGGTTCCAAGTCAGACAGGTCCATAGTGTTAGACTCATCTGGGCTCCCAAGAAGAGAAGGGAGCGTCTCCACAGAGTTTAGTCGGCGCTTCTTGCGGCGCTTTGGCGAGCGTTGTTTGCAGGCCCTAACCTCGGCCTCTGGTGTTGGCGAATCTTGCATCACCTGCGCTTTCGCCGCCGCCACAACGCCCTGGGGCCGTTCCACTTCAGCTTCCATGACTGTTGTGATGCTGTCATCCTCTTTCTGCACCACCTGTAATGTCTGGGATTGGAGGTTGGTCTGAGCCATTCCTTCTTCAGTGGGGTCCGAAGGCGCCTCAATCAACTGCGGCGTCGGTTCGATAGTGCGCTCCGATCTCGGCGTCACATCCCCGCGAAGCGCCGCCACGTAAGTCGTCGGCAGTGACGTTGGTGTAGTCGGATTCTGGAGGTCTCCGCTGGGGAGTTGCACGAGTCTCCTCTGCATACACGCAGATCGAAGATGTCCTTCACCACCACACCCGGAGCATGTCCGGGGCTGTCCATCATAGATGACAATAGCTCGACAGCCGCCGATGTTGATGTACGATGGCACATGTTTCGTGAGCGCAATTCGCACTAGTCGGACACCATTGAGCACTGGATACGTGCTAAAACTTGCCCAACGTTCGGCCGTATGACTGATAACTCTGCCATATGGCTGGAGCGCTTCAGTGACCAAGGATTCTGGTACCTCGAAAGGCAGCTCGAAGACTCGAATCGTACGCACGCCCAGGCCAGAATGAGCGACTAAAACTTCGCCAATATGACCATCGGAGTGTCGGAACTGAAATCCTCGTTTGGCGCCTTCAATGATCCTATCGCATGCTGCGTCGTCAATCATCTTTACGTAAAGAGTGCTGCTCACGATTGATAAATGAATTCCAATAATCTCCGTGTAATTAAGTTGCACTTCGTCCCTCAAGAAACGTTCGATTTCGAAAGCCTTCGGTCGTGCGTACTCGTTACAGAACGTGAACTGTTTCGTGGTTTTTCGGAAATTGTGTGCCATTGCGTTCGATTCAAACAATAACACACGCGAGTGACGACGGTGTAAACACCGCTTCTTCCGCGAACGTTCGCAGCCGGGACGTAAACAGGTCCGAGCTGCTCCGCGGCTAAAGGCGGACTAACTGAGCTACCCAAGCACGACTCACGCCCCGTTCTCACAGCTTTACTTCTGCCAGTACCTCGTCTCCTACCTTCCAAACTTTACAGAAGCTCTCCTGCGAACCTTGCAGAACTAGCACTCATTCTGGAAACATACCCCAGGCTGTGGCTAAGCCATGTCTCCGCAATATCCTTGCTTTCAGGAGTGCTAGTTCTGCAAGGTTGGCAGGAGAGCTTCTGTAAAGTTTGGAAGGTAGGAGACGGGGTATTGGCAGAAGTAAAGCTGTGAGGACGGGGCGTGAGTCGTGCTTGGGTAGCTCAGTTGATAGAGCACTTGCCCGCGAAAGGCAAAGGTCCCGATTTCGAGTCTCGGTCCGGCACACAGTTTTAATCTGCCAGGAAGTTTCATAACAGATGGGGACGTTTGTAAGACAACAACCATCTTCACGAGCAGTTCGACGACGTTTGTAGCAGCATTGACTATCAACTCAGAGACCATGGCTGCGGTTACCCTTGACGCTGCATCACAGACAGGAGCGCCTGCGGTGGTGTACTCAACGACGAACCTGGGTGCACGAATGGCAGAACATCATATTTTTGGGATGAATCCAGGTTCTGTTTACAGCATATAGCGTCCCCAGTGCCATATTACGAAAAGACTTTAAATTATTTATAAAGAAGACATTCATAATTTGTAAGAGATTTTTTCATATAGCCGTAACATAAGAATTTCTCTGTCCAAGTTTCAAATGCAAAGAAATAATTTATGACAAAATGATCTAAAGAGGTGACAAGATACACTCTTTTGTTAATTTTTTAGTCATCTTCATGACTTCTTCTCTTGTTTTTCTTGTGCGTCGACGGACATCTTGCGTGTGCTGACAAATGTAAGCATATTTGTATGAGTTAAGCATATAATATACTGATTTAATATTATTGTGCACTTTTAATTTGTAAGAGGTGATCCCGATTTCATGTCCGCCTTCCTTGAATTAACCTGCATTCAAGTAATTTACAGCTCAACAATTGCAGCGGCCGATGCAGCCAACGACGCCATTACGTGGCGATATTAACTTATGAAAAAAAATTAGCGGAAGCTGAAAACTCGCCCGCTATTAGCATAATATTAATTTTTCTCCACAGCCGCCCGACGTTGCAGAAAATACTTAGCTTTAAGATTCTTATTTTCAGTACCATAGCCGAGACCCAGAGCCAGGACTCTGACTACAATACAATGGTTAACGGAGGTAAGAAAAATACACTCGCGCGTGTGTGGGCCGCAATTGTAACCAATAACTAAAGATCTTATGCTTTAAGGTGAACTGACTAGCCGAGGAAATTAATATGAAAAGTTTATTACATTATACAACTTATATGCTCATGTTTTAAGATTCAACGAGTCTAACATTCATTAACGTAACGAATAATTTGAAATTAATATTGTTAAAAAGGAGAACTTCAGGAACGCATTTAATCGTAAAATCAAAATTTAAATGAAATATCATTTTTATTAATGCCCACCACGTAAGTCGGCAACAATCAAATAATAATAATCACAATAATAATATATATATACTAAATTACGACGGCCGAAGTTACGCGAGATTGGCGCCGCAATTTTGGGGCCCGATTAATATGATTCTATTGTACTGAATGTAATTATGTATGTGTCTAATTGTTGTAAAATATTAATGCTTGTATGAATTCTTTTACATGTACAACAACAAAACCACACCCTGAGGAGATCTGGAGAGGAAAAAGAGTAGAAAAGAAAAAGGATTGCGAGAAAGAAAAATAAGTAAGGTAAGGCCTATTGTGCAAGCATCCTGTGTAGCTCTGTGCGGAATATCGAACCCATGTGCACATGAGATACCTTCGGTGTTTTGTTTATTTATATGTTTATTTTTGGAGGGGATAGTTAATTTTGTGTGTATCAGTGTTAAAGATTTGTCAGTGGCTTAAAGTGAATTTAGTATGGGTAAGATAGGACAACCTAAAGCATCCGTACCAGAAGAACAAAATTCTGTTAATATGGAAAGTGAGGATCATTAGCAATACGTAAACGAATCCCAAGCCACCGCCTCGGATAACATAATTTCCGGAGCGGGGGGCGAGGAGAATGGGAATAGAGTAACAACTCCACTGCCTGGGCACGGGGGCCAATCGAGTGCTAGATTAAGCGGGACACCAGTATGCTCACCGATTGCAGACCCATTTGCAGAATTTCTGCGCAGGTTAGAAGAAAGAGATAGGGAAAAAGAAAGAATGTTAGAACAGAGGGAAAAACAAAGAGACGAAAAACTGGCTCAGATGCTCCATGAGCAAGAGCAACAAAGAGAACAGGAAGAAAGGGAAAAAGAAAGAATGTCAGAACAGAGGGAAAAACAAAGAGACGAAAAACTGGCTCAGATGATGCATGAGCAGGAGAAAAAATTAATGCAAAAGCTCATTGAGCAAGAGCAGCGCAGTGAAGCGAAACTAGACCGTATACAAAGCGAACTTGCCGAGATGCGGGACGCGTGCAAAGAAATACCCGATCTTGTGCAAAGCTTGGCCGGCGAGATGCAAAAACTACAGATATCGCAGGCTAGGCTTGAAGATAATGTCCAGACTTTAACCAACCGCGTAGATAATGTGGAGATAGATGCACGGAAAAGTATTGACGCATATTTGGAAGTGCAAGTTCAAAAAGTAGAAAAAGAATTAAATGAATGGCTAGAAGTAAAGGATCGCGAGATATCTGCAAAGATTGAAAGCGACGTAAAAACAGCTGTAGAACAAGCGACTGCGGCCGCGAGTGTAAATACTGACGCTAGCGCTGCCGCACTACATGCCGAAATAGCACAGATCAAGTCCCGTGTGACAGCGGAGTTGCCAAATTGGCAACAGGAGGTCGCGCGAAGACTGTCTGCGTTGGAAAGCAATGTAAACAGTGGCGGACAGATCATGAATCCGACTCCGCGCACTGATTACTATAGTAACGCTGACGGTAGGCAGGGTACGAGTGCGCAACCGCAACCTAATGCGAATTATGAGCACGAACAACATGCGATACCGTGCAGCGCACATCACGAAGTGATGAATGTCCCAGAATGTAGCAATCAGACGTGCAAAAAAGAGGACAATGTAATAAAACACAGGACATTCCAACCCTTCAATAGCGAAAAACGAAATGTCCACCCTGTTGTATTTATTAAGAACTTCAGGAATGTGATTCCCAGGACATGGGCGGAAAGACAAAGAATACAGTTCGTGGTCTCCTTTATTCAAGGTGACGCGGCACTGTGGGCCACCGACGTGTCCGAAAAATGTGTAACGATGCAACAGTTTGAAGGTGCATTCTTGCAAAAGTTCTGGTCCGATAGCGTCCAAGAAAGACTACGAAAGGAGTTGTACAGTCCAGAAATGTACAATCCTAAGATGGGAACGTTACGCAAATATTTCGAAAAGTATATAAACAAAACCAGGTACTGGGACGATCGTGACATAATCAGATTGATAAAAATGAAGTTGCCCAGTGAAATTAAAAGATATTTCATCAATGTGCCGGAATACGATATAGAACAATTCATGGAAATAGTGGATTCTGTTGACTTATTGATCGAAGATACGAAAACCGAAAACAAGTGGAACTATGCAGGCTGTAATCAACAAAAAGCCGATTACAATAGCAGCCACAGTAACGGTAGTAACAACGGGAGTAAGCAAGAGCACCGGCAACAGAATCGAGGCACAAACAGTGGCAATGGTTATAACGGCAACGGTTATAATCGTCAAAATCGAAAGAGACATCATGATGGACGCATGAGTAATGGATATAACGGTAACGGCAATCCGCAATGGCGGAATAACCGAAACCAGTGGCGTGGTTGTAATGAACGGACACCACAGTGGCAACAAAACACAGCGCCACAATGGAACGCCAACCCAGGTCCATCACAGAGCATGTCAGGAAGTTACAACCGACCACCGCAAAACCAGAGCCATACACAATATCAAAATACACCATCGGGGAGGCAGGGTGGCCAACCCAACAGTAGCAACAACAACAACCAGAACCACAATGTGAGGTTAGTGGAAGTGACAGACAACTGTCAACCCACTAATGCTCATCCGTTAAACTAAAGACAGCCACAATGCGCTCTCCGTTGTTGGCTGCAGGATGGTGTAGTGAGGGCAAATTCACGGATGACAGCCATAAACTTTGCATGCTGAGATACAATGAAGGAACAAAAATAGAAAAGGAACTTGTAGACATACAGCAGAAATGCAACCGAACCGACAAAAGTGTTGTGCAGGCTATATTGCAAGCAGATATGTATGGAGCACCAATACACATAATATTCGATACCGGTGCGTCAACCAATGTCATGAGTGCAAATTTTTACAAGTACTTGAGTCAAAATAATAAAATACCAGTATTGCCAGTGAAGAATTGTCGTGTAACAGGTGCAATAGGTGCCCAATCTCATATCATAAAGCACCAGGTGCAAGTCGAGTTTACGGTAGGTAATGAAGCAATGAAAAGCTCGTTCCTAGTAGTTAAGGGATTAGGTGTTGCTTGCATCCTGGGGATGGAATTTTTACGCCAGAGGGACGCAAAAATCGACCTCTTGTGCGTGGAAGTAAGCCTTATGAATGAGGACAGACGTGTAATTTTGCCAAGGTTGAGGACACGGGAAGTGCACGGTAAATATTGCCGGAGCCTTCAGTCGAGATTCGAAGGAATACAGGTAATGAATTTATATTCTGACTTAAGTACAAGACAAGCATATTATAAAGAATTTATTACTGAAGATAAAGAGGAAAAAAGGAAACTTATAGCCATGAAAGTTAGGGAGTCAGAACATTTGACTGAAGCACAACAAAACGATTTGACTCAGCTACTTACAGATTATGAGAATGTGTTTTCGGAAAAACCCGGTGTTATCGAGGGCTACACCTATAACATCGAAGTGGTACCTCACGATACTTTCTGTCACGCAAACTACACCATCCTGTGGTCAAATAAGGAGGCAATAACGAAGGAAACAAGGAAAATACTTACAAAGACTTAAAGACGTTCGCTCAGTTGAGCAACTTTTACATATGTGAATAATAGGTTAAGTTTATAGTGTATTTTTTCCTGTGTGTAAATGTTCAGATTTTAGTGTAACTTTTGAAGACAATGAGGCACACAAGATTAGTGCGATTCAATTTTGTAGATGTTAAGGAATAATGGTATTTTTAAGCAACTGCATTTTGAAAAAAAAATGAACGTAGATTTATGAATTTTTTAAAAATTTCATGTTGAAAAATGCTTTAAAAACAAAAAAAATCAACAGTATGTAATGATGAAAGAATTTTTCATTAGTGTGTCATGAATATTTTTGAACTGTAGTAGTAATGCAACTTATGAAATTTAATATTATAGTGTATAAGTCGTTTCATGTATTTATGTCTATACCGATCTTGAAATATGCTCAAGTATAATTTACTTAACAATATCAGTGCAGGGTGTACATCACCCAAGGTACCTCATGTGTTGTGGACAAGGTACGAAGCAAATCAGTAAACGCGACTACCGCTAAGCACTGTTAAAATATATTGCCATCTGCTAAGGCAGAGATTTGCACGAATTTGTAGTGTAAACAAAAGTCACAAATCTAACATTAATCTAGGAACTTGCACGCTAGGCCTAGATTATAAAATGTGTACAATAATGCGAGAGGCAAAGTTTTGTAAAGTCGAGCCTGGCTCTGGAGGGCAAGTACGCAATGAGTGGGCAGACATGACATGGGGACTTACCTCAGATGAGACGGAAATACAATTGTATAGTCAAAAAATCTGAAGGCAAGTACGACTCTAAGTGGAAAATGAAAAGAGATAATTAGTGCGAGAGACTGGTAAAATCCAGCACGAGCCAAAATCCAGTTCAGACTGAATGAAATACATTAGTGTTTGTGAACTAATCGAAACAGTTACTTTAAGCAGTGTGAAAAACTGTGAAGGTGAAACTGTGATACGGACAGTGAAGTGCTAGTATTGAACGTTCAACAGCGGTAAAGACGCCAAACGCCAATATTACGCAAGAAAAACTGTGAATTTGCTTATAAATGTGAACTGTTAACGTGAAGTGAACCCACAGTAAATATTTTTGGGACAGGCTGTAATTTCAGTGAGTACAACAATGCGAGATTGGAATGCGATGCGTGGACTGTTGCAAGACAGCGACCGCAGAAACGGCAAATGTTTGTGCTAAGCTCGTATTGGGACACTTACCAGTGCCTGCGAGTGCGGCGAAAACATAAATAATTTTATCAAGACCAAAAACTGACGTGTAATGGAAACAGTGGCGCATCAAAACTTCATTCACGGGAGAAGATCCATGTCATGTATTCTGCAAGACAGTGCTAGCTTGACACTCGGAAACTGGCGAAAACTTAACAACAACTGCCGCACTAATAAATGCTCCTTTCCCACTAGCGTAACCATCTGCAGCGGGAAACAAATATTACGTTGGTTGTGTGTATGTTTCATGTACTACGTCGGAGATGCGTAGCAGAGCTGACTCCTGCCAACAAGAGCGGGGGGCGAATATCATCCCACTCCGCCACGCCCGGGCGAGACAGAAGCGCATCGCCAACGGTGCAGCCGATCAGCTGATTCTGACGTTCCGCGACGGCGAGACACACGTTGGCGTCGGGCGGGCGTTGATCTCTCCGCAGCCGCCGCGAACGCCGAGCACCGAACACACCAACCGACGCCGTCGCGAGCCAAACGTCGCGGCGTAGATCATCAACGACACCGCAATCAAGTGTTATAATGAGCTCATTTTTTGCATAGTGCAACAAAAATATTTGTATGCACATCCTGTACTCCAATGACATTCCAGAAACAATTAAGTGAAAGTGACCAAAGCAGTTAGTCTGTCGCTCCGCCGAGGTTTTCCCCAGGTTTCCCTATGGCCGCGCCAAATGGGGAGCGAACAGTTGACACCCCTGGGACTTCAAATATTCCGGACTAACTCGTGGTTGTATTCCTTGAACCTCATCTGTATTACACTTTGTGGACAACAAACCTCAGTAATTTAACGCTGTAAATATACGATGTGACATATGTAAACTGTGAAAGAAAAATCTGCGTGTGGACACTGTGGACATGAAAGAGGAAATATTTATGTCAAAAAACACGAACATTTTTTATGACATAAACATTTCGGGGGGCAATATAGCGTCCCCAGTGCCATATTACGAAAAGACTTTAAATTATTTATAAAGAAGACATTCATAATTTTTAAGAGATTTTTTTTCATGTAGCCGTAACATAAGAATTTCTCTGTCCAAGTTTCAAATGCAAAGAAATAATTTATGACAAAATGATCTAAAGAGGTGACAAGATACACTCTTTTGTTAATTTTTTAGTCATCTTCATGACTTCTTCTCTTGTTTTTCTTGTGCGTCGACGGACATCTTGCGTGTGCTGACAAATGTAAGCATATTTGTATGAGTTAAGCATATAATATACTGATTTAATATTATTGTGCACTTTTAATTTGTAAGAGGTGATCCCGATTTCATGTCCGCCTTCCTTGAATTAACCTGCATTCAAGTAATTTACAGCTCAACAATTGCAGCGGCCGATGCAGCCAACGACGCCATTACGTGGCGATATTAACTTATGAAAAAAAATTAGCGGAAGCTGAAAACTCGCCCGCTATTAGCATAATATTAATTTTTCTCCACAGCCGCCCGACGTTGCAGAAAATACTTAGCTTTAAGATTCTTATTTTCAGTACCATAGCCGAGACCCAGAGCCAGGACTCTGACTACAATACAATGGTTAACGGAGGTAAGAAAAATACTCTCGCGCGTGTGTGGGCCGCAGTTTTAACCAATAACTAAAGATCTTATGCTTTAAGGTGAACTGACTAGCCGAGGAAATTAATATGAAAAGTTTATTACATTATACAACTTATATGCTCATGTTTTAAGATTCAACGAGTCTAACATTCATTAACGTAACAAATAATTTGAAATTAATATTGTTAAAAAGGAGAACTTCAGGAACGCATTTAATCGTAAAATCAAAATTTAAATGAAATATCATTTTTATTAAGGCCCACCACGTAAGTCGGCAACAATCAAATAATAATAATCACAATAATAATATATATATACTAAATTACGACGGCCGAAGTTACGCGAAAAGCACCATGATAGTCACATCCGTGTTTGGCTACATCGCGGTGAATGCACATTGGAAGCGTGTATGCGTCATCACCATACTGGCGTAACACCCGGCATGATGGTATGGGGTGCTGTTAGTTACACGTCTCGGTCACCTGTTGTTCACATTGACGACACTTTGAACAGTGGACGTTACATTTCGGATGTGTTACGACCCGTGGTTCTACCCTTTATTCGATCCCTGCTAAACCCTACATTTCAGCAGGATAATGCTCGACCGCATGTTGCAGGTCTTGTACGGACCTCTCTGGATACAGAAAATGTTCGACTGCTGCCTGGCCAGCACATTCTCCAGATCTCTCATCAACTGAAAACATCTGGTCAATGGTGGCTGAGCAACTGGCTCGTCACAATACACACGTCACTACACTCGATGAACTGTGGTATCGTATTGACGGTGCATGGGTAGCTGTAACTGTACACACCATCCACTGACTCAATGCCCAAGCACATCAAGGCCGTTATTACGGCCAGAGGTGATTGTTCTGGGTACTGATTTCTGAGGATCTATGCACCCAAATTGCATGAAAATGTAATCACATGACAGTTCTAGTACAATATATTTGTCCAATGAATACCCGTTTATCATCTGCATTTCTTCTTGGTGTAGCAGTTTTAATGGCCAGTAGTGTAGATAATTTCCAGTCTATATCCTCGGAATTATGTTGCACAAGCGATCGGTAGGCTACTACTCTGTGCTTTATATCGAGAAGTACCGCAAAACTGGTATAATATTATCGCAAACCGTGCAAAAATACATGTGTTCTTGTCTGGAGATGTGTGTAGAAAAGCAAGCATGCAAGCAGGTTCGGATCAGAAACAGTAAATGTGTTTGCGCCGAGGGGGTTCAAATGGTTCAAATGGCTCTGAGCACTATGGGACTCAACTGCTGAGGTCATTAGTCCCCTAGAACTTAGAACTAGTTAAACCTAACAAACCTAAGGACAACACAAACATCCATGCCTGAGGCAGGATTCGAACCTGCGACCGTAGCGGTCTTGCGGTTCCAGACTGCAGCGCCTTTAACCGCATGGCCACTTCGGCCGGCGCGCCGAGGGGGAACGTGCCTGAATTTGTAAAACAGTTCTGAGAGTGACTTTGGTCCACTGAGGCCGCTCTGGTCACAATTTGGGAGTGGATGACCGCCGACCTCGCAGGGAAATATCTAGTGCTGCGAGAGGTATATACAGTGCTATCTGTCTTCATGGTATATGTACAAATGATATAAGAGGGCTGATTTTGTATGGTGCAGGATACGAATTGTATGTTTACTATATGGACATGGTACACAGTGATATATTGCTGGCTTGGAGATCGGTTACACACTCTAATATTCAAGCTTCTGTCCTCAGTGAGAGAGCAGTGTAATTGAGTAAAAGTATTACTGCATTTGAATTTATGTAGGGCACTTTGCAAGGTTTAGTTGTCAGTGCAGTATGGTGATCCGTGTAAAATAGTTTTTTGCCACTGAAAGTCTTGTCTGCAGAAAGAAAAAAAAAATGGCAGATAGTGCATCCACACTGGCGGCATCAGTATCTCGGCAGGTAAATTCGATAAGAGCCAATCATAATCCCCCATTCATTCACAAGACATCGTATGCGCAGCGATATAGGAGTCTCATCATAGCAGTGAGAATGTTTGTGTATGTTAAAAGCAGGAAGGGTAACACGTGTTGGACGGGCTGACACGTTAGGACCGCAAGGAATAATGAATTCGCGTTTTCCTTGTCGTTCTATCGATACTGATGACCAGAGAAAATGAGTGTGTGTCCTATTGTGAGGGACATATAGATCAGCACATTGATAATCGCGAGGGTATGAGAGAGATTTTGTACATGTAAAATTATGTTCACATTATATAGTGAGATTTGTTCCAGAACCACAGCTGTCAAGGGCAGACATTACTTGTACATCGATCAGTGTCAGACTGTAGCAGCAATTGTAATATTTAATTGTAGTTACACTGGCAAATATGATCGTGGCTTCCAATATTCTTGTGAGTCTTGTATGTATTTTATGATCTGTAGACAACTTTTGCGGGGTTTAAGTGTCAGTGCAATTATCGATCTGTGGAAAATAATTTTACCACCGAAAGCCTTGTCTGCAGAAAACAATGGCAAATGGTGCTCCTACACCAGCAGCAGCAACAGCAGTTTGGTGGGTAAATTCAGTGATGAACGGGCTGTCCCATTAGAATTACAGGGAACAATGCATCCTGTGCTATTCTGGGAAGCATTGCAACATCTCTTGGCGCTGGATCCGCACCTCAGCTATGCGCCATTGCGCCAACTATGGTGGCTAGGTGAAGTATTTCTCGGGTGTCAAGTATGAAAGGGATGCCACTGCCTTGTGCTTGCAGGTCCTGAAGAGACACCTGTGCATCGCTGGGCAGCTGACAGCCACATCACTACTTCATGGGGTCCACCGATGCACCTGGAGTCTGACGTCGGCGTCAGGTGGCTGGATGTGTTTTTTACTAGCGATCTTTTGTTTAAACTACGTTCCATCGATTTCACTGACCAATAGGATGCTGCGAATGAAGAAAACTACCCCATACCGATTTAATTAAGTTGGATAATTTTTTTATATCAACATGGTGGCAGCTGTTAAATAGTTAAGGGGAGGGTATATGTGAGCATGTGACATGGAGCAGAACAGAAAGTTAAGTGGAGAACAATAGGTTAATTTGCATAATTTTTATGTAAAACAGAGTTCAATAGTTTAAGGGGGTGGGTGGCAAAGAGAAATGCGCCAGAAATGGCGTTCAAAAGCATGTGAAATCCGAAAAGTGTACCAGAAAATGGTGGGAGGCAACCTGCACTAAGAAAATGGACTGATGCCGCCCTGTCCTCCTACTCAGGATGTGTAAAGGCTTCCAACACTATAAGATATAGTGGCCTTGAAGATAACAATAAGAAATCTGAGTAGGAACGTTTTTATAGACATGTACTTGTATCGCTAAATTACACTGCCATCCCAAACCTGTGGTGTCACCATCACGCGGCTTATGTATAGGTATAGATGTGAACAGGCATTTTGTATCCCACCTGGAAGGCGGCGCGTGGGTAAGAGCAGGAAAAGGCAATACACGTCGGTACTGCGAGTGGGTAAAAGTGGTTTACTGGTTCGTGAATATTTACAGAGGCATACATAACTTTGTACGTAGGTGTGAAGCTGAAGCGAAGTGTCCCGGCCATCTGCTCTTTATCAAATGGGCAGAATCTAGAGCGGAGCTCGTAGATCCCAACAGCGCCTGCTTCAGGGCGCTGTCGTCGGTGTGTCGCAGTAGTGCCAACTTAACTTACGCCGTGGCATCCTAGCTATCGATACCACAAGGCAAGCAGTTTATTTAAAACAAAAAGGAAGGTGAAAGCAACGCAGTTTCCCCTCGTCAGAGTTTCATGCCACCCACTGCACTGGTAATCGGACCCAGCTGCGAACTTCCGCGTCCCTGCACGGCATGCGCCACAGCCACTGCCACTGCGGCTCCAGCAGCCGCCTGAGGAGCCAGCCTGCCGCTGCCACAGCCGGCTCCTGAGTCAGCCACAGATAAAGTGTGTAAAATGATTCTGTCAGTAACACTTCCAGTGACTGCATCCTGCAGCGGAGTGAAAAAACGATCCACGTCTTCTACGACACTTTTGCATCAGCTCGAACAATAGATCCGTTGTAGTCGTACCTGCCTGCCTGATAAGTTACTATTTGCAAGAGAGCACTCTACGGACGTGTGCTCAGTGGACATTGTACGCATATCATATGTAGACAGTTTGAAACTGTAAGAATTTCATAAGTGTAGTTTTTTCCAGAAATAAGGATTTTCCATCACGTTGAATTTTTTCCGCCAACGGCCTCGCCGCAGTGGCAACGCCGGTTCCCGTCAGACCACCGAAATAAGCGCTGTCGGGCTGGGCTAGCACTTGGATGGGTGACCGTCCGGTCTGCCGAGCGCTGTTGGCAAGCGGAGCACACTCAGCCCTTGTGAGGCAAACTGAGGAGCTACTTGACTGAGGAGTAGCGGCTCCGGTCACGAAAACTAGCAACAGCTGAGAGAGCGGTGTGGTGATCACATGCCCATCCGTATCCGCATCCAGTGACGCCCCTCGGCTGAGAGGACGATACGGCGGCCGGTCGGTACCGCTGAGCCTTCCGAGGCCTGTTCGGGTGGAGTTCAGTTGTTCAGCTGACTTATTTCGGTAATAAGACCAGTAAAGTAGCCACTTATTATGTCACCTATGCTACATTTAAATGAGTAATATCGAACTAGACTACTCTGAGGCCGCATTAACGAATAACCAAGCAAATGATTTTTGTTTGTAAAGAGAAACAAATCGGCAGGTTAAAATGTGACAAGCAGTATTTGTTTGTGCTGAATGCAGATACAGATTCCAAATATTTGCCAAAACACCTGAGAAAAGACACCTGAAGACTATAATGAGGGAAATGCTGTAGTACTGGAAATGTGATAATTTATCTGTCACCTTCACCGAAAATCTCCCATTGAGGTAGCAGCAATAAGATAAGAGAGATAAGAGCATATGGAACCAGTTGCTATTCCTTCGCTGAATATGCGTATAGGACAGAAAGCCACCAAAACGTGTATCATATACCCTCCACATGTATAGTGGTCTATTTGCTTTATAAGGTCATTGCATTCTATGCTAGTCTAGATAGTTACTACTAGGTAGTTTTTTGCTGCCAGTGATTACCTACCAAAATGTAATCGAACAGCAGTGGGTGTCTTTGCTTATTTGTGTGTACTAGCTACTTTACATATATATTATTGGAGCAACCATCCATCTTCTGCAATTAGTTTCAGCCTTCTGGCATGCATATCTTCTTATACACTCCTGGAAATGGAAAAAAGAACACATTGACACCGGTGTGTCAGACCCACCATACTTGCTCCGGACACTGCGAGAGGGCTGTACAAGCAATGGTCACACGCACGGCACAGCGGACACATCAGGAACCGCGGTGTTGGCCGTCGAAGGCGCTAGCTGCGCAGCATTTGTGCACCGCCGCCGTCAGTGTCAGCCAGTTTGTCGTGGCATACGGAGCTCCATCGCAGTCTTTAACACTGGTAGCATGCCGCGACAGCGTGGACGTGAAACGTATGTGCAGTTGACGGACTTTGAGCGAGGGCGTATAGTGGGCATGCGGGAGGCCGGGTGGACGTACCGCCGAATTGCTCAACACGTGGGGCGTGAGGTCTCCACAGTACATCGATGTTGTCGCCAGTGGTCGGCGGAAGGTGCACGTGCCCGTCGACCTGGGACCGGACCGCAGCGACGCACGGATGCACGCCAAGACCGTAGGATCCTACGCAGTGCCGTAGGGGACCGCACCGCCACTTCCCAGCAAATTAGGGACACTGTTGCTCCTGGGGTATCGGCGAGGACCATTCGCAACCGTCTCCATGAAGCTGGGCTACGGTCCCGCTCACCGTTAGGCCGTCTTCCGCTCACGCCCCAACATCGTGCAGCCCGCCTCCAGTGGTGTCGCGACAGGCGTGAATGGAGGGACGAATGGAGACGTGTCGTCTTCAGCGATGAGAGTCGCTTCTGCCTTGGTGCCAATGATGGTCGTATGCGTGTTTGGCGCCGTGCAGGTGAGCGTCACAATCAGGACTGCATACGACCGAGGCACACTGGGCCAACACCCGGCATCATGGTGTGGGGAGCGATCTCCTACACTGGCCGTACACCACTGATGATCGTCGAGGGGACACTGAATAGTGCACGGTACATCCAAACCGTCATCGAACCCATCGTTCTACCATTCCTAGACCGGCAAGGGAACTTGCTGTTCCAACAGGACAATGCACGTCCGCATGTATCCCGTGCCACCCAACGTGCTCTAGAAGGTGTAAGTCAACTACCCTGGCCAGCAAGATCTCCGGATCTGTCCCCCATTGAGCATGTTTGGGACTGGATGAAGCGTCGTCTCACGCGGTCTGCACGTCCAGCACGAACGCTAGTCCAACTGAGGCGCCAGGTGGAAATGGCATGGCAAGCCGTTCCACAGGACTACATCCAGCATCTCTACGATCGTCTCCATGGGAGAATAGCAGCCTGCATTGCTGCGAAAGGTGGATATACACTGTACTAGTGCCGACATTGTGCATGCTCTGTTGCCTGTGTCTATGTGCCTGTGGTTCTGTCAGTGTGATCATGTGATGTATCTGACCCCAGGAATGTGTCAATAAAGTTTCCCCTTCCTGGGACAATGAATTCACGGTGTTCTTATTTCAATTTCCAGGAGTGTAGCTTCATCTACGAACCTGGACAGTAAAACAATACACACTGAAAATTCTCAATCTAGATGCACGGCATTCGATGATGGTGATCCCACACAGGGTTCATTGACTGATTGACGAAGTGTTGCCTACATAGTTTATTCAACCCAAACACTATGCAAATGATATGTAATTTAGAATGCTTTGTCGCCTCTATATTAAAGTACACATACTGCGTATGGTGTCATCTTCCTCTTATATGTTGTGCTCATTTTAAAGCTCCCCAGCTTATGTTATAAATTTCGATTAATTCCTGTAAATACTGGTTTTTCTAAACATATCTATCAATTACTGTAATATGACATATGGGTGTATGTAACAATTATAGATGGCATGTTGCAGGTGTTAATACAGACAGATATTTTACCATGCAGAACACCCCAATACAGCAACGAACTGCTGCTAGCTTAGTCGTGTGTACATACGGCCTCTGGAGTGCTATTCCAACATCGTAAAGCACAATTCTTAACAGATGACACGGTACTGTGTAATAACACAAATCAGTTTTTTTCAAAGGTAGTGTAGAGATAATAGCCAGTATATTAAGAGTTGACCTATGTAAAGAAAATGAATCACCTAAATCTTGCTCCGGACATGCTGCTACTGATGTGCAGTTTTCAGATAATGGATTGATAGTCAGGAGCTCGTATTGTTAGCTAGTCAATATATTGTAATAATAGTTATAAAATGCATTTTTTATCCGAACATACTATTTTTAAATGGAACAGTGCCTGTTGACATTAAAAGTAGGGTAAATCAGAATGTCAGTGGTGTGGCTTACAGGATTCTAGTGTGAGTCTTACACGAGTTATCGTATTTTGGAAAAGGTCCACTCCGACAGTGTAAATGGATGCCGTTGTTGTAATGTGGATGACGTGTGATTTAGGAAGAATCACTAAGCATAAAGCTGTATTTGAAATTTCCAAAGTCAGCAATCTGTGTGTGTTTCAAAATATATAAGGATTTATTTTGGCAATTAGTATTGTGTATTGGCAAATGTATTTCTTTCTTTTCCTTCTGGGTTGTAATTTGTAAGAACAACAAAACGTGATCTTGCAAATACTTAGCAGATTCTGTCTCAAATCGTTGCTGGATGCTAAAGAAACGTGGCACGGTACGCAATAAAAGTATAAATGTTCTTGTGCATAGAATATGGCTAAAAGTATAGAAAACTGGAAAAATATGGGAAGAGTTTTGAAAATATGGGAAAAATGTAATAAATATAAAAAATATGGAAACCATGAAAAAATAGTAAAAACATGTAAAATACCATCGTGTTGGGCGTAAGGTTCTGGCGTACCGTACTGCACCTGCAGCAGCAATCTGAGCAGCAGCTGGCACCGCAGCGACACGGCGAACTGTTACAAACCGCTCACTTTGAAAGGGTACAGTACCGCTCGACACTGAAAATAGGTACTACATACTTCATTATTTTTGTCAGAACAACACTTTTTTTTGTAAAATAACTCAATTTCAATTAATACAGCGAAGCCGGATACCAGTGTGGGGAAGAATGACAATTTATTTATTTAATTGATCACATGTGCACTCCCACAAAATAAATCCCTACGTCCAGTTTGGTGAGATCTTTTGAAATGAATGAATGTATGGTCGTCTACTAACTGTAGATAGTGAATGTGAATATATGATCATGTTTGAGTCGATCCTTTGGCCACCTTTGGTGGAACCAAAGAGATGAAGTTTACCTGAGCTTTGAGCGCCTGAAATGTGGCTGACCAATACGGTAGCAAGGTGCTCCCCCACTTTAGCAGAGGTGCGAGAGGACCTCAAGAACGGCCATATTTCAGCTCTCTGCCGCTGGATCTTGTGCTGCTATGACCTGTTTTAGTTGTGCTCCGTAATGACGAAAGAGTGGAGACATGGCATGCATGTGGAATATTTAAGAGTAGTTTGAAACAATAATTTCTCTATTTCAGGAACTTTTGTGGGGAGAATTAAGTGTCAGGCAGGTTATATTAATGGGATTGTAGTAATCTTCGGAAGTGACCAACGGTCACAATGAAACCACGTGTAGCAATGAGTTGAAATACTTCCGTGTGCTTAAGTTAAGCTGATTTACTAGCGTGTGTACAATAAGTTGAAATATTTAAGAAATAGCGTGTGTACCATAAGTTGAAATATTTAAGAAATAGCGTGTGCAGGACTTGAAATTAGAGACGAGTACTTCCACGTGGTGAGTACTGTGTGAGTCTCAAACTGTGTATGAGACAAAGGATAAAGAGGAGTACTCGTCCGTGGTATCAGTTGAGGACTCGCGTGTGTGATGAATACGTTCTTAATATTACTTTGCGTGATACGATTCCGTGTGATGCTAGATTCAAACTCTGAGAGAGAAACAAGGTGAGTCGGCCGTATATCCAGCAACGCCACTTGGCTTGCATTGCACAGGAAGACGTGCATATATCTCCAGAGTTCATAGTAGGAAAGTAGAATTACGAAGTGGGGCAGTGTCGTGTGAAACTGGGGTAAATACTGATTGAAGTGGGAAAGCTGAAAGTGATAGTGTTGTGTCTATTTAGTGTTTTGTATTCCATGTCGTAGTGTGGTGTATGTCATGTAATTTGGGTATGTGTGGTTTGCATGGGAGAGTAGCAAGGTAGTTTCAAAAGATTAGTGGGTTATGCTTGTTCCTTCTTTACCGCTCGGTCTGGAGGAAAGTTTCGTGATGATGAGAGTCAAAGTGTGAGGTATAATAAAAGATCCACCATCCTATCCAGAAAGTGCACTGTAGCGTTAAATAATTACGAGACCATAATATAGAGATTCACCAATGCAAAGTCATGCCCACTGTGCGGAATTTCTCATGTGTTATTGTTGTAGGTTATTGAACTTGTGTGTTTAGGTTAGAGAATTTATCGGAATAAATAAGATAGTGAAAAAAAAAAGATTGGTGGACTTTTCCATTGAATTGTATGTTGCCATAATGTCCCGAATTTATAATGTGTGTGCCATTCATATTCAGTGCGGTGGCCACGTGTACACAAAAGCCGTTAAATAAAAAAGGAAAGAAAATGTGGTATTGCCAGTGCGTAGTGTACAGTCAGAGTTCTGTAAATTACTGATAGTGAGATGCGTGTTTCCGTTGCGTATTATTCATAAAGGAGGATAATTTGTAACTTAATTGTGAGTACGAGAGTTCATGTTACTCGATAAATAAGAACGAATCCACTCGCTTGGCAGACCACTCATCTTGCAGGCCTGACTGCTTGATGCCACAGTATGAGCAAGGCATGTGGGTGCCTCTCATAATTTCGACCCTGCCAGGATATTTTGCCAGGATATTTTGCTGTTAGTTTTTGCTGTTAAGATTTTTTTTTTATTTTGATGGAATATATTGTGATAGCGGTAAGAAGTAAATTTTTTTTGTTTGCAAATTCTTTCTGGATATGTAGGATCTTTTATTTTTTTATGTAATTGATTGCTATATCACCCAAGGCTGGAAGATCGTTGTATAATTTTTTTTGCGTAATGTCCGTAGTAACTAGGTCGCAGTCGAAAAGTGTAGCCACCACGGAGAATAGCGATTCTGGGGTGAACGTAGCAGTGCAGCAGGAAGTAGCTGTTGACCATCGGTTAATGAGCGGGGACGGCAAACACTCGGAAGGGGCTGAATTGTTCAGTGGACCGCGGCTAGGTGATCCTTTATGCGGCAGGCTTTGTTTCCCGACTACGCGGGCGAGCCGGGACTAGGTCAGGTATGCAGTGAAAGTGAAGCTACCCTTGGCGAGGCTACGGTTTCTCAGGCGAACGAGGTGAGCGCACTGAAAGTAGCAAATGACGATGTTCTACTGCAGTTTTTACAGAGGATGGATAGAGATAATAAAGAAAGATTAGAAGCGATGACTAGAGATAATAAGGAGAGAGATAGGGAGAATAAGGAAAGATTGGAAGCGATGGATAGAGATAATAAGGAAAGATTGGAAGCGATGGATAGGGAGACTAAGGAAAGATTGGAAGCAAGTAAGGAAAAATTGGAGGCAATGGATAAGGGAAATAAAGAGGCAATGACGAAGCTACACGCAGTTATCGATGAGCGTCTGTCCGCAGTTAATAATCGGTTAGATGAGGGGGAGAAGAATCTGGATGCAGTGAAGCAAGAATGTGATGCCGTGAAAGAAAAAGCCAATAATTTGGAGGTACGAATAAGTGCAATAGAGAGCGGTATTACAGAACGTAGGGACGTGTTGCGCGGTTGAGCGAATCAAAGAGATAGTGGAGGACTTACTTGCAGATAAACAAGGAGCATTAGACAGCGTGGAAGCTCAAGTCACCCGGCAGGAAGTGGCGCTAAATAAACACAGGGATGAAGTTGCGGAGGTAGTGGTCAGAATGAATACGATTAGCGCAGATGTAGAAAAGATCAGTATAATAGGCGAAACAGGCTCTGACAGTACGCAGCGAGAGGTTTATGCCGACCAGGAGGAGATACAATCACTATTACAATTAGAAACAAATAGGAAACATAGGGAAGAACTAGCGCAGT
The DNA here is from genome assembly GCF_023864275.1 of Schistocerca cancellata. Lineage (NCBI taxonomy): Eukaryota > Metazoa > Arthropoda > Insecta > Orthoptera > Acrididae > Schistocerca > Schistocerca cancellata. The sequence continues at coordinate 8,081,403 of NC_064631.1, read as the reverse complement.
TGCAATTAGCGTGCAGAAGCGAAGGTGAAACACCACCAGGTAGATTGCAGAGGGAGAGTGAGATAAACTCAAAAAGCGAAAATAGGCAGAAAGAGGAAGACGAATTCAGAGAGTCAGAAGAACGGTTGTGTCGGATAAAACAGGTGGCAAACCCAACTGGGTATAGTCCAAGGCTGTCTCAATTTCAAGATTCATTACCTTCATCGTGGGGACCGCTCCTCAAAATGAAGTTTGTGTGTAATCATTTGAGGGACGAGGCTAGAGCGAAAATGCAGGAAGTTATTAAAGACTGTAGCAGCTATTTAAATGAATTCTGGTCGAAAAGTAAGCAGGACCAGGTTAAGCAAAGCATATTGATGACGCCAAATTGTAACGAAGGTGGTATAAGAGATCCAGTGTCGTGCTATCAGGAAATGCTGAGACGAAATAGGTATTTGGATGTGCCATACGAACCTGGGGAGTTCATTAGGATCAGTATAACGAAGTTGCCAGTGAAATTGCACAGAGATATAGCGATAGCAGGCAGAGGCTTAGACGATTCTGCGTCATTTCAGCACTTGTTACAGGAACTGGGTAATGAGAGCAATATCGTGAACGGAGACACGACTCATAGGTCAGATAGTGTCGAGGATAGGAACGGCAGAAACTATCAGAATGACAGGAGAGCATGGAATCCTGGCATTTCTTTCTTGTCGTAATAGATTGATGGATAGGAGAAACTAATCCAACATATCAGCCCTTAGCATCTTGCCTTAAAACTCATGCAGCTGGCACTGAAAATTGTCTATGTAGCAGACATACTCCACTGATATGTAGGAATGCAAATACCAGAGAAAAATACCATACTTCTGATCACAGAATAAAACACCAGTAATGGAATCTGTTAGGCTGGTATCTCAGAGCAAAATTTGCAAATTTTTATTTCGAACAGTAAAGTAAAAGGACTGTTTCCTCAAAGAAACCAGTTGCTAAAATGTTATGTAATAATGCCAATGAGTCCAATTTAATTAATGCGATTTGACTATTGCAGGTACTTAACACGTAATGTAGAAAGTCAACATTGTGGTCTGTGTGGAATAGGGTACGTTTATACTGCTGTTACAGGTAACATCAGTAATGTGATCGAAGTTTTTAAATTAGATGCCATCTGATCTATAGTATGTCATTGTCAAAGTGACAGTTATAATAAAGTGCTGTGTATGGTGGTTCGAAATCTGGTGTTAGGGAAAGAGGCCACTAGCACCTAAGTTTCTAACACTTAGGCTCCCCCTTCTCCCAGCTTGTATATTCTCTGCACACATTTAATTTTCATGTAAGCACAGATTCCTAACTAGCGAATAATTTACTGTGTACAGTGAACCATTTAGAGTGAGGCGGATTGTCCATGAAAATGCTGTACTGATTGAGACGATCAAGGGAAAACAATCGCGTGGGCCTCATCACATTCCTAACATCAAATTATGGAAAAGTTAAGGATAGCTCGAAAGTAGGCATGTTATGGTAGATAGTCAGTGTATTTATTTTTGGTGTGTAACGTTGTGCAGGGTCAAATCGAACATAAGAATTTTCAGGTGGGATGTCAGGAAGTATGACGGAATAGACTGGTCGAATGAGTCATGAACAGGAGTCGACAGAGTGGTGTATGTACGTATTTTTTGTCATATGAATAAGGATCAAGCAGAAACGACGTGATGATTAATGAGTGGATAAAGATGGTAGATAGAGAAGCGACGTGATAAATAGTCATGGATAAAGGTGATATTTAAGGAGAGTAGCGACGTGAAGCAGTGTGATTAATAAATAGAGATTCGACGTGATGAAACAGTTGTAAATAAAGGTGAGTAGAATTAATAATGTGGAGACGTCTTAGATGTATGTTACAGAGAGGCCTGGGTATGCTGCAATAGAGATTGATGCCAATGGCGAAGGAAGACCAGGAAATGATGGAGTAATGGACGGACGGAGAGCCGAAATACGAATGAAGAGATGAGGACAACTGCACAATGTGAAAGGACATAAAGGGAGTATGAGATCCAGATGGTGAACGTTGTGGAATACTGACGTAAGATGTAATATAAGTGTAAATCTAATTCTTACCATAACAGTTGCTATGTAAAAAAAATAATAATTTTTGTTGTTGTTGTTGTTGAAGCCTAGTACCAGTATAACTAATCAAAACGGTACCAAGAATGTGTACAGTTATTTTGCAGGATGAATAATTCGTGTATTTTTTGTTCTTAGATGAAATGTCGCAATTCTAAGTTGATATTTAGCAGGATGAATAATCGGTAAAGTGAATGCAGAGGTAATCCGATGGAGAGAGGTGCCAGAGTGAAAGGACGAATTCGGAGACTGGAAAGCTATCTCTGAAACAGCTTCATGTGTTGTGTGGTTGAGTATAAGGGAGCAAAGGTATGGTATGTTGTCGTGAATGTGGTGGTGTTAAGGTTAGCTGACTTCTAGACCTATTCTGTTAGTGTATTAATGGATTGAATGAGAAGGAAAATGTGATGTCTGGTGAGTGAGAGTCGTAGAGTAGTGTGATCAATGCGCACACTCCTGTAAAGGGGATGCTACCGATCCGTAACTAAAACATTATTGTGTATTGTTTGATTTGGATGAACCTCGATGGCAGGTCAGGACCTGACATCATGTGGAGGGTTCATACATGTCCTAGAAATGTTGTTATATATAATAAAAAGGTAAAATATATAAAGAGATATTAATTTCAGTCTGTCACAAGCACAAAGGTGCATTGTATGTTGTAGATTTAGCGTCATCAGTTTCTAAAATGTTTATTGTGTTAGGATGTTAAAGTAGTTTACTGTTTAATAACATGTGGTAGGTAATTGTGAGCTGTGTAGATTATTTCTTATTTTTTTGTTAGAACACTTTCAAGGGGTATTAATTTCAGTCTGTCACAAGCACAAAGGTTCACTGTATATTGTAGTTTTAGAATCAACAGTTTCTAATATTTTCACTGTGATAGGATGTTAGAGTAGCCTACTATTTGATGTTGTAATTATGAGCTGTATAGATTGCTTATTATTCCGTTCTTTTTTTTTTTTTTTACACTTTCATGTTTTGTATGAGGAACGAAAGGTACAATCAGTAGCACAAGTGTGGGCTGTATATAGAAAAGGGATAAATGTTGATGTATGTGTAGAAAACTAGGGTGTATAATTTTATGTTTTTTAGAACAAAGATTCTTTTATTACCAATGTATCTAATAGATCATACATGTAATCAATGAGTATTTAAATAATGTAAGTAATGTTGTGAGATGCACGGAAGGGTCTGACTGATTGGGTGTCGTAGCGCTGAGGGGCTACGCCGAACGCGCCCGTACCACATAAGCCAAGGAGACGTCGGCAACAGAGCCGGTGCACTCCCCACTCCACTGCCGGTCGGGGTATGCTCCACGCGCCCGCTACAGCAGGTCAACGGCCTGGGGCGACATGCACGTACC